>NC_064615.1:856329141-856638941 GCF_023898315.1 Schistocerca nitens
TTCAAATATTTTTTATCTTTTGTCTTGGTTACTCACTAAAAGGTGCGTTGTTGAATACGGAATAAAATTGCAGACACGTTAAATAACAACGACAGACTAATATAAATAAGCATCTAACGTTGTGCAAGTCGTGAGGGTGTGTAATGACAAATACACATAAAAATACTGATTTCGGCACAAATAACTGATGGCAACAGACAAATGCTCGCCAACTGGCATCTGCTTCAATGGGATATTAAGGAACCTGTTTGGCAGGTTGACCTAAAAGTATTGTTTGAGAATTACAATGTAAGCATGTCTACAAGGAGTGATATTTTTATACATTAAGCTCGTGTGAAGGAGCGTTTATTAGTTTTTTTATTTGTTTCGGAAAAGAAATTTTAGACGCCTGGAGTTTCATCAAATACACTGACGAAGCCCGCCCAGTTAGCCGTGCGGTCTAACGCACGGCTTTCCGGATTTGGAAGGAGCGCCTGGTCCCCGTCACGAATCCGCCCGGCGTACTTGTGTCTAGGTCCGTTGAGCCGGACAGTCTGTGGTTGGTTTTTAGGCAGTATTCCGTCTGCCTCGGCGGATGCGGGATGGTTCCCCTTATTCGGTCTCAGCTACACTATATCGGTGATTGCTGCGCAAACAAGTTATCTACGTACGCGTACACCACCATTAGTCTACCATGCAAACATAGGGGTTACACTCGTCTGGTGTGAGACGTTCCCTGAGGGACGGGGGGGGGGGGGGGGGGTCTACCAGTGGCAGAACCGCACAATAACCCTGAAAGAGCGGTTCGGTGTGGGGCGGCGGAGGGGTGAAGTGGACTGCGGTAGTCGTCGTGGGGTTCTGGACCACTGGACAACTGCGGCCGCAGCGGGGACGGAGCCCTCTCCGTCGTTTCTAGGCCCCCAGTTAACATACAATACAATACATTGACGAAAAGAAGGGGTAGTATGACAGATGTGTTAACACAGTAGGGAGTGACTTCCATTGCACTAGAGGCAGTTATACAGGGTTTGTAATACACGAAAGAGCCAAAGAAGCTGATACACCTGCCCAATATCGTGTAGAGACCTCGCGAGCAAGCAGAAGTGCCGCACCACGACGTGACACGGACTAATCTGTGAAGTAGTGCTGGAGCGAACTGACACCATGATTCCTGCAGGGCTGCCCATAAATCCTTAAGAGCAAGAGTGGGTGGAGATCTCCTCCGAACAGCACGATGCAAGGCATTGTAGATATGCTCAATAATGCTGATGTAAAGGGTGTTTCAAGGCCAACTGGAGGGTTTAAACTCAAAAGAGTGTTCCTGGAGCCACTCTGTAGCAATTCTGGACGTGTGGGGTGTCACACTGCCCTGCTGGAATTGCCCATGTCTTTCAGAATGCACAGTAAACATGAATGAATACAGGTGATCAGACAAGATGCTTGTGGACGGGTCACCAGTCAGAGTTCTATCTAGATGTATTAGAGGTACCATATCACTCCAAGTGCAAAAGACCTATACCATTACTCAGCGTCCACTACCTTGAACAACCCCTGTTGACCTGCGGGCTCCATACTTGTACACGTCCAACAGCTCGATACAATTTGAAACGAGACTTGTCCGACCAAGTAACATGTTTCCAGTTATCAACAATCGAATGTCGGTGTCGAAGAGCCCAGGCGAGGCATAAAGATTTGTGTGATGCAGTCTTCAAGGGTACACGAGTGGGTCTTCGGTTCCGAAAGCCCATGAAGATGATGTTTCGTTGAATGGTTCGCACGCTGTCCCAGCATTGAAATCTGCAGAAATTTGCGGAAGGTTGGCACTTTTGTCATGTTGAACGATTCTCTTCAGTCGTTGTTGGTCCCATTTGGAGGATCCTTTTCCGGCCGCAGATATTGCAGAGATTTGATGTTTTGCAGGACTTTTGATGTTCACGGTACTCTCGTCAAATGGTCGTGAGGGTAAATCCCCACTTCATAGCTACCTGTGAGATGCTGTGTCCCATTGGTCGTGCGCCGACTGTAACACCACATTCAAACTCATTTAAATCTTGATAACTTGCCACAGTAGCAGTAGTAACCGATCTAAGCCGGCCGAAGTGGTCGTGCGGTTGTCGGCGCTGCAGTCTGGAACCGCGAGCCGGCTACGGTCGCAGGTTCGAATCCTGCCTCGGGCATGGATGTGTGTGATGTCCTTAGGTTAGTTAGGTGTAACTAGTTCTAAGTTCTAGGGGACTAATGACCTCAGGAGTTGAGTCCCATAGTGCTCAGAGCCATTTGAACCATTTGAGCCATAAACGATCTAACAACTCCGCCAGACACTTGCTGTCTTATATAGGCGTCGCCGATGGCAGCGCCGTATTCTGTCTGTTAACATATCTCTGTATTTGAATATGCGTGCCTACACCAGTTTCTTTGGCGCTTCACTGTAGGTGTAACAAATAAACGAGAACGATGAATTTATGTCCTGAACAGTAAGAGAGGAAATCGTGGTGGACCACATGAAATTAGTCGGAGAAATAAGTAATTTGATATAATGCATGTTGTGACGCAAATATCGGAAATACCACAAAAGTGGACGACAAATGTTGAACTTGTGATTTCACCAGATGACGTACTTCGCCACACGTGCAGCAGTTGAGCTTGTGGAGCATATCCTCGCCGTTAGGAGGCAGTGTTTCACATTGCTCTGTCTTCCTGGTTGCATTGTCCGATTTGATACAGTAGTACTCGCGGTAGTGGTTATACAGGACTATGATGAATCGGTTTACATACATGAAAACACGTTCGACTAGTGGAGTGATTCGAAGCCCTGCCCCGTACCAGCGAGAATAGGATCGACAAGCCTAACCATCTGACTTGCGTCCAGGTACTCATCTGGTGATGTCACATGTTATGGTCAACATTTATCATCCACTTTTTGGGTAATTCCCGACATTTGCGGCCCCGGGTCTTATATTAAATTACTTGACTCAGCGTCATCTACGTCGCTTCCGGGTGTTTTAAAAGTAAATAAGAACCACTCTGTATATGATAATTAAAATATTATGACTAGACTAGTTTCTGTGGTCAATTCATCCATTCTTAGATCAAGCTCGCCGCGCGTTGTATCCGACCGGTTTCTGGCGCCTTGCCACGGTTCTCGCGGCTCCCCGTCGGCGGTTCGAGTCCTCCTTCGGGAATGGATGTGTACGTTGTCCTTAGCGTAAGTTAGTTTCAGTTAGATTAAGTAGTGTGTAAGCATAGGGATCGATGACCTCAGCAGTTTGGTCCCATAGAAACTTACCACCACTCACCCAGGTCATGCTCGTGTTAGACGCAGTTTCAATAATGAGTTATGTTAGGTCTTTGAATGGGTATCAGTGAAGTCAGTCCGAATGGACGCACAAACATTTCATATCGCTGACGACAAGTCGTGATGAAACAATGGCTTGTTTATATTTTACGTTTTACAACGACTTTATTACCCATGGTGTAGACAACTAATACGTTTTTTCACTGCATTTACGTTTCATGAAAGTGCAAGTTCTTACATGGTATGCTTTTCAATGTTACATCTACCTTTTGTTCAAACTGCGTCTCAATTTTGTTGTTGCTGTCACCTCTAAATTTCGCATTTATCTTGACTCGCATACTAGTGCAAGTAATGGCATTATATTGTCATTACTGGTATATCCGATTTTTGTTCAACTTCGTGTAATAGGAGCATGATGTGAATATGGTTGCATTTACAACCGAAACTAGTCTATTCATAGTATTTTAATTTTCATATAGGGTGAATCACCTAAAGCTAAAACTTGCACCTCAAATACTGGGGAAATGGAAAGTGTCTCTGATGTGCAGTGTTCACAAAATGGATTGATAGACAGGGATAGTATTTTTAGCCAATAGACAAATAGTAATGTTGTTGTTGTTGTGGTCTTCAGTCCTGAGACTGGTTTGATGCAGCTATCCACGCTACTCTATCCTGTGCAAGCTTCTTCATCTCACAGTACCTACTACAACCTACATCCTTCTGAATCTGCTTAGTGTATTCATCTCTTGGTCTCCTTCTACGATTTTTACCCCCAACGCTGCCCTCCAATGCTAAATTGGCGATCCCTTGATGCCTCATAACATGTCCTACCAATCGATCCCTTCTTCTAGTCAAGTTATGCCACAAACTCCTCTTCTCCCCAATTCTATTCAATACCTCCTCATTAGTTATGTGATCTACCCATCTAATCTTCAGCATTCTTCTGTAGCAACCACATTTCGAAAGCTTCTATTCTCTTCTTGTCCAAACTATTTATAGTCCATGTTTCACTTCCATACATGGCTACACTCCATACAAATACTTTCAGAAACGACTTCCTGACACTTAAATCTATACTCGATGTTAACAAATTTATCTTCTTCATAAACGCTTTCCTTGCTATTGCCAGTGTACATTTTATACCCTCTCTACTTCGACCATCATTAGTTACTTTGCTCCCCAAATAGCAAAACTCTTTTACTGCTTACAAATAGTAATAATATTTAGAAAATGTAGTTTTCGTGCAAAAATACACTTTTTAAGGGGAAAAAAGCCTGTTGATTTTAACAATCTAAACGTAGATAAATTAGAATGTCAGTGGTGGTTGTTGCAGGATTCTAGTGCGAGACGAGATACCGTATTTTGGAAAGTTTCCACGCCGACACTTGCACATTACCTTTGGTAGCATACACTAAAGAAAAACACAAATGCATACAAAAGTTACGTGGATTCTAACCAGTAACGAGACAGCTGACCACCACAGTTTGTGTTCAAAATGACCACCGGCAGCTGCAATACACGCTTCCTGTGTGGTATGGAACGACTGCCGCACACGTTCTAGCATTTCACGGGAGATGTCCGGGCAGGCTGCAGTAATATGTCGCTGAGTATAAACAGGTGTAACTGATATTTCATTGCACAGAACGTCCTTCAGTTTTCCTCACAGAAAAAGTGTACAGGTATCAAACCCAGTGAACGGACTGGCGAAGGTGCAGGTCCTCTGCGTTCAATTCAACGATCTGGAAACAATTCGTGAAGACCTGTTGTAGTACTTCGTGCACTATGGGTTGGACAGCCATTGTGTTGCTACCACAAGTTCCTACCAGTCTGCGTAGGGATATCATCTACCATCCGTGGAAGATGGTCTTTTACGAGCGTGCCACACTGGTGCGCGTTCAGTGTTCCGTCTGTGAAAAGCGGGCCTATAAGCTGATGGTTCACTGACCCAGACCACACTTTTCCACTTGACGAAGCGAACTGAGGTTGTCAACAGACCAACTCTGCATGTTTCGGCAGTTTATCTGGCTATGATTGTCAGATGTGCCTTCATCGCTGAACAAGGTACATGGTACGTCTGGAGTACCCTGTCTTAATACTCGGGTACAGAAGTTGAAATGAGTCTCATAATCGTTTCCATGCTGCTATTGATAGAGAGAGATGTGATAAGGATCGATGGTGAATGCGTAGGACACTTATCTCACTCACGGCACTTCCTCGTGCGATAGCACGGGAGCCAATGTCCGGATCAACTTAAACAGCAGCAAAAACATTAATTTCTCTCTCTTTTGTCGCCATTTCTTTCTTTCTGTTACGTTCTATAGATGTTATACCACCACTTTTCTGCAACTGGCTGAAGATGTTGATAAATAATTGCCGAAATGGTTGACGTCTGTTGGGATATCTTGCCGCATACACTGTACAAGAACGAACTGCATACTTTCTACACTCCTTATACACCATGGGCACGTCGGTTTTTACTGCATTGGTAAATCGTTCACTCTCGACCTACTGCCTCGACCGTCACACTCTAATTGACTATCACGTCGAACTGCACCAAAGGAACACAAGCTCGCTGTAAGCAAACATAACAGCATCGTACCTAGTGACTTCGGAAGTTGAGTGGCACACACAAAAGTCGGTGTGGGAACTTTTCAAAATATATCTCGTAAACGACTCGCACTGTAATCCTGAAACAAACGCGACATTCTAATTTACTCTTAGTTTGTTAATGTCAATAAGCATTGTTCCATTTAAAATATGTATGTTTGCACAAAAATACACTATTAAAGTATTATTACCTTCAGTTTATTGGCTAACAATATGAGCTCTTTACTCCCAGTTCATTCTGTGGCGAAAACAGCACTTTCTGTTTCCTCGATATTTGTTCTTCAAGTTCTACACGTTTTAGATTGATTCATCATATATACCGGGTGATCAAAAAGTCATTATAAATTTCAAAACTTAATAAACCACTGAATAATGTAGATAGAGAGGTAAAAATTGATACACATGCTTGTAATGACATGGGGTTTTATTAGAACCAAAAAAACAAAGTTCACAAAATGTCCGACAGATGGCGCTGGGCAGCAAAACGCCAGTGACAGCGCATGACAATCTTGTATATAAGGAGCTGTAATGAGAGAGAGAATCCCCTCCCCTACACGGATCCTGTACGATCTCATCCCCTTCCCCCACCTCCTCCTTTCCCTTGAAAGGATACGGATCCTGTACACCTCCCGTAAACTCGAACCTCCTCACCCGCTCGGCCCCCCGATCCTCTCTCACCCCCGCCTGCTGCCGCGCCTGTATTCCCACGTCCCATCCGGTCTCCATCTCTCCACCCTCCTTACCCTCTCCCAAGGTGGCTTCCACCAGCTCCCCCTCCCGGATGATGTCCTCCTCCCCTCCATCCACCCCTCCTATCAACATTGACCCTGCCCCACCACCCACTTCCGGTGTCCTTTCCTTTAGGCACCCTCCCTCCCTTCTCTTTCCTTTTCCCCCGTCCTCTCCCTCCACCCCTCTTCCCCCGGGCTTCCCCTCCCTCCCTCCCCCCTATCTCCCCTGCCCGTAGCTTCTCTGCTCTCCCCTTTCGCTCTCCCACTCCCCTTCCTCCTCCTCCTCTCTTGGCAGGTCCCCGGACTCGCACACGCATAGTGAACATTCGCGCGCCAGAGATCGTCGCCATCAGTGTCTCGTGTGTGTGCTTCGTTTTGTGTTTCGCGTTCTTTCGCAGTTACAACTCCACTGTTCACCTGTGTCGTCGCCGTCCTCCGTGTTCAGTGCGCCGTGTCAACAAGTGTTAGTGTTTTTATCGTCCAGTGTGAACGGCTTCATGTTTATTGTTTTTTGTCTCTACTTTTTTGCCCGCCATTTTCATTGTATTGTCTATGTCGCCTCATTGTCATGTGATTGTACCACTTAAGGCTGAAGAGCGGCGTACTATGCTGCTGACAGACCGCCTGTATGAGGTGCTAAAAATACAATAAACGAAAAAAAAAGGAGAGAGAATCAGATGCGCCAGCAGTCGCAGCATGTTGACGTTACCTGAGAAGGCGCTTTTAGTGAAGCTGTATTAATCAGAATGGGGAATGTGCTAGTTCAGCGTTACGATCCTACCGCCATAGGAAGGTGACTCGAACGGTTAAAGGTCCGTTGACAAATGCAGCTGTGGCGAGAATGATTTCGAAGTTCGAAGCCACGGGTTGTTTAGACGATAGACCCCGTAGTGGCCGACCGAGCACAAGGTGTAATGCTACTGAGACACTCCAGGAAGATATGGAGACTGTAGTAGGTTCGTCTATGTACGGGGAAGTCAACGCTCGTGCAGTTGCACGTCGTACCGGCATTCCATACGCTAATGTTTGGTTGGCACTTAGGCGTACCCTCCGATACTATCCGTACAAAATCCATCGGAATCATGAACTGTTACTGTGGTGTCACCGCCAGATACCACACTTGCTAGGTGGTAGCTTTTAAATCGGCCGCGGTCCGGTAGTATACGTCGGACCCGCGTGTCGCCACTGTCAGTGATAGCAGACCGAGCGCCACCACACGGCAGGTCTAGAGAGACGTCCTGGCACTCGCCCCAGTTGTACAGCCGACGTTCATTGCAATGGTTCACTGACAAATACGCTCTCATTTGCCGAGACGATGGTTAGCATAGCCTTCAGCTACATTTGCTACCTCGCGGTTCTAGGCGCGCAGTCCGGAACCGTGCGACTGCTACGGTCGCAGGTTCGAATCCTGCCTCGGGCATGGATGTGTGTGATGTCCTTAGGTTAGTTAGGTTTAAGTAGTTCTAAGTTCTAGGGGACTGATGACCACAGCAGTTGAGTCCCATAGTGCTCAGAGCCATACATTTGCTACGACCTAGCAAGGCGCCGTATTCAATTGACATTGAGATTCTATTAATGTATCATCAAGAGCGATGTCCTACAAATGTGGATTAAAGTTAAGTATTCCAGAAGCTACGTACTTTTCTTTATAGCATTCATTACGTATCCTGTTTCAGACCCCACGCCAGCCTGCGTGAGTTTAAGCGCGTGCCTTTCGGCTTCCTCTCATTGTGTCTAGGCTGTCTTGTCTAGACACAACAGTTACCTGGCGATTTAGTGAAGCGGAGGGAATTTGCGGTGTGGGCGTTTCAAAAGATGGCGGAAGATGACGATTGGTTAAGTAACATGTTGTGGACCGACGAAACTCGTTTCACGCTCCGAGGGTCTGTCAACGCCCACAATTGCAGAATTTGGGCTACCGAAAATCCTAGAACTGTTGTGGAAACTCCATTTGCACGAGAAAAGTCATGGTATGGGTTGGATTTATCACATCTGCGTTGTCGGGACTTTTTTCTTCGAGGAAATGCGTGATTCTGGTTTTGTAACTGCTACCGTGACGGGTGAGAGGTACGCCGATATGTTACAGAATCGCATCTTCCCCAGCCTGGCAGATAAACGCCTGCTGGTACGTACGATGTTTATGCAGGATGGCGCTCCACCTCATATTGCTAGACGCGTGAAGGATCTCTTGCGTGCTTCGTTTGGTGATGATCGTGTGCTCAGCTGCCACTTTCGTCATGCTTGGCCTCCCAGGTCCCCAGACCTCAGTCCGTGCGATTATTGGCTTTGAGGTTAGCTGAAGTCGCAAGTGTATCGTGATCGACCGACATCTCTAGGGATGCTGAAAGACATCATCCGACGCCAATGCCTCACCATAACTCCGGACATGTTTTACAGTGCTGTTCACAACATTATTCCTCGACTACAGCTATTGTTGAGGAATGATGGTGGACATAATGAGCATTTCCTGTAAAAAAAAGCATCATCATTGCTTTGTCTTACTTTGTTATGCTAATTATTGCTATTCTGATCAGATGAAGCGCCATCTGTCAGACATTTTTGAACTTTTGTATTTTTTGTTCTAATAAAACCCCCTGTCATTCCAAGCATGTGTGTCAATTTGCACCTCTCTATATACGTTATTACTTGATTTATTCAGTTTTCAAATTTGGGTGAATTTCCTAAAACTTGCACCGCAAATGCACTCCTGGAAATGGAAAAAAGAACACATTGACACCGGTGTGTCAGACCCACCATACTTGCTCCGGACACTGCGAGAGGGCTGTACAAGCAATGATCACACGCACGGCACAGCGGACACACCAGGAACCGCGGTGTTGGCCGTCGAATGGCGCTAGCTGCGCAGCATTTGTGCACCGCCGCCGTCAGTGTCAGCCAGTTTGCCGTGGCATACGGAGCTCCATCGCAGTCTTTAACACTGGTAGCATGCCGCGACAGCGTGGACGTGAACCGTATGTGCAGTTGACGGACTTTGAGCGAGGGCGTATAGTGGGCATGCGGGAGGCCGGGTGGACGTACCGCCGAATTGCTCAACACGTGGGGCGTGAGGTCTCCACAGTACATCGATGTTGTCGCCAGTGGTCGGCGGAAGGTGCACGTGCCCGTCGACCTGGGATCGGACCGCAGCGACGCACGGATGCACGCCAAGACCATAGGATCCTACGCAGTGCCGTAGGGGACCGCACCGCCACTTCCCAGCAAATTAGGGACACTGTTGCTCCTGGGGTATCGGCGAGGACCATTCGCAACCGTCTCCATGAAGCTGGGCTACGGTCCCGCACACCGTTAGGCCGTCTTCCGCTCAAGCCCCAACATCGTGCAGCCCGCCTCCAGTGGTGTCGCGACACGCGTGAATGGAGGGACGAACGGAGACGTGTCGTCTTCAGCGATGAGAGTCACTTCTGCCTTGGTGCCAATGATGGTCGTATGCGTGTTTGGCGCCGTGCAGGTGAGCGCCACAATCAGGACTGCATTCGACCGAGGCACACAGGGCCAACACCCGGCATCATGGTGTGGGGAGCGATCTCCTACACTGGCCGTACACCACTGGTGATCGTCGAGGGGACACTGAATAGTGCACGGTACATCCAAACCGTCATCGAACCCATCGTTCTACCATTCCTAGACCGGCAAGGGAACTTGCTGTTCCAACAGGACAATGCACGTCCGCATGTATCCCGTGCCACCCAACGTGCTCTAGAAGGTGTAAGTCAACTACCCTGGCCAGCAAGATCTCCGGATCTGTCCCCCATTGAGCATGTTTGGGACTGGATGAAGCGTCGTCTCACGCGGTCTGCACGTCCAGCACGAACGCTGGTCCAACTGAGGCGCCAGGTGGAAATGGCATGGCAAGCCGTTCCACAGGACTACATCCAGCATCTCTACGATCATCTCCATGGGAGAATAGCAGCCTGCATTGCTGCGAAAGGTGGATATACACTGTACTAGTGCCGACATTGTGCATGCTCTGTTGCCTGTGTCTATGTGCCTGTGGTTCTGTCAGTGTGATCATGTGATGTATCTGACCCCAGGAATGTGTCAATAAAGTTTCCCCTTCCTGGGACAATGAATTCACGGTGTTCTTTTTTCAATTTCCAGGAGTGTATTATACGCGATGTAGGTAATTAAAATGTTTTGCGTAAAGTGTTTCTACTTCTTAACAAACCAGAAAACTGATGGGAAAATAATATACTCATCAGCTGTCAAACGCTCATACATTCCTTAATGCTGAGCTAGAATGATCTCTTATGCAGACAACTCTCTAATGTGCTGACAAAGACCTTTGCTGCACTGCCTGTGTCATCTTTTATTAACTTCTGCATATTTCGGTAGCTGTGTTCATCGAAAGCTGTATGCTTCAATGAAATTTTACGTCCGACTGATTTTCTGAGTGTTGAGCGCTGCTGACGGCAATTTAGGGGACCCGGCTTCGGTTCTCCGTACTGCCATGGATTTTTTCTTGGTGGGAGGACTGGTACTCAGCTTCGTGTCGCCAACTGATAACTGCTTAGTAGCGGCAATAGGTTGGCTCATCCGACAACGCCCGGGAGAGCTGCGTGCTGACCCCGCGTCTTTATGTGCAGGCATCTCTCTGACGCTATTGGCTGAGGAGGACCCGGCGGTAGGTCGAGCCACATTAGCCTGTCTCTGGTCAGGAATGCGGTGCTTTGCCCTATCCAGAGAATAAAAGGCTTTGTCACAATTTCCCTCGCTGATCTACCTACTTGCTTAACGTAAAACTACAAATTAGTGTCGAGATCACACAGGAATCTTTTTGCAAATTGTGAAACAAACGGAAATATGGAAATTTTAAATGTTGTTCACCGATATGATAACGCACAGAGATTTTTCGCGAAATTTCACGTTCTGTGATATTCTGCTTTCCAGAACTGAACATAAAATATGCACGACGTAAGTGTTTCTGCAGTGTCACGTTCCACGGGTTACCATTTGCAGTTAAAAAATATATGACGAAAACATACCTCTAGGAAGCGAAAGGTAACGACACAGGCTATGCGCATACACTGGAACAAGAAACGGCCTCTCTGACCATCTGTCGTAAAGAACAATGGAGAACGGAAGGAAATGCATTTTATTACTTTTTTTAGCCTCAGATCATGGAAATTGTATAACTTTCTCCATGATATCTATACAGTGCTGTCCGCCCGCGGTAGCTGAGTGGTCACCGCGAGAGAGTGTCAATCGTAATGGCCCGCGTTCGATTCCAGGCTGGGTGGGAGATTTTCCCCTCTGAAGTACTGGGTGTTGTCTTGTCCTAATCATCAACATTTCATCCCTATCTCCACGCAAGTCGCCGAAGTGGCGTCAAATCGAAAGACTTGCAGCCGGCGAATGGTCTACCCGACGGGAGGCCCTAGTCACATGACATTTATTTATTTTAAAACAGTGCTACAGTATGAGCTCCTCTTCTGGCTTCTTAAGTGGTATTTCGACATCTGTGTAAAGTATTCATATCAGCTGACGATGACATATTAAAGAACGGAAACCGAAAGTTACACTACATGGCAATGGAAACCGAGAATTACACCACATATTTGGCCTGATGGGGAATAATATAATAGAGCCATATCGTTACTTCGCAGTAGAATATTGTATACATTATGAATGGAAAAATGCTACATTTGTGTACCATTCTACAATACTCATCACTAGAAATCCAGTTATCGGGCGTTAGGCCTTTTTCAGGTACAAAGATAAATATATGTGAACATATCGTCCAAAAGAGACGATTTTATATCGGCTACAGCTGTTGACAAATAGAAACAATTTTCTACGTCATTCGCTTAATTTGCCGCTACGATTTTCGATTGTTCATACCATCATTTTCAAGTGGAGAGTCGTAAAACGTCTGCATACCACATCTTTTTGTGTGTCCTTCCCACTACACATTATGTATACACTCTTTGAGTGTAAAAATACTATACAGTGGAAAAGACAAAACAAATAGCACTATTCTGACTCTTACAACTCTACTGCCCCGCAAAAGACGCAACATGACCTACATTGATCTTCGTCTGCTGCTCTGAAAAGGCATCTGTGCTCTGTAGTAACAACAGCTATGTAACTAAACTCTCCACTTGAATACGATGGTGTGAATCATCGAAACGCGTAGTGGCAAACTAAATAACAGACTGATGCAAAAAACTATTTTATTTGTAAATATATATGGTTGTGAATTCTGTAAGGCCAAAGATTATAGAAAAAAATGTATCGAAAGACTCTTTCAGTTCGCTGCCGGAGATAACAGTTATGAACGTTCTGTGAGAACTAAGGGGAAAGAAATTGTTACAATAAAATGTAGAGTAAAGCGTATTTACCTTGGACAAAATGTATGAGACACTGTGTTAATGATCAAGATGACACTTTACAATAGTTGTTCGGAGTAGAATAAAAAACATGAATTCAGCAAAATAGAGTAAACTTTGCAGACATGTTTCGAGGTCTTAGGTGATTAAACGAATATTGCCGTGAACGAGTATAACACAACAAATCAATAATTCAGTATCTAATTCCGGCCAATAACTACTGGTTTATTAATGTGAGTTATTTCAAGATGACTCACCTCCTAATATCGAGCTTCATAATGGAAGCAATACTTAAGAAAAATAAAGATACATTTAAAGGATTTTCCCTCGTAGAGAAAATGTTCGACAATTTAAAATGCTTCAATATGTTCGAAATTGTCAGGAGAATTGGAATAACCTACAGAGGGAGACGAATAATTCAATGTATGTACAAGAACCAAGAGAATGGAAGACCAGGAACTGAAGTATTCAGATCGAAGAGGGTACAAGTCAATGGTGCAGTCTTTCGCCCTTACTGTTCAATCCAAACAAAGAAGAAGTAATGACAAAAATGAAGAAAGGCTGTGTGGTGGGATAAAAATTCTGCGTGATAAGGTATTAAGAGTTGCTGATGAAAAATCTATCCTCAGTGAAAGTGAGATTGGTTCAAATGGCTCTGAGCACAATGGGACTAAACATCTATGGTCATCCGCGACTGCTACGGTCGCAGGTTCGAATCCTGCCTCGGGCATGGATGTGTGTGATGTCCTTAGGTTAGTTAGGTTTAAGTAGTTCTAAGTTCTAGGGGATTGATGACCACGGATGTTAAGTCCCATAGTGCTCAGAGCCATTTGCACCATTTGCATCTATGGTCATCAGTCCCCTAGAACTTAGAACTACTTAAGCCTAACTAACCTAAGGACATCACACAACACCCAGCTATCACGAGGCAGAGAAAATCCCTGACTCCACCGGGAATCGAACCCAGGACCCCGGGCGTGGGAAGCGAGAAGGCTACCACACGACCACGAGCTGCAGACGAAAGTGAGAAGGAGCTGAAGAAGTTGCCAGGATATTTGTGTCCACACTTAACAACCTCGTGGTTAAAGAAGAAGTAAAACGGGAACTAGGTAAAGTTTGTGAATTCATGCAAGAGTCGGAGCACTGGAAGATACTGTGATATGCGGAGGCGGCTGGCCCCGATTCAAGGCGGCATGCGCGTGTGACCAGCCGTAAATTAATTAGGCGTCGGCGGCGTCAGCGGCGCATTCATTAGCTAATGGTGGGTTCCACGCTGCGGCTCCCCGACGCACAAACGCACAGACGCGGCGCACGCATAGCGCGTAGCCAGTGCCCCTGTTAGCCACGGTCCGCGGACCGCCAAACACGCCAATTTGCCCTCCAGCTTCTAATTAAAACACGTTTCAATCTCCGTACACCCCTATTCCCCCCCCCCCCCCCCAACCCACCGTCCCAACCTTCCCCACTCCCCGACTTCCTGGAACTTCTATTTTTGTTTTCGGAAATTCTGTTTTTAACTCTACCGTTTCGAGCGTATTTTTGCTATTAGTTACAAAGAACGTTTCGGACGGCTGACACTGGAATTCTTGTGACTATACAATTACAGATGCCAGATTTCCCCTCATACGCAGACAAACAACATACGTATTTGAAGCCTGTGTAACAAACTAACGATTAGAAAAATCCTTTGTCGGATACTGCCGCTCTGGCTGCTGTGGTGTCATTGCAGAGAGGAATTTAATTAAGCATGTTGAAAATACTGACAGCTGATAAGGTGGATAACCTTATTTTTCAACCAATTTCTTTCATATCAACTCAGAACTGATGTCCCCATCTCATCGGTCCTACGTGTCTGCGATGAATTAATTTGTACTATAATTCACACTTCAAAGTTTTTACTTTCGATAGTGATATACGTCTACTAATACTACCACTATGTTATATTTTATTCAATAAGCGACAAAAAATCGGTAAAAATGTGCACTGTCATAATTGCACTGGATAATATAATGCTCCACCTTCATCGCCTTTTTATTACATGAATTCGTAATTTTACTTGTTTCGGCTACAAGCCATCTTCAGAATGTCTCAATTTTTTTAAAAAATTAAAAAAAAAATTTAAAAATGAGAAGTAGTTACCTTACAACAGAAAATATATAGAATCGACACATACCGTATTAATAATGTATTGATATACAGTATCTGATCAAAATTTCCATTATGTCAATAGAGGTGACAAGCTGTCTTAAGTTAAACACGATGTGGTCAGTAGGTTGCTTTAGCACATGCGCGCAGTCGAATAAAGCATATAATGGTTCAAATGGCTCTGAGCACTACGAGACTTGATTTCTGAGGTCATGTGCCCCTACAAATGGTTTAAATGGCTCTGAGCACTATGGGACTTATCCTCTGAGGTCATCAGTTCCCTAGAACTTAGAACTACTTAAACCTAACTAACTAACTAACTTAAGGACATCACACACATCCATGCCCGAGGCAAGATTCGAACCTGCGACCATAGCGGTCGCGCGGTTCCAGACTAGAGCGCCTAGAACCGCTCGCCACACCGGCTGGCAGTCCCCTAGAACTTGGAACTACTTAAACCTAACTAACGTAAGGACATCACACACATATATGTCCAAGGCGGGATTCTAACCTATGACCGTAGCAGTCGTGCGGATCCGCACTGGAGCGCCTAGAACTGCTGGGCCATAAAGCGTATAACAAATTTAATACTGTGCATCCAGTCAATTTCTATAAACATAAATAAACTATATAAATGTAGTATGAAGGATGAAACCAAAACATACACCACGAAAGTGTAACTACCGCGATTCCGTATATATTGTTTTGATAGCGTCCAGACATTGAAACAAAGCGTTGGGTAAAACAATGACATACCATTAAATCGTCAACAGTTGGTTTCTCTTAGTAATTCGCATGAGGAATTTCTGGAATAATTCTTTTTTCGTGATATTTCCAAGGAGTTTGAGCGCGAAGATCATTTTACTCTCCTAGGAAAACTTAAGTTTCATGGAACTGACGGCTTCATACACAACTGTTCAGAATCATACTTAACAGATTGCGAAAAGTACTGCTGAATAATTCACTCGATGTCGAAGAGAGAGAAAATGTTACTGACAAGAAATCACGGAGGTAGTTCCACAAGATTCAGTTTCTGGTCTACCCGTACTCGTTTTGTAAAGCTGACCGTTGTATGTCTGGGTATGGGCTGGGCTCTCTGGCGAAGATGGGGGACGTGGACAGCAGCAGAGGAGAGTCCTGGAGAAGATAGAACTCTTTATTATTTCTTTAATAATACGTACAGTCCAGATATTCTGGTGATTGAGCTCCCTTCAATCCGTACTTCCCTAGTAATATTCCGGCATCGTAGCTCCAGTGATTGACGTATGGTGGGTGGCGTGCACGCGTTACTTGAGAGACTACTGCACTGGCTTCTCCGGTATTCGAGGCGACCTGAGACGGTACTGGCGGCCACCACGTTTCCACTGATGCGGAAGATTGCATCGTTACACTGCGACGGAATGGCGTTACACGGAATCGAAGTCTGGACCGACGGTTAGGAGGAGGGACGGACCGGCAGATAGGCAGAGGTCCACGGCTCTCGGTCCAGTGGCGGCAGAGATCATAGCGAGAATTCCCTGCTCCCACACGGCACGACAGGGGTGGCCCTGCCGTGCCTTGCACAATGTGATGTACTCGGCTGGTTCTCGGGGATGAATTCCCGAAAGGCTGTGTTTGCGGGCCACTGCGAACCATCCGGAACAGGAAAATGAGCGGGGTCTGGCGTAAATGGCAACGACATGGAAGTCTGTCGAGCCCGAGTGGCGTCTCGAAGGCTGGCCCCAGGGCACTGACGTCCGAGACGGTGTCACGGAGGTCTTGCTGCTTCTGAGGAGTGCTGATGAAGCAGGAGCGACGGCCGGTTACAGCCGATGTCCCTGGCTTGTGCCCTGATTTCGGCGGTCATTGTCCGACGACGGGGGAGTCTATTGCGCAGGTCAGTGACCAGCATCTGTTTGTCTGGCTGCAATCTCGTAGCAGTTCTGGGCTCTGACTACTGATCCAATTACCCCTACAGTTTTCTCCCATTACAAATGTATAGATACACTGAAGGGCCAAACAAAAGGGTGTTGACATGCGTATTCGGATACAGAGGTATGTAAACAGGCAGAATACAGCGCTGAGATCGGCAACGCCTATACAAGTGTCTGGCGCAGTTGTTAGACCTGTTGCTGCTGTTACTATAGCAGGTAATAAGGTTTAAGTTAGTTTGAACGTGGTAGCGATGAAGTGTGGCTGACCATATGACCATTTCAAGAGTGTACGGTGAATATCGGATTCCGGTAAAATATCAAATCTTCGACATCGCTGCGGCCGGAAAAGATCCTGCAAGAATGGGACCAATGATGACTAAAGATATCGTTCAACTCGAGAGCAGTGCAACCCTTCCGCAAATTCCTGCAGATTTAAATTCTGGGCGAACCATTCAACGATACATCACAGATATGGGCTTTCGGATCCGAAGACCAACTCGTGTACCCTTGATGAGTGCACGAAACAAAGCTTTACGCCTCGCCCGGACCCGTCAACACCGACATTGGAATGTTGATGACAAGAAACCTGTTGCGTAGTCGGTCAAGTCTCGTTTCGAATTATATCGAGCGGATGGACGTGTGTGGATATGGAGACAACCTCATGAATCTATGGATCTTGCATGTCAGCAGGGGACTGTTCAAGCTGGTGGAGACTTTGTAATGGTGTGGGGCGTGTGCAGTGGAATGATATGAGACCTCTGATACGTCTAGTGACACGTACGTAAGCATCCTTTCTGATCTACTGTATCCATTCATGTGCATTGTGCATTTCGACGCACTTGGACAATTGCAGCAGAACAATGCGGCACCCCAAATCTCCAGAAATGCTATAGAGTGGCTCCAGGAACACTCTTCTCAGTTTAAACACTTTATTATCCATTATTAAAACTGTCAATTTCTGTGAAAGTTCAGCACGCGGCAATAAACATTTTGGTAATTTGCCCAATACTGTTACTGTCTTACAGGTAGCAGATGAAGTTTATGTCTAACTCAGTCATTTCCCGTGGAAAAGTCCTGCTATTGCATTGACGAATTTTTAATTACAAACTGGTAGACTGTGGCAGAAGAATCGCTCAAATGAAGTATGGAACAATTAACTGACTAACTCATAATTATCATGCAGTGTAGCATGTTAATGCTACTTTGCATCTCTACGCATACATATCCAACTTCTGTATCTTATGAAACGTTCACGATTATCCAAGAAACTAAACTTCGGTACTAGTATATACTATTGTAAATACACTGAAAGCTAGCTGAAATAATCTGCACAGAGTTTTTATGTCGCCCGTGTTTGTAATTGATAGTCGTCATCCGGCAGAGTTGTTCAACCATGTCAGAAATCAATTTACAGATTCTATCTGCAACCACGTTCAATCCCGCTTCCATATCACTACATGCTAAAGAATCTGATGTGGCATGAAGCGAAATTTGAGTCGTGTTTCCTGTACAGAAACTCCCGCGCACATTGAGAAAGCCAGTATGTAGACGCGGCTCAAAATGGTTCATATAGCTCTGAGCACTATGGGACTCAACATCTGTGGTCATAAGTCCCATAGAACTTAGAACTACTTAAACCTAATGACATCACACACATCCATGCCCGAGGCAGGATTCGAACCTGCGACCGTAGCGGTCACGCGGTTCCAGACTGAAGCGCCTTTACCCGCACGGCCACACCGGCCGGCAATGTAGCCGCGGTATCAGCATTCAACAAAATACATAAATACCTTTCAATGTAAGCTAGATCCGTAAAAACTGAAAAAATAACGCTAGAACGCGAAATTACGTTTATAAGATATACCTTATGTTCCTAGCACGTCAAATGTTTCTTAAACATGTCCTGGGTATCGCCACCGAATTCTTTCCGAATCAGAGAATTAAAAAGAAAAACGTGTTAATTCTCGACAGCGTACGAAATCTGACAAATCTTAACTACCTGAGGCTTTAGAGATTGACATTTTGAAAATTTTGTGATTCGTGCAGCAACAGACAAGGTGAATGAGGACTCATACATTCTTTTTCGAAATTTCGTGATCTAATTCACTCTCGTGCATTGCGTGAGGTATGGGGGACAAGAATGGAAGGAGCAGTTCAGTATTGGTTACGATCACGCAAGCAATCAAACCACAATCGTACAAATGTTGTAATAACAGCTGTATGTTGCTCCATATTAAGTAGTTCATTATCTTTGCAGCGAATTAGAAACCTACTGTCCGGCAGAATCACAAAATACTTCTCAGTTCACGTCATTGCTTTACGGTGCCTCATGATCGTCTTGAACTGGTGCCTAAGGCATTCTGACAGTGCACCATGGACGATCATTTAAGAATACACTATTAAGTATTGTTTCTGCTTTCCACAGTCTATTCCAAGTTGCGAGGTAATTTAGCACATTAACCACTCAACTATCTTCTCACTAAAACTTTCACTAGCATTGCAAATTTTGAAACGAAGTGCAGTCCGCAAATGTTTATTCAGTTTCAGAATAGTTCTAACGAAAATCACTTTTGCTGAAATAATTACGTGTATATCAGGTGATGTCTATAGCATGTACATCTACTGTTATGTTTACACTCCGCAAGTCACCTTATGGTCGAAGCATGAGGATACGTCTGGTCTATCCATCAGTTCTTCCCTGCTTTCTTCACAGATCTTAGGTAGGCATGTGGAACGAAGTAATATTCGCCTGACCTTCTGGAAACGTCTCTCGGAATTTCAACAGTGAATATCGCCATAATGTGCAGAACCTTTCTTGTAGCGTCTGCTACCATCGTACTGTTAGGGGCGTCCAATGGGATATGACTGAAGCCTTTATTAAAAAATAATCATTAGAGTCCTGAGCAAATTGGTGCAGGAGGTGAAGGAATCCCTGTTTTCAGAGTTGCTGTGGCTATGGCAGGAGCCAGTCCTCCACTGTGTTCGTTAGCTCGTCTTCCGAGCTGAGGAGCTTCCTTCTGACATTTTTTTTTGGAAGGGGGGGGGGGGGGGGGTTTGGGGACCAAACACATAACACATGGAAGTCTTGGGGTCCATATCCGGCCGTAGGGTGGATGCTCACTCTGTTCCAATTTGACCATTTGAATTTCGTCATTACACTTTGTGTGGCCTTGGAGACGTGCGGACATTCATTATCGTGGAGCAGAATCTCTCCGACCGTATGCAGCCCGGGCGGTTTGCTCTTGATGGAATTGCGTAGGCTACCGAGTGTCTCGCAGTAGACGTCACTGTTAATAGTGTTTGTTTTGTGCTCGAGGAATTCGACAGTATTGTACCTCGGACGTGAAAAAAAGACGGTGAGCCCCATCATCCCTGCTGAGGGCACTGCTTTGAATCTTCTGGAAGAAGGTAACGACGCCGCGTTCGCGACTCAAGATGTCTCGCTATGTTATTCCATATCGGTATACGCATATTTCAACCGGTTTAGTTGTTACGACATTTCATACCTTTTCATTTGAACACTCCCGATACATTTATTTCATTAGGGAATTAAGCTACAAATGTAGATTAAAACTTCTGCCTCCAGAATTTCTGAGTATCCCTGAGACGGAAGTTATGTTCGTACTTAATATTGTTCCCTCTGTGCACAAGTAATTTTGGGACGGGTTAATTTGAAAGCAATGCCTTTGGAACTGTAATTATTAATGAAGATGGTACATACCAGCAGTGGCGACCGCAGACTTCCGGCATAGGCAGTCACCCTCATTCTGCCAACGGCATCGTCAAAGGGGGGAGAGGTGGACGGAGGTTCAGTGCACTCTCTTGCCTTTGAGGTGGGAAACAGTCCCTAAACGTGGAAGAATCAGCAATGTTCAACGGCATCGAATGGAGAAGGCAATGGAAACTGCTGGTTTAGAGACACATAACGTGTATCCACAGGACAGGTGGCCTGAAACTCCAAAATTGTCGATCTCTCCACCGGCAAAGGCTTCTGGAATAGGTCTCCATTCAGATATTCGGCAAGGGACGGCTGAGGTGCTGAGGGGAGAGTGATCAGGATAAAGAGATTGAATAACCAACGAAAGGGTAAAGTTCTACGAATCGGGAACGTCAGAAGTTTGATCGTGGTATGGAAGCTAGAAAATCAGGAAAGGGAAATGAAGAGGCTCAGTGTAGATATCTGCTGGGAGTAGTGGAGGGGGGAGGGGGGTAGAGCTGTCAGTGAAGTTAAATGGAAAGAAGATAAAGATTTCTGTTCGTATGAGTGTAGGGTAATATCAACATCGGCAGAAAATGGTGTAAGGGGAGTAGGGTTCGCCATAAATAGGAAGGTAGAGCAAAGAGTGATTAACTGTGAAAAATTTAGTGATACGGTTGTTCTCATTAGAAACGACAGCAAACCAACAACAACAACGATATTTCAGGTGTACATGCTGACGTCGCAAGAAGATGATGAAACGACAGAGAAAGTATATGAGGATGCGAACGGGTAATTCAATACATAAGGGGAGATGAAAATCTAATAGTCATGTGGAATTGAACTGCTGATGTAGGTGATAGAGTAGAAAAAAAGTTATAGGAGAATATAGCCTTGGTACTAGGAATGAGAGAGCGAAAAGACTAATTGACTTCTGTAATAAAATTCAGCTAGTAATAGCGAATGCTCTGTTCAAGAATCACAAGAGCAGGAGGTATACATGGAAATGGAAAGATTTCAGTTTGATTATATCAGGGCTAGGCAGAAATACCGAAATCAGAAACTGGATTGTAGTGATGAAGAGTAGGCTGAAGTGACTAGTCAAGAAAAATCGGTGTCCACAAAAGTTGGATACGGAAGCACTAAGGAATAAAGAGACACGCTTTAAGTTCTCCGAGGCTATAGATACAGCAATAATGAATAGGTTAATGGGCAGTTCAACTGAAGAGGAAAGGACATCTCTAAAAGGGCAATCACAAAAGTTGTAAAGAAAAAATAGTTACAAAGAAGGTAACCGCGAAGAAACAATGGGAAAATAAGAAATATTCCAGTTGATCGATGAAAGAAGGACGTAACAAAATGTTCAGGGAAATTCGGGAGTACAGAAATGTAAATCACTTATGAATTAAATAAATGAGAAGGGCACGGAAGCTAACCGAAATGGTTACCTGAGAAATGTGAAGAACTCAAAAAAGAAGTGTTCACATGTCCCAACGGGATAAATGAGGTGTGTGTTTCATCACGTCGTTAAATACGATAAAAAATTGTTAATCAGTACCCTTTAAAAAAAATTTTTATAACACGTAATGAGTTTCATGGCATTTGGACCTGCTATTTTGTGACATACATTGTATAATTACATTTATGTATTTGACTTCTTGGTTTCAATGTAATACTTAACGTAGATTAAGAACTTTATATCTCTGACTCCCTACGCCAGATGGCGGTTACTGTGTTATAAGAAATTCTGTTATACCTGATGTCATTTTATTTGTATATTTTTCTTCTTTTCTAGTCCTGTAATCTGACACCATATAACTTCACCTATTGATTTTTATTCTGACATGTTTTTTAAGTTGTTTGCAAATAACACGCCAGCGTATGTTGTTAAGATGTGCATTTCGCCCGTTTTTTTCTTTTTTTTTTTTTTTTGCTATGCGTTTTTTAATGTACAATTTTAAAATTGAAATATTCAATTAATGATTTGCAAGTGCACGTTGGTATTTTGTGGTAATCTCTTTGCCAATAAAGATTTGTCAAGTCTTCACGCGACACACGCCACATAGAGGGCGTTCCAATACCCTGTCACACCGAGGTCTGCTGTATAGGTGAATGTAAACAGCGGCTTCAGTTATTGTGATCGCTTCTCAGTTTTGGTTGTTGATAACTTGATACCAGTGTCTGAGTTTGATTTGTACATATCAGGTATGTTCTTTCCAACAGTTGGTTTATACTCAGGTGTATTTATGGTTTTTTGTTTTTATTCACTGATCGCTATATAAAAAATTTTCAACTTCCAGCACTGAAGATGATCACTATGTGAACGAAAATCGATTCTGCCATCAATAAAACATCAATACTACGGCCTACGCTGACTTTCCTTTTAATTTAACGTATATGGTCGTCGTGAACACAGCACTCCATGGAGTCGCCAATCAAAAAAAGAAATGATTATCGGAATGACTGACTCGGCGTACAGGAAAATCAAAACAAAATTCGGTAAAATTAAAAGTAAGGGTTGTTACATTAAGTGTGCAAAGAGTATACTCAAGGCCTCTACGAGGGGGAAGGCTTCTCTGATAAACTGATGAACGAAGAAAGAGAAATCGATGTAGAAGTGATAGGGGATCCAATATTAGAATTTAAAAGTGCTTTGAGGACTTATGTTCGAGTAAAGCAGAAGGCATTGATAACATTCCATCAGAATTTCTAAAATCATTGGAGGAAGTAGCAACAAAATGATTATTCACGTTATGCAGAATGTATGAGTCTCACGATGTACCATCTGACCCTCAGAAAAACTTCATTAACGCAGTTCACACGACTGCAACAGCCGACAAGTGCGAGAATTACTGCACAGTCAGCTTAACAGCTCATGCATCCAAGAATAACATATAGGAGCATCGAAAAGGAAATAAGGATGTATTACATGGCGATTAGATTAGCTTTAAGAAAGGTAAAGGCGCCAGAGAGTCAGTCCTCACGTTGATACGGAAAATGGAAACAAGACTAAAGAAAAATCAAGACACGTTAACAGTATTTGTGACATGGAAAAAGCGTTCGACGTCGTAAAATGGCGCAATATCTTCGAAATTCTGATAAAAATATGGATAAGCTGTAGGGAAAGAAGGGCAGTATACACTGACACTCTAAACAAAGTGGAATAGGTATGCGTATTCAAATACAGAGATATGTAAACAGGCAGAATTCGGCGCTGCCGTCGGCAACGCCTATGTAAGACAACAAGTGTCTGGCGGCGTTAGATCGGTTACTGCTACTACAGTGGCAGGTTATCAAAATTTCAGTGAGTCTGAATGTAGTGTTAACGTTCATGCACGAGCGATGGGACACAGCATCCCCGAATAGCGATTAAGAGCGTATTTTCCCGTGTGACCCCTTCACTAGTGTACCGTGAATATCAGGAATCCGGTGAAACATCAAATATCCCACATCGCTGAGGCCGAAAAAAACATCCTGCAAGAACGGAACCCTCGACGACTGAAGAGAATCGTCCAACGTGGCAGAAGTGCAACCCTTCCGCGAATTGCGGCAGATTTCAATGCTGGGCCAGCAACAAGTGTCAAGGTGTGAACCATTCAACGAAACATCAACGATATGGGCATTCGGAGCCGTAGGCCTACTCGTGCACCCTTGATGACAGCACGACACAAAGCTTTACTCCTCACCTGGCCCCGTCAACACCGGCAATGGACTGTTAATGATCGTAATCTTGTTCTCTGGTCGGACTAGTTTCAAATTGTATCGAGCGGATGGACGTGTACGGTTATGGAGACAACCTCGTGGATCCATGGTCCATGCATGTTAGCAGGGGACTGTTCAAGCTGGTTTAAGCTGTGTAGCGCTGTAGGTCGTGTGCAGCTGGAGTGATATGGGATCCCTGATACGTCTAGATACGACTCTGACAAGCGACACGTACGTAAGCATCCTGCCTGATCATTTGCAGCCATTCATGTCCATTGTGCATTACGACTGCCTTGGTTGATTTCTAGCAGGACAATGCGACACCCTACTCGTCCATAATTGCTACAAAGCGGCTCCAGGAACACTCTTCTGAGTTTAAACACTTCCGCTGGCCACCTAACTCTCCACGACAGCATTATTGAGCATACCTGGTATACCTGGAACTTGCTGTTCAGAAGAGATCTCGAATCCCTCGTACTCTTACGGATTTATGGACAGCCCTGCAGGATTCATGAGTTCAGTTCCCTCTAGCACTACTTCAGACGTTAGTCGAGTCCATGCCACGTCGTGGTGTGGCACTTCTGCTTCCTTGTGGGGGCAATAGACGATATTAGGCAGATGTACCAGATTCTTTGGGTCTTCAGTGCGTAAGGATCCCAGTTGTTACCAGTAAGTATTAAATGTGGGACTGGTGTATTTCGAAAGGTACTGAACATTTCAAATTTCTTCATCTGCAAAATAACAATCTGGACACATATGTCATCTGACTCATTTTAACCCCTTTGGTGGATACCACAATCAAAATCCTCGACAACATATTACCTGCTTATCTATTGTGTCCTGCCGCTACACATACACAAAGTCGACGTGACAATCATACACAATTTTATATTATGAAGATTGTGACTTAAATACAACAACCAATCACAAATAACGTAAGAATATTTTATTCACGTTTAAATTTGGATGAACCTTTTTAAGCCATTCTTGTGATTGGTCGATTATTTGTGACAATCCTTGTATTTCCGCTACAGTTGTATTTTTCGTAATGCCCGTTTCTGTGAAGTCAGTTATGTAAATTTGACCAGAAATGGAGAAACATAAGCTAGTGTTCCTTTAATGCTGCGTCCATAAATGGAACACGAAGAGTGCCTAGGTACCTACACATTTTCACTATACATCAGACTAAACATACGCGAAATTCATGTCGATAAGTGGTAATACGTTGATTTCCAAGGAGGGATACACCTCAAAGAATAAAGCAGTGATTTGTAGGGGGAATAATGAATAACCTCCTGTATTTTACGGATCTTTTCGGTAATTGAAGGCTCAAGAAATTACAGGGGACATCATAAATGAGGAACAGACCCCCACTGCAGAATGTACGCATCGTTCTTGGAGTAATCAAATATCTAGCATCACTAGCACCAACTACAAAGAAACTATGTTTACTGAATACAAGGAACTGGACAATGAACAGACCTCTTCCCAAGAGAGACGCCTGACTCATTAGCTCTGAAGTTCCGTGCGCAGACCAGGATTCCAGTAGAACTAATTTTAGCGACACTGCCTGTGCTACTGGAAGATACAGAGTTCGTTCCTTTTACTATTGTAGCTGGCCTTCTCAGAAATCTGTGTAACTGAGGCAATTTCGTCCTACTGAGAGAAGGTGTGAGATTACATTATAAGAAATCAGGTGGAGGAGGGGTGTCAATTTAATCCGAGGAAGAGCCAAAAATATGGCGTTGTAAATGTTCTTGTGACAAGAATGTAAAAAGAACTGATAAGAGGTGGGAATGCAAGGGGTGAGATTCAAGAACAGCTTGAGTGTGTGTGTGTGTGTGTGTGTGAGAGAGAGAGAGAGAGAGAGAGAGGGAGAGAGATCACGTGCACGTGTCGTTATTGTTCTATAATACTACAGCTGTGACCACTTCTAACAATTACCATTGTTAACATTTTCTCTTCCTTAAGAACATCTTTTTCCATTGTGGTATTGCCTTTGAGAATAAGGTAGTTTCCTTGTAATAAGTGTATTTTTCAGCTGGGTTAGTGATCATACCAATAGCACAAGAAATACGTCTTGTACGACACCCATTTGTTATCTTTTGAGATTAGTTATCCAAACAAAATGCGACATACTCAGTAATAATATCATCGCGCACTCAGATTTTTACTAACGAGAGGCTTTATACGTATGGAAAAGTGTAGGGCCTATATCAGAATAGGTGTTTCTTGTGGAATAATCTGGTTTGCTGTACCATTAATATTTAGGACGACAATCCTTACATAGAATCGTATGCTTTAATGAGTTGCATGAAAAAGAATGGACAGAAAGGGCCCACGTAAAACAGCCAATGAAGTACCGCATGTGCCAAAATTACGTACTTACACTCGTTAATATTGGTAAATTATCAGTTTGAAAAGGAAGAAAGTGTTTGCGTGACTACGTTAGCAATAAAAAGATAAGGAAATGGGAATAATAAATAACGAATGGCAAATTGAATTCCGTTAAGTAACGTTATACTCGCTTTTATTACTTTAGTGATCACGCAATCACGGGTAAATTGAAAAGAATTCAGGCAAACGGTAGTACTGTAACGTGAAAACGTTAGACGCATAGTGCTGGTAAGACTATAGCGATACTTCCATCTTCAATATTTTAAACGTACATTTCTTTTCAATTCTGAAAAAGATAAAAGTTTCGTATGACTATGCCAGCAATAAGAAAAAAGGAAAAGAAGAAGAAATAATGAACGGAAAACTGCATTGCGACAGACTTTAAGAAACGAATGCGACCTCTCGTAGACTGTGGGAGACTCTATGAAATCGATATCAGCTTTTTGTGCTGGTTGACACAGATAATTATTATACATTATAGGTCAGCTATTGGATATCAGTTTAGACAGAAATCACTCGATAACATAAGATCATTACGAACTTCAGCCTGTGAAGAAGGCATATGTAAATAATAGATTTACATATGAAACGGAGAAAAAATTGTAAGACACTTCTTAGCTGGGATCGCATTTCTGATAGTAAAGCATGGAACGCTTATTTTTAGTGTTGAATGAAATTACAGGAAGTTTGGTTTTATTAGTGTGCCTTTTGTCCATTGTAGAACAAAGCATTTTCCTAATTAGAGCTGCCTCTAGGGTTGGCTTAACGTAAACAGCCGTCTTCCAGAACTACTTTTCAGACAAGATAGAATTTGTTAATCCACATGTCTAAAAAAAAAAAATTGCAGATTTGTGGTAGCTTATGAATTGAGGATGGCTTACAAACCGGAAGGAGGCCCCGTTTTGGTATGGAATTTACTGTTTTTTTAGGAGTGTTCGCACATGTTAGAATTGCGGTTCCTTCTGTCGAACCCACGAAGATAGGAACCCAAGCAGGAGATCCGGGTCAAGAGAGTAAGCTACTGGGTGTGCTTTCCAAGTAAGTTACGTGGCTGCTTTTTGTCATCTTCTGCTCGCGACTCGGTCTCCATTCTCATGGCGGAATCGCTTGTCTGCAGGATTTTGTAAGGTCGAGCAGCCGATATTGCTTTTTCGAGGACTTTAGTTAGCTGATACATTTCCGTCAGTTGATGGAGTTGATTCCAGGAGAATCCAAAGCATTTCGATGCAGTCGATTGCAACAATTTTGCACACGTGTTATGTTGCACACACAAATCGAAGAAGTATACTTAATATACATGGTAACTCAAGTCCTCAAGTCTGAAAATAAGTCCCTGATCATATTTTTGACACTTTATTTTACACGTCCGTCTTGATCACACAAACTATTACCGGTTTCGGCTGTTGCTATCTTCAGAACTGTTACAAACAAAAACAACGTGTAACCAACTAAGTTGAGTTTGTCGACGCTAAGTCTATAAAATTCCTGGCACTACTTAAGAAAGATAAAAAGTGTTTATGTGATTAACAGCGATGGATACCAGCCATACATACCATAAAATATTCGTAATTTTAATTAATGACTACGCATACTGCATTTGAACCATTTCATTTGCGATAGTGTTTGATCATATGCTATAGCTATAGTGGCCTCCGCCGGCCTCAATTTCCTTGTATAAATACGAGACGCATTCTGACCGTCATCAGTACTTACTATGTATCTACATTGTTAGTTTGAAGTTGATACTTCATCAGAATATTTTATGGTATGTGTGATTGGTATACATGGCTGTTAATCACGTAAACACTTTCTATCTTTCTTATGTAGCACCAGGACTTTTACAGATTTAGCGTCAGCAAACTGAACTTAGTTGGTTACGCACTGTCTTTGTTTGTAACAGATTTGAAGATCACAATAGCCGAAACCGGTAACAGTGAAATGTAAAAGTTTGTGTGATCAAGACGGACCTGTAAAATAAAGCTCCTAATATACATCGATAAATGTGACATTCATTAATAACAAACGTATATACCAATACATATTTTTAAGCTGAAGTGAAAGTACAACTTGCAATCTGTGGCTGCAAAGAAGGGAAACACGAAAGTGTTCTACATATACATCTATAATTTGCAAGCCACCTTACAGTGTGTTTCAAAGGGTACTTCCTGTACACTATCATTCCTGCCTCTACTGTTCCAGTAGTGAACGGTCTGCAGCAGGAACGAATCGTGGTGAGCCTCTGTGACAACACGGATCACCCGCGTTTTCCCTCTGTGATCTTTTCGTGAGATACATATGTATGAGGATACAATAAATGGTTTGATTATTCTAGGAATTCTAAGAGCAAACCACGCTTTGAAGCGCAACATCTACACGGAGAGGACAAAAAGAAGGAAACACCATTAATACAAAACATTAACCATGACTAATACTATGTAGAGAAACCGTTGGCATCCAAAACAACTTCCAGCAGTCTCGGAGTTGCTGGTTCAGGTTCTGTACGGTTTTTACGAGGATATCATACCACTCGTTCTCCAAAATGGTGATAATGGATGTGAATAACGATCGCGCATCGTTCACTCCAAACTATACCACAAAGGCTCAATAGTAGTCAGATCTGGTGACCGTAGTGGCCACCGGAGGTGCGAGAATTCATCCTCATGTTTACAAAACCTGTCGCCTGGAAACACAGCGTCACCATTGGGAAACAAATACAGGGGATGGACCTGATCAGCCAAAATGGTCACATAATTCTTCCAGAGCAACCATAGGGCCCATGGAATTCCATGATATGGTTCCACAAATCATCGTAGAAACCCCGCCAGGTTCCACTCTTGAGACGTAAAATCGGCCTGAATGTGGAAAAGAGTGTGAAACAAAGCTCATCCGACCAAACTGCTTTCTCCAATTGCTCCACAGTCCAGATTTTATGGTTTCCTGTTACGGACATTTGCAATACTGTTGAACGTTTTAGGTATTCCAGCTCCCTTCGTGTTGTTTTGATACTGAGAGAGTTCGCAATCGCGACATTCAGTCCGGAAATGACTTTTGGTGATGTGGTCCCCTTATTTTTCATCAGAATTCTCTTCAAAGACCGTCTGTTACGATCACGCAACACACGCCTTAGCCCGCTTTGAGACATAGAGGATGATGTTTTTCCGATTTTCCTATATGCGGTGCGAAATTTCGATGCGGAGCCTCTTGGAGCACAAAACGCTTCGGCTACCTTGACTACGGGAGCGCTTCACCATACGAGCACAGACAATTTGCCCGCGTTCGAAGCCACTAAAGCTGTCGGCACATCGACCGTGCATCCGAACGTTGAGCGTTGAGCGTGCCGAGTTTCTGACGTCTCAGCATGGAATAGCACGCTCGGGAGTCTTTCCGAACGTGCAGAGGAATATCTGGCATGTCAGATATTCTGAGCGTGCGTCTGAGCGTTGACCAATCAGATGGCACAACGCCACCTACGTCACAATCACGCCGTCTCCCTTCAGTACAGAGTTGTGAGGCGCCATATTGGCATTCATTTCAAATCTATACGTATATATGACGTTCCGAGCACCAGCAAATTGAGAATCACTGCAAAACCCGTTGTTAACTGTATGATTCGTTAAAATAAAATAATGAGAAACATCATATTCGTGGCAAAAGAATTATTGTAACTTGCGTATAATGAGAGTAGGCTATTTGAAGGCAGCGACACAATGAAGATCCACCCAAAACGCATTGTTCTTGGTACAATTTGTTATAATTAAATTTCAGTTAGTAACATATCTACGATTAATGTTTTTAGCATGCTATAAGATACTATGTTGGTTTAGCGTGATGAAGAGCGTCAGTGTCCAGTAAAGAGTTCTTATTGTTGGGGCGGTGGTTCGCGTCCTGACACAACCAACTTTTTTTTCTTAACATTCGCTTTTTTATTAGGTTCCGATACTTTATTATTAGTTTAACACAAGTGTAGACTATAATATTTGATGTTATGTAAATACAAGTTCACCTTTTTTTGGGGGGGTGACTTTGTTCAAATGGTTCAAATGGCTCTGAGCACTATGGGACTCAACATCTTAGGTCATAAGTCCCCTAGAACTTAGAACTACTTAAACCTAACTAACCTAAGGACATCACACATACCCATGCCCGAGGCAGGATTCGAACCTGCGACCGTAGCAGTCCCGCGGTTCCGGACTGCAGCGCCAGAACCGCTAGACCACCGCGGCCGGCGGTGACTTTGTTCGATTGGCTTAATCTAAAGGACAGCTTGCGCTACTTGTTTAAAGCTATTTTACTCCTTCTTCTTTTACGCCTCGTAATTCATATGTTGCAAAGATTCTGCTACTGGGTAGGAACAGTGATCAAGTAAGACTAGCCTTGTAGTTTTACTAAAATGTGGGAATCATGAAATAACGTTTATCATATGCGGAGAAGTATTCCAAATTTCTAACGCACTGTTTGTAACGGAACTTTTATAAGCCTGTGTCCTTACTGATTGGACATGGTACTTTCCTTTTCGTGGACGATGGAAGAAATGTGCGTTTTAATAGAGCTAACGTGGGAATTACGCGCACCCGTTGAGTAAACAGTGTGATTCACGAACTAGAAACATCCCTCAACTGTCGCTGGAGTGCGTTGCGATCGCGTATACCACGTCGGGGCCCACGTACCGTATGCACAAGTCGCATCGTTCCTGAGCGGTCAGCAGCACGTTGAACTTGGCACGCTCAACGTTAACGTTCGACAACACGGTCCGTGTGCCGACGGCCTTAGATCCAACACGATGCGCTCAAAGCTACAGAGAACAAGGTTCTTGCCATGACTGACACTTGCAACGTACTGAGGACATTGCACAGGTGCTGTTTGTGTACGAATACAACAGCTCAACCTGCAGGCTTGGTTAGCATCTGCATTTATATTCACGAATGCCTTTCTCGTGTTATTTCCATATTCTTCTCCAAATCCTGAACATTGTACTTTCTTCCTCTAGTTGTATGACTATCACCGTGATGCTTTTGCAGTTACTATTGTCCAGTATTCTAGTATTTGTGGAAGAAGGGTTTTGTCAGTTACCTCCTCCGCATAAATTGCACACACATTCACCTCGAAATGCTAGCTGTATATGGAGCAGGTACAATATCTTGAACAACCGTAATGAAGTGGTGGCAACAATTTGACTAAGGCCGTACAGATCTTGCACCATGCGATTTTCATCTTATCACCAAGCTGAAAGAATATCTGTGGAAAAGAGATTTTCTAAGGATGTGTACATTCACACATAGGCTCTACAATGGCTCCAAATAGTACATTGGAATTTCACGATTGGTTGAACGTTCCTGCCGTTATTTATAGAGACTTAATATCTGCGTTCACAAGTAGTGTAATCTATCTCTATCTCTGTCTCTGAAACGTAGTGCAGAATTCAATAAAAGCTACTCGGCTTGCGATAGTAATGTGTAACTTACTTTTTTAGGTAGACTAATATACAAATTCGAAAACTAAGTTTGTATCAGCCGAGAAACTACTGAACAAAACAAGCAATATTACCATTATTGCAGTACACGCGATTCAAAATATTATAAATAAAATAAACTTGTAGAAGCAGATGAGATACGAGAATTTGTCTCTTCATTACGGAAATTCACGCAGTGGAAACTTTTTCAGTTGCGATTTACACACAGCGGCATAGACGGCCTTAGAATAAGAGGGAGGATAAGAGGAGATACATGCCGCCCTCTGCACACCTCTCCACTTGTAATCTGGAGTAAACTGCTTTTATACATTACAGAATTCTCATTCATTTTAGCAGTGGGTGGGAAACAATAAATTCTCCAAGTTTTTTGTGTTACTTACAACGTTTAGTTATTGTGACATGACACGTCCCGAAACTGACCAACTCATTTATACCTAAATTAGATCGACGCTTGGTGCAGGGTTAGAAGGTGACCCTCAACATAAACAAATGTAATATACTGCGCATAAATACACACACCAAAAAATGTTTTGCATCACTTCGGTTCCGAGAGTTCTGGAATATGTACAGAAAATTGGAATAGAGATCCACATAATCATCATTGCAGCCCTTTTTATTGCTCATGAAAACCAAGCATTGCATGTTGTACCACCATACAGTGAGACCTTCAGAGGTGGTTTGTCCACATTTCCGTACACACAGGTACCTCTAATACCCAGTAGCACGTCCTCTTGCATTGATGTATCCCTGTATTCGTCGTGGTATATTATCAACAAGTTCATCAAGGCACTGTTGGTCCTGATTTTCCCACTCCTAAACGGCGATTCGATGTAGGTCCATGAGAGTGGTTGGTGGATCACGTTGTCCATAAACAGCCCTTTTTGATCCATCCAAGGAATGTTCGATAGGGTTCAGGTCTCGAGAACACGCTGGCCCCTCTAGTCGACCGATGTCGTTATCCTGAAGGAAGTCATTCAAAAAATTTTCACGATAGGGACGAATGCCTCGCCAATGTGCTGCCGATATGGTTGCACTATTGGTCGGACGATGGCATTCAAATATCGTACAGCCGTTGCGATGCCTTCCATGACCATCAGCGACGTACGTCGGCCTCACATAAAGCCACTCCAAAACAGCAGGGAACATCCACCTTGTTGCACTCGCTGGACAGTATGTCTAAGGCGTTCAGCCTGACCGGGTTGTCTCCAAACACGACGATTGTGTGGTTGAAGGTATATGCTACACTCATCGGTGAAGAGGACGTGCTGCCAATCCTGAGCAGTCCATTCGGCATGTTGATGAGCCCATCTGTACCGCGCTGCTTGGCGTCGTGGTTGCAAAGGTGGACCTCGTCATGGACGTCGGGAGTGAAGTTACACATCATGCAGCCTGTTACGCACAGTTTGGGTCAGAACACGATGTGCTGTGGCTGCACGAAAAGCATTATTCAACATGATGGCGATGCTGTCAGGGTTTCTCCGAGCCATAATCCGTAGGTAGCCGTCATCCACTGTTGTAGCAGCCCTTGGGCGGCCTGAGCATGTCATCGACAGTTTCTGTCTCCTAGTATCTCCTCCATATCCGAACAACATCGCTTTGGTTCACTCCGAGACGCCTTGTTGAGAGCCCTCCCTGGCACAAAGTAACAATGTGGACGCGATCGAACCGAGGTATTGGCCGTCTAGGCATGGTTGAACTACAGACAAAACGAGGCGTGTACGTCCTTCCTGTCGGACGACCTCCGTCTAATAGGTGCTGCTCGTGCATGGTTGTTTACATTTTTGGGCGGGTTTAATGACATCTCTGAACAGTCAAAGGGACTAAAACTGTGATATAATATCCATAGTTCAGGAGTTCTGGGAATGGGGTGATGCAAAACTTTTTTGATGTGTGTTGAGCTACTGTTATAATTTTGCACTACTGTAGAACAATAACTGGGAGGGTTCATACGTAGCTTTTAAAATTGTAACTACCACAGAAAACAGTTTGTATGCAAAACAGACGCTCGACAGGACCACTGGAAGAATCTTCAGGGAGTCATGGTCACCCACAGGTAGCTTAAGAAAAGCTTGTTCGACCGATATTTGAATATTACTCGTTGTAAATGCGAGAACATCATGAAGACGCTCAATAACCCTAGTGGCAGAGGCTACAATGTAGGTCTTGTGGTTCTCGATATGGCTTGTTAAAACTCCGTGAGCCTACGTTCGTAGAAGAATATATGCGCATCAGTCTAGATGATTGTTACACACACTTTAAATACTTTGGTGATGATAGATAAAGTGTTATGGTGGCATTGTAATGACACTGAATGTATTGATATGTAGAATGTAAGCAATGCTCTTATTATTATGTTGTTTTACCAAGATGCGTTGGAGGAATCAGTTAAGATATTAAAATTTATTGACTCGTATAAGGATGTGTTGTGCCTTTTAACTTTATTGTGAAGACGTTGCACGGATGAATGTTTGTAAATGCTTTCCATGGCGTGAAGTATGTTGTGTTCTAATATTTCTGATGATGAATGCATGTACCATCGCAGTGCATCAAAATTACAGCTCTTCCATTGCACATAATGTGAAGAACAATTGAACTATTTCAAATCAGTACCATAATGGATCTCTATGCACAATCCAGTGCAAGAGTCAGAAAATATTAACCATTACACTTATGAGAAGTAAGCTACACTTAAAATTATTTACAAATAAGGAAACTGAGTGAAAGCCCGAATCCGCATAGCTGTTTATTGTGTTTTCACTGTGTGACGACCGGTTTCATACCCTGGAGGTGGTATATCTTCAGGTAATATCTGCATAAAGAATGAAACTACATAACTGAAAGCTCTGATAGTCGACATAACCTACTGCACAAAGAAGACATTGGAACGAATTCCAAGGTACACGTGAGAATAAAGACGTACTACCCTGCGTTAAAACCTTGGATGAATCGACAGATGGGCATCCAATTCGAACCAAGCACGATCAGTAAAACACCTACAAAACACAGTCAAAAGACGAGCCCGGATAGCACATGACAATCCACGTCTGATAGGATGCACAAAATATTACAGAATGAACATAACGTAAATTAAAACGCAGCTCGCGGTGTCGGTAGAGTATGAAAGAGGAGAAACCTACCAGCGTCAAAATCCGGGAAAACTAAGAATTAAAAGACAGGCAGTCCTTGGGAATCTTAAACATACTAAAATGTATTGGTAGGCGTCAAATAGAGCTACACGTTACAGTGCTTGCCACCCACGGAGTACTAAGAAGTCAAACAAGCGCCAAGCCCACCTTGGTTTGAAGATCGCGACATCTAGCGGAAGAAACCAGATAAAAAGGACACAAAGACTGGACCTTGAAAATCGCTGTACAAAAATGGATCTCTGTGGATAATCCAGTGCAAGAGTCAGAAAATATTAGCCATTACACTTATGAGAAGTAAGATACACTTAAAATTACTTACAACTAAGGAAACTGAGCTACCTAGTTGCATCCACAACAAGATAAGAAAGCCCGACTGAAATGTTAACATGGTTTTGAGCTAACTGCATTTCCAGAGGCAGTCGTCGACTTTATTCGATTCTCAAAAAATACATTGTGTTCACGAAATTTGTCCACTTGCTAATCAATTTTTTCTGTCTGTGGTATGCATAAATAAAAACCTCAATATCCAAAAATAAAACTAAAAGGAAAGATAAATGTTCTGTCAATAAGGATATCAGCTTATAAAAGTTAATCAAATCGAATAAACTCACGCCTGACAGCAAGTGCACTTAAACTTACATGACATCCAATATTAGAGAAATTATTTCTATTATTTTCATAAGATAATCCTAAAATCTTTTGAAATCGCGGAGGAGAGATTTTTTTGGTGTGTATAGAGGTACACATACATTCTAGTCTCGGTTTCGTCACGAGAGGCCTCTACTCATTACGCCATGTCGACGTTCACTAAAAGGTGATCTTGTATTTTATATTAAGGTCTTCTTCTAATTTAATTGCTGGGATGTTACTAACTGACATTTCTTCGTAACAAAACCTGACAAAAACGACAGGGTTTTCGCAAATCTTCGATGTGCTGTTGCCTTAAAACTGTCTTAACTAAATACGAAAATTCTTTAACGACTAATACAACTTTCCCCTCATTTTATTCAAAAAATCGTAAAAAAAAGATTCGTTTTCGAGAAGTTCAGTGCACTGGTGCCTTGACACAATATATATTCACTGGGTGGAAGGTATAACACGAAATCCAGCAAATTAACACTTCAAATACAATATGATGTCTCGCTTCCTGCTTGTGACTTAGGGAGCGAGAATGCTTCGTATTTGGTCTACTTTACGTAACACATTGTTGCAATACCGCAGAACTTATTTTGTGTTTTATGTGACGAAATGACTCCTCAGCTGAAATAGTAGGAACTGATGTCATAAAACTTACAGAGTATCACGTCATCGTTAGCTAACCCACCCCGTGTGACGTCAACTTTAGGGCCGATCCAATGTAGAGACTGTTCATTGTTAATAAATGTCCTTACATGGAGATGCCATTATGGTGGTGTTATGTCCTGGTGAGAGATGAAATTTCCAGCATGATCCCGTGGCAAAATCCAGGTGAAAGAGTGAGCGATCGAGTTTGCTGCATTGAGGCACCTCTCAGCAAGCTCGTGCATTACATATGGCGAGAAGAGTAACTAGTAAAGTTGAAATCATATCTTCATTCAGCAATTTGTAATGGAATGAGGTTTTTGAAATACCATATATATTACAGTTACATGATTATCCTTGAGGTATTAGATAATACGCAACAAGATGACAATTTGGTCAGAAGGAGTGAAAAAGAAAAAAAAAGTCTCCAACACCCAAGCTACACCAGTAGCTTTCCAGGCTGAAGCTCTGCGCTCCGGCATTTGAGACCCTCAGGCTGTCGGCACAAAGACAAAAGAGCAGTGATATTTGCCCAATTACCTCGCTTTCGGCGATAATTAGCCAAGTGCTCACAGAGCGAGATCTGCCCGCCTCATAAGCCCTGCTCGCAGTGGGTGTCGCCACAGCCACTCGGCGTCTTCCAATAACATTACTTCCGGGCTGCAGTCAAGTGTGGCACGCGAGGAGGAGGATGAGGCGTTCCTACTGCTGCTACTGTGACAAGGCGCTTTTGCGCGCTGGGGTGGAAGAGACAGCCCTGAAGCCTGCAGAAACCCAGGCCGGTTAAGCCCCCAGCCAGAAGACGCACCTGTGTAACGCCGTGCGTCTACAGTAGACCCATGTAGCCGTCTAAACCATCGGTACTCAACCTTTTTCAACTCAACGCCCCCCTGCTTCCTTGGAATGGTGTCCCCCAACTTTCTTCCCTCAAACCCTCTACCCACCATCGTAACCACAAATCACTCTACCTTAAATGCAGTCAATGCTGTCTCGTATAAAACCCGTCCTATAATAAAACTGACGGTATCCCCATTGCTCCAGTGCTGGCTATATACATCACAAGACGACGAAACGTCGTAGGCTGCTGAATAAATAATAGCTCCAATTTACGTCATCAGGGGAAAATATAGCGCTGTAAGCAGTCACAACACGGTTGGAGGCAGGAAAAGCAGAGGAACAATCAACACATGTGACCCGTGGTAAAAGTTGCTGTTTTGAAGAGCGCGCCGCAGCGCGTAGTGTGAAGCTGTCGCCCTCCGTTTCTGGCGGTGGCGCCGCTGTGGCAATCGCAACTTTGGTGTCTCTCCCTGGTGGGAAAGGGGAAAGGTTGCCTGTTCTCGTGAATTTAAGGGCGCTATGAGCTCGCCAGTCAGTCTGTCGGGGTCAATCAGAATTAGTCTGGGTCAGTTTCTCGTCCCCAGCTTGCTAGTCTGTCTCTCGTCCGCATTTGTGAGGCAGTTAGTGTCTGTCTGTCGTCCGGAGTGCTAGTATGTCTTTCGTTCGGATCAACCTTTAAAGCCGGCAAGATGAGAGTGTTTCCACTCCGCCAGTAAGAGGACTCAGCGAGTGGTTGCCCGGTCTGGGCTTAGTTCCTGCATCTGACGCTGCGCTTTAGGCCGCCAGTCTGCTCGAGTTTGCTCAGGCAATCGTCACTGGCGGTTGGATCGATCGGTTGGTCGGTCGCGCACTGAGACACAAGATGACTTGTCCGTCTTGAGCGTCGGCGCATGTGAGGTCGCCACCTGAATCCAGTGGGCCGCGACGTATAGCGGGGGGTAGTGACTTCGTGGTCGACACGAGAGCAACAGGAGTCAACCCACGACATCGGTCTGGCCGGTGCGAACTGCGACGCCGTGAGACGGGAGATCGGCGCGCCTTCCTGCATCTGTTGAAGTGGCTGGCAGCGGACGGTTAGGGAGAGTGATTTGGGGGTGCTGCGCCAGATCTTCTCGAGAAGTCGCAGTTTGTTAAAAGTTAAGTGATTGGTGATATGTTGTGTGATTTACTCTTGTTAAATTCTACTTGTTTTCTTGGTCAGTCTCTCGTCCCCAGCTTGCTCGTCTGTCTCTTGTCCGCATTTCTTAGGCGGTTAGTGTCTGTCTGTCGTTCGGAGCTGCCTCTGTCATGTTTGTCGGATTTGGTGTGTTAACGAATTTATTGCTTGGAGCGTAACGGCTTAATTCCTGAAACATGTTTTGATCTTACCTATCATCTTGAGAGGCGGTATCTGTGTACTGTAGACCATATTAACTTGGTTGGCAAACCGTGTAGAATTTTATATAAGATTGCATTTCATGGGCGTTTATTTAAATGATCATTTTAGTATATAAAGTAGCCACTCTTTTACCGTAAACTTTCTTAGAAGTTAAAATTAAGTTGCACCTTCGGTGGCAAAGTTAATATTTTAATTTTTAGTGTCTCGTACCGTTTCCATCCCTCCCACGGGGGAGCATAGATTTTGTGCTTGTGTAGATTGTTAAAACTTTAGTTTAAAGTAATCTGATGTGTTGCAGATTTGCATCACTGTAGTCTTTCAGAGGCTGTTATGAGCGGTCGTAGCTATGGCCGTATCAAAGGGGAGCGGCAAAGTTCTCTGCCCGAAAGCTCATACAGTCAAAACTTGTTTCTTTCTGTCTCTGAATAAATTGTAACTTGATATTTAGAGGGTGCTTTCTGATTATAATTTTAAATCTGTTTCTTTTAAAAAACTGCTTTTAGGCACTAGTAAAGTGAATAAAATTCCATTTGTTAAAAGCAATTTGATTATGATTTCATCAGTTACTCCCTGGCAACTACTTCCACGCTTACATAGTGTGATTAAATGTGTTAATGTTCTTGATGAATCGCTAGTAAATAAAATAAATTCTTAAGAATATTATTTGAAAATAAATCCCGGTTCAACATGATAACTTTGGTTTTCGTTCGGATATGGTCACAAGTTACAACATGTGTTCTGTATGGTCTCCCGACTGAGCAACATGACCCATCAATAAGACGGCATGGTCGACAGCTGCGTACTGCATATCCATTGTAAACGGAGGATATGTCGTCGTACTCTATCCTTCAGATAGGAAGAGTCAAGATACATCCGTGATATAAACGGCTTTCACAAATCACCACAACCAGAAGTCACATGGATTTTGGTCTGGGGATCTGGAAGACCAAACATCTTGAAATTGCCTACCGTTGGTATCTCGCAGCAAATCTTTTATCTGGGAAGCGACATGTTGGGTCTCCCAATCTTCCATGAAAATAGTGTTGTAGACACAGTTGCGGTCTTGCAAAACTGAAGTCACGTGTTGAAAAAACAGATCATAAAAGCGTTCAGATGGAACTGTACACCTAACAGGCCCACGAGGCGTCATCACCTCGAAGAGAAAAAGGAATGAAGGAACTTGTAAATCCACACCACACAGTCAGATAAACTTAGTGCAGTGGATTTTCCTACACAACATGTGGCGGGGTAGACCTCTACATTCAGAGTACTGCGGTGAGTAACATGTGCCTCGTCCGTACAAAGATCATTCCCCGGCAACATGTCATGAATTTCCATGCTTGCCAAAAAACGAAGGGAGAAGTCATGGCGTGTAGCCTGTCTTTGGGTTCCATTTTGTGCACAATCTGAGGCATACTAGTGTGAAATGAGATGCAAAACCTCTTGCACTGTTGGCTAGGGTAGAGACTACATAATTTCTAGAATGCTGCACGGTCGACTATAGGTACAGCAACTTCTTAAACAACTGCCTTGGGAATGGGCAGCCTCCCCTTCACCTGCACCACCTAATTCACTTGTTTCTACACGTTTCATGATTATATACTATAGTCCATTTACGTATTGCCATGGAGACTCCTTGCAGCTGTTTCTGTCACCGATATTCCCTCAATGCAGCGCAGTTATTGCTCCCGTTCTGTAAAACAACTTTAGCAGCAGTACACGGTCTTTCTTCTTAAAAGCCATTGCCTTTCGTAAGGAAAACTTCAACGCTTTGTACCAACAGTCTCTTCACAAAGAAATCAACACGTATCACCAAGCACACTGACGTGAAAACGGGAAACGGCTCACATTCTCAATGCTTATAGCACCATATTTTCACCTGGCGGCTGAAAGTGAAACTTTTTCTTTTCTCTGCATGCTCCGTCAGGGCACCGATTAATGAACGTATCTACGACGGTCAAATGCCCTACGATGTATGCAGACCCCACTGCAGCTCTCGGAACACCTTCTGTTTAACTGTAATCACTCGGAATGTAGTATATATTGGCACCGATTATACATAACTTTCGTCGACGTCCTACAAATATTTTTAATGCTATTAATGGTACTTTGTGCTTAGCCGATCAGCTTGTAATTTTTTTAGAGGTGGCAAAGGTCTTGGAGAAAAACTGAATCAAAGTGGCACTGTCTTGAGATTATAATACAGCAAGAAACGTTTTGCATCACCTCGGTTGCGAGAGTTCCGGAACCAGTACAGAAAATTGAAATAGAGATCAACATAAATATCATTTGTGCCATTTTTATTGCTCATGAAACATTGCATGTTGTACCATCATACCCCGAAACCTTCAGAGGTGGTGGTCCAGATTGCTGTAGACAGGTACCTCTAATACCCAGTAGCACGACCTCTTGCATTTATGCATGCCTGTATTCGACGTGGCATACTATCCACAAGTCCATCAAGGCACTTTTGGTCCAGATTGTCCAACGCCTCTACGGCAATACGGCGTAGATCATTGAGAGTGATTGGTGAGTAACGTCGTCCATAAAGAGCTCTTTTCAATCTATCCCAGGCATGTTCGATAAGGTTCATGTTTGGAGAACGTGCTAGCCACTCTAGTCGAGCGATGTCGTTATAATGACGTCATTTATAAGATGTGCACGATGGGGGCGCGAACTGTCGTCCGTGGAGATGAATGCCTCGCCAATATGCTGCCGATATTGTTGCCCTATCGGTCGGAGGATGCATTCACGTATTGTACAGCCGTCACGGCGCCTTCCATGACCACCAGCGGCGTACGTAGGTCCCACAAAATGCCACACCAGAACAACAAAGGACCTCCACCTTGCTGCACTCGCTGGACAGTCTATCCTAAGGCGTTCAGCCTGACCGAGTTGCCTCCAAACACGTCTCCGACGATTGTCTGGGTGAAGGCACATGCGACGCTCATTAGTGAAAAGAACGTGACGCCTATCCTGAGCGGTCCATTCGGCATGTTACTGACCCCATCTGCACGGCGCTGCATGGTTTCGTGGTTGGAAAGATGGACCTCGCCGTGGACGTCGGGAGTGAAGTTGCACATCATACAGCCTATTTCGCATAGTTTGAGAGGTAACACGACGTCCTCTGGCTGCACGAAAAACATTATTCAACATGGTGACGTTGCTGTCAAGGTTCCTCCGAGCCATAATCCTTACGTAGCTGTCATCCACTGCAATAGTAGCCCTTGGGCGGCCTGAGCGAGGCATGTAATCGACAGTACCTGTCTCTCTGTATCTCCTCCATGTCCAAACAACATCGCTTTGGTTCACTCTGAGACACCTGGAAACTTCCCCTTGTTGAGAGCCCTTCCTGGTGCAAAGTAACAATGCGGACGCAATCGAGCCGCGTTATTGACCGTCTAGGCATGGTTGAACTACAGACAACACGAGCCGAGTACCTGCTGCTCATGCATGGTTGTTTACATCTTCGGGCGGCTTTAGTGACATCTCTGAACAGTCAGAGGGCCTGTGTCTGTGATGCAATATCCACAGTCAACGTTTATCTTCAGGAGTTCTGGTAACTGGGGTGATGCAAAACTTTTTTTGATATTTATATAAACATCAACGAAACTAAAACGAGAGAAATGGAATGCCGTCGGATTAAATAAGATAATGGTCATTGACTTAGATTAGGAAAAGGGACATTATAAGTAATTGATGAATTTAGTTAGTTTGGCACGAAAGTAACTGATGATGGTCAAAGCATACTTGATATACACACATCAAAAAAAGTTTTGCATCACGCCAGTTGCCAGAATTCCTGAAGACAGACTCACCGTCTATGACCAAATATTAATGAGGCTATACTAACGCAAATCTCTTTCGCGTGTATATCCTCATCAGACGTCAAGCAGATACTGATAAAGAAGCAAGTATTGTCGATACTGTTTACTTAATTAGATGTTTTGAAAGACGAGTGACATATTGTTGACACACTACTTAATTTCATTCGTGTATTTTCTATCATATAATTGAAGTAACGGTGAACAAGAGTAATAGTCTGACACTACGATACTGTGGGGTTAATGACATTTTTCTCACTAAAATATATTTTTTGCCCCATTAGAAGTTAGTACCACTATATCGTACGTTTAGACCAACTATAAAATAGATTTAGTAAAGTAGATTTCGCACTGAGCAATATTCAATGTAATATTTTTTATATGAGTGACCGCTGAGAATAACATTGATCTCTGTTTATTTTAATGACGTTACTCATTTTCAAGACACGACCCGTAATACGTTAACCGAATTTTTATCTCTGTGAAGTCTGTTAAGTGACGGTCGTCTCATGTAACTTTGATTTGTTTTTGACCAAGAAGTACTTTGAAATTACTTGAGAGTGTCTGCTTTCATAAGAGCTTAAAAAAATGAAAGTATCCGATGTACGACTTTCACACCATTCATAGATTGTGTGATCATGAAACTGAGAAAGTTGGCCATAAGGTACACAGTCCTGTCTATTTTCCGAAATGAAGAGAACAGTTGACATTGTTTTCTAATGCTGTTATGTCCTGCGAATACACGGGTGCCATATCTATTGTATTACGCAGCATCGTTCCTCTGGTCGTCAGATCATTTTTCATACAGCTCTACATAGTGCTGTGAACTTCCATGACCTAAAGGTCATGAGTTTCATGGCGAAGGAGCTAAGCGTAGGCTGCGAAAGTGTGAAACATTCAGCAGATGTTGTTGATAATCCTGAATGAAGCAAGAACGCTGAACAAAGTGAATAGAACTCTCAAGCACAAAATTTCCAGAATTACCATGTGGTTCAGTATAAAATGTTCTCCGCGAACTAGACACATTAATTCCCTATGAAAACCCGAGCTTACAACACATAACCAGTGTTGTGTTTGTCAGGTTCATTCAGCTGCTTTCATCACAAAAAATGATCGTATTGTCGAAAGTTCGGGTTTTCAAATGAATTAAAGCGACTAATGCCCCGGGAGCAGTTTATGCAACAGATCTGCAGTGAAAGACTTCACTGTTATAAGAGGTACTTTTAATTAACTTTAATATTGGAAGTGTATCAGTTCCGGCGAAGACGTACATCGTTATGGTTTTATTTCGGAACGATTACCTAATTTTCGGACTTGCGATCATATGACCATTGTGATTTAGCCGAGCGCCATGTGCGGAGAGGGAATACACAATGTGTGAAGTCTCACAGACATTATACGACTTTCACTGCAGAATTGTTTGCTTCTTTTCTCGTAACCGAAATGTGGTGACTTATATTAAAATTGCCCGTAATGAAATAGGGAAAAAATGATATCGGTGTAAGCAAGAGAATATCCTTTTATTGCTGGAAATTGATCCGTTAGAGGCTCTTATAACACCCCACCTCGCTACCAAGACGAAGCGATCTTTGAGAGCGAAAATTAAACGTTGATTATCACAGACTAAGGGCATCCAGGAGTGCGGCAAGGGGTGAACCACACAATTTCCCTTCATCCTTCGATTTGAGGTCGCCACACATTATCGTTACGACGTCTTGCACTAAGCACCCTCTGCTGTTCTTAAACGAGAAACAGTAATTAAGTCAGTTAAGACATCAGCGATAACGAAAGAATTTAAAGGGCAATCACCTGTTGTCGGCACTCCGGCGAGATAATGACCCGATAGCTTAATTGCCACCAACACCACCCCTCCCACCCAGCGTGGCCTTGGGAAGAGGGAGAAGGGATATCAAGGGAGCAGCGGAATAAAGAACGAGCAAGAAGAGAGCAAGTGAATAATATTACATCACAATTCGCCCTACCTGCAAGTAACAGATTCCAGCAGCCATCTTCTAACACAGAGTTCAAAATATTTGAAGACATATTTAAGAGCCACTAAGAGCTGATAATTACTTTTCGATCACATGGTCGTGGTCAGGTGGCGTACAAAGCCATTCTGCGTCACTAAAACCTTCTGTCGTAGTAAAATGCATTCAAAAAGCCAACAGTAAAACGCATTGTTAAATAATCTTTGTACAATGCCATGTTCCACGCTTCTGTGTGGAGAGCACCTCAAAGTTTTCATTGTGAAATTATGAACGTCCCTTAGAACAGCTATTCTAGTGCTAAAGGCACAAGTTTGAGAAGCTTCCAACAGCTTTTTCTTTCCACAATGCGGAAAATTTAGAAACAAAGAGGGAAAAAGCAACTCCCATCCACATGTGTGTGTGTGTGTGTGTGTGTGTGTCTGTCTGTATGAGAGTGTGTGTGTGTGTGTGTGAGAGAGAGAGAGAGAGAGAGAGAGAGAGAGAGAGAGAGAGAGAGGAAGGAGGGATAAGGACAGGCGGTCAAGCAACAGTCTAGCCGCAAATAAAATGTTAGTTCGGCCTACAAATGGTCTACCAACTTGCCCTAACAGTTGCATCGAAAGACGAGAACTGTTACACCAGTGATTACCAGTCTGCATGAGGCAACAAAGCCCCGATCAAGATACGATATCTGCCGATACTGTCAGTCAACCGTAGCATCCAATTAAGCTTAGATTGAAAAGAATTTTCTCTACAGTTGTTAAAATGAAGTACGATACGTAGTGAGTTCCAAAACATATTTCCACAGGACGTGAAATGTAAACTTATATTGTCAGTCCGTCTGCCGGACCACCACTGATGATGATGATGGGGTCCCATACTCCTCCGACCGTAAGGGACGATGCGGGAGACCCGCACCGCCGTACTAGGCAAGGTCCTAGTGTAAGGTGGTTTGCCGTTGCCTTCCTCCGACCGTAATGGGGGTGAATGATGATGATGAAGACGACACAACAATACCCAGTCATCTCGAGGCAGGAAAAATCCCTGACCCCGCCGGGAATCGAACCTGGGACCACGAGCGCGGGAAGAGAGAACGCTACCGTAAGACCACGAGCTACGGACCGAACCACCATTATTGAAATATAATTCCACACAACACGAGAAGTTTCAGGACGGTTACAAGTAACAAATCACACTTCTGTGTGTTGGAAGTGTCTACTTGACCCTATCAGCGCTTCATGACTGCGGCCACACATTTATGTGATCACCATCTATTCACTGGCATGTGAGGGTATATAAAGATTGTCAGGTGGGGGGGCGGAGGGGAGTGTGGCACACGGAAAACAGTGGAATCGTCGGCGTAACGCGGAAACAGAGCGATTTATCTGGAGTCTAGACGGGCATGGTCAATAGCTTTCGAGGCAAGGGTGGAAGCATTTCCGAAACGGGTTAGTTTTTAAACAGTTCACGTGCCACCGTGGTTAAAATACACCGTGTGCGACAAAATGACGCTATCCAAAACGAGCGCCGAGACAACTGGTGCACCACGGGCCATAAATGACACGGGTGCGCATATGTGTACGGGCGAATAGACGTTCCCCTGTTGAGCAACTGACCGCCCATATGAACCAAGTGCTCTACGATCGTTCAGCGAACGTATGGGCCTCCGCAGCCGGCGCCTGGTACGTACACCCATGTTGACTCCTGTTCATCGGTGACGAAGTCTGGAATTTCCACGCCCCATCCGCTGAGTGCTGACAGGTGGCCATTCAAGAACCTCGTTTTATTCTCCATCGGACAGAAGACCGTTGGCGCCTGGTACATGCCCCCATGTTGACTCCTGTTCATTGGTGACGAAGTCTGGAATTTCCACGCCCCATCCGCTGAGTGCCGACAGGTGGCCATTCCAGAACCTCGTTTTATGCTCCATCGGACAGAAGACCGTTGGCGTGTACCGCGTGAAACCTCTGAAAGTAAAAGTCGGAAGGGCGCTGGCCAGGTGGGATTGCCTGTCATTCTAGAAGGCACAATGGATCACCACAAGTATGCATCTATCCCCGGGGACCATGTCCACACTTAAATGCATTTGATTTTCCTCGGCACGATGACACCTATCAGCAGACAATGCAATGCCAGACAGCCTACAGTGTACGCGAATGATTCGAAGAGCACCAGGACGATTTTTCCGTATTCCAGTGGCCTCCAAATTCACCGGATTTAAACGAAATTGAGAATCACTGGGACAACCTCGATCGGACTGATCGCGACGTGGACCCTCAACCGAGAAACCTAGCGCAGCTGGCGGCGGCACTGGAGTCGACATGACTTCACATTCCTGTCGGTACCTTCCAGAACCTCACTGACTCTATTTCTGCAGATCATCGCTGCAAAAGGTGGTTACTCAGGCTTCTGACAGATGATCACATTAATGTGAAAGGAACGTGTACCATCCGATGTCTACTTCCCCGCCTCTTCAGTGCTCTTGCACATCACCACCTCGTATCACATTTCATTTATCTAGTATTCTAGTTGCGTCGAGCTATAAAATAAAACCATTAGCAGACTATTCGCATCGGCTATTCTGCTATCTGCACGCAGTTCAATGAACTGTTGCATTTGAATAGAAGTTGAAGCCCTTTTCTGTCAGGCTCATAACAATTCTGCAACAAATTTAATACATATGGAACGTCTCCTTCTCTCCAACAGCAAAACAGTGTTTCCCATCTTGCTTCACGTGTTTTGATGTCTCTCTTAATCTGTTGCGTCCTACCACGTTACTCTCTCTCTCTCTCTCTCTCTCTCTCTCTCTTGTTCTCTCACATTCATTGCTGACATTGCTCTCAGATTAAATATAACTTCCTGTCATTGGTCATTACTGTTCACTACCCATAAATGAATGTAAGATGTGTTTTGTATTCTGCTATAGCTACTTCTGTTTCCATTTTTCTTGAGTCCTCACTTTTCTGATGACCTCAGGGTAGCAACTTCCTCAATTAGCTTGGATGTATTACAATCTCTGTCAACTACTGCACACTTTGCCCCCTACACTTCAACGATATCTTCACTCATGTATTACAACCCTGTGCCTTCTTCTTGTAAGTGTTCTCCGTACAATCCTTTACACACAAATTCTGACGAGAAGCTCCTCATTTCACGAAATTTTCAACAACTTTTTTTTAGTATCACACCTCAAACGCTCCGATTCTCTTCTTGTCCGGCTTCCCTACAGTCCATGAATCACTTCCACCCAAAGCTTGCTCAAATTAAGGCCCATATTTGATACTGGGGAATATCCTCTTCGCCTTTACTAGTCAGTTTTTTATGTTCTCCTTGCTTCGTCCGCCGTGTGCTATTTTTATTTCAAGGTATCAGAATTCTTTCACGTTATATGCATTTTTTCGCAACTTTGATGCTAAGTTTATAGCTAATCTAAATGGCTCTGAGCACTATGGCACTTAACATCTATGGTCATCAGTCCCCTAGAACTTAGAACTACTTAAACCTAACTAACCTAAGGACATCACACAACACCCAGTCATCACGTATAGCTAATCTCATTGATCCAATTCCTCATTAGTTTCGTCCTCATTAGGCTGTTCATCACTGTCAGTGAGAATGATAATGTAGTTAAAAGACCTTATACCCTTTCTTCCTCAATTTTAATCCCACTCCTAAGCCATTTTTTCTTTCCGTCTTTGGTTGTTTAACGTACAGATTAAACAGTAATGACGAAAGACTGCACCCCTGTCGTACAAGCTTTATGATCCTAGCATTTCGTTCTCGGTCTTCCATTCATATTTTTCCCTGGTAGTTTTTCTACATGATGTACATTACCCTTCTTTCTCTGCAGCTAATAACTATTTCTCTGAGAATTTAAAACATCCTGCACCATTTGACATATAGAACGCTTTTTATAGAACCACATTTTTGTTTCCATTATCAAGATGTCAGAACTGCCTCTCTGGTATCTTTGCCGTTCCTGAAACCATACTTTTCGTTACTTAAGGGACCTGCTGTTCCGGCGTAACATCAAGCGTCTGTACGTCCGCCTGAACGATACAGCAGAGAAGGCTGGGAGACGACGTCAGCCAATAGAACGCTGACTAGGGCGACACCACGACAGGAGCGGCACCTATACGAAGAGAATATAAGTACGCCTCCAGCTAGCCTCGGCGCATTAGAAGCCGGGCACTACAAGAGCCGCACTAGAAAAGGAGCCGTGATCCAAACGATTTAGCCATGACTTGTGATCTATATTAATTGTTTGCATGGAAATTGTATATATCGAAGAACACTGATTATTTTCAGTCGCCACTTGCTTGCGACACCGCTTTGTAAAAAGGCAAAGTTAAGAATTCTCAGTTCATTTTACTGTAATAAACACCAGTAATATGGTTTGGTTGCATTGTTGTCTAGCTATACGAGAAAATAGCTTCCTATGCACTCTATATTAGACTAGTGGACAAGATCCCACACCTTCGACCTTCGATCTCTCTATATTATTATTGTCAGTAACCATGGCGCATGAGCCGTGAGGTGATCGTGCGATAATTTTCGCACTTATCTGCTCTTTCTATCTTCGGGATTGCATGGATAACGTTCTTCCAAATACTGTATAGCATTTCCCCAGTCTGATGTATTCTACGCACCAAAACGGGCAATTGTTTGGTTGCGATTGCCCCCTTTCCAAGATTTTAGAAATTATTATCTATTCTTTCTGATTTATTTGATTCCAAGTCTGCCAAAGCTAAGTGCCTTCAAAATCGTCTTCCATTTCTTCCTTTTCCACGTCAGCAGGCGCTTCCTCCCCCACGTACAGGCTGTTAAACGTAGAGAGCGGAATTCATCTTTCGCTCATAAGGTAGACACTCTTGCATTCAACTCCATCGAAGGTTGTATTGACTTTTTTTATATACTGCATCTGTCTTCCCGGTGACAAATTCTTATTCAACTTTGTCATGCTTATCCTGTAGCCATTTCACGTTAACTACCCCGCACTTTTATCTCATTCTTCTTCACCGTTACCTTTCTTGTACCTCTATTTCTCCGTCCAAAATATTTGATTGCTATTTTAGAGACGTCCAGTATTCGACAAACGATCTGCTAGGTTTTGTATTTATTGTGACAGTATCCGCATCATCATCCCTCAGTGCTTCAGTCTGCCACTTTATTCCATGTTGATTCTTCTCGATGATTCTCTTAAGCATCAGCCTACTCTTCACTACTAAAGTGTATTCTAAATCTATGTATGCTCCTGCGTGCGACTTACGTTCTATTATCTGAATCCGGATTCGAGCTGGAATCTTCCCGTGTCTCCAGACCTTTACCAAGTATCCTACTTCGCCTCGTGATTTTCGCTTTTACCAGCTAAAGCTTACTACAGAATTCTATTAGTCTTTCTCCTTCCTCATTCCTGCAATCAAACTCTACAGGGTGGTCCATTGATCGTGACTGGGCCAAGTATCTCACGAAATAAGCGTCAAACGAAAAAAAACTGCAAAGAACGAAACTTGTCTATCTTCAAGGGGGAAATCAGATGGCGCTATGGTTGGCGCGCTAGATGGCGCTGCCATAGGGCAAGCGGATATCAACTGCGTTTTTTAAAATAGGAACCCCCGTTTTTATTACATATTCGTGTAGTACGTAAGGAAATATGAATGCTTTAGTTGGACCAATTTTTTCTCTTTGTGATAGATGGCGCTGTAATAGTCACAAACATACAGCTCACAATTTTAGACGAACAGTCGGTAACAGGTAGGTTTTTTTAATTAAAATACGGAACGTAGGTACGTTTGAACATTTTATTTCGGTTGTTCCAATGTGATACATGTACCTTTGTGAACTTATCATTTCTAAGAACGCATGCTGTTACAACGCGATTACCAGTAAATACCACATAATTCAAAAGATGCTCAAAATGATGTCCGTCAACCTCAATGCATTTGGCAATACATGTAACGACATTCCCCTCAACAGCGATTAGTTCGCCTTCCGTAATGTTCGCACATGGATTGACAATGCGCCGACGCATGTTGTCAGGCGTTGTCGGTGGATCACGATGGCAAATATCCTTCAACTTTCCTCACAGAAAGAAATCCGGGGACGTCAGATCCGGTGAAGGTGTGGGCCATGGTATGGTGCTTCGATAACCAATCCACCTGTCATATAATATGCTATTCAATACCGCTTCAACAGCACGCGAGCTATATACACTCCTGGAAATTGAAATAAGAACACCGTGAATTCATTGCCCCAGGAAGGGGAAACTTTATTGACACATTCCTGGGGTCAGATACATCACATGATCACACTGACAGAACCACAGGCACATAGACACAGGCAACAGAGCATGCACAATGTCGGCACTAGTACAGTGTATATCCACCTTTCGCAGCAATGCAGGCTGCTATTCTCCCATGGAGACGATCGTAGAGATGCTGGATGTAGTCCTGTGGAACGGCTTGCCATGCCATTTCCACCTGGCGCCTCAGTTGGACCAGCGTTCGTGCTGGACGTGCAGACCGCGTGAGACGACGCTTCATACAGTCCCAAACATGCTCAATGGGGGACAGATCCGGAGATCTTGCTGGCCAGGGTAGTTGACTTACACCTTCTAGAGCACGTTGGGTGGCACGGGATACATGCGGACGTGCATTGTCCTGTTGGAACAGCAAGTTCCCTTGCCGGTCTAGGAATGGTAGAACGATGGGTTCGATGACGGTTTGGATGTACCGTGCACTATTCAGTGTCCCCTCGACGATCACCAGTGGTGTACGGCCAGTGTAGGAGATCGCTCCCCACACCATGATGCCTGGTGTTGGCCCTGTGTGCCTCGGTCGTATGCAGTCCTGATTGTGGCGCTCACCTGCACGGCGCCAAACACGCATACGACCATCATTGGCACCAAGGCAGAAGCGACTCTCATCGCTGAAGACGACACGTCTCTATTCGTCCCTCCATTCACGAATGTCGCGACACCACTGGAGGCGGGCTGCACGATGTTGGGGCGTGAGCGGAAGACGGCCTAACGGTGTGCGGGACCGTAGCCCAGCTTCATGGAGACGGTTGCGAATGGTCCTCGCCGATACCCCAGGAGCAACAGTGTCCCTAATTTGCTGGGAAGTGGCGGTGCGGTCCCCTGCGGCACTGCGTAGGATCCTACGGTCTTGGCGTGCATCCGTGCGCCGCTGCGGTCCGGTCCCAGGTCGACGGGCACGTGCACCTTCCGCCGACCACTGGCGACAACATCGATGTACTGTGGAGACCTCACGCCCCACGTGTTGAACAATTCGGCGGTACGTCCACCCGGCCTCCCGCATGCCCACTATACGCCCTCGCTCAAAGTCCGTCAACTGCACATACGGTTCACGTCCACGCTGTCGCGGCATGCTACCAGTGTTAAAGACTGCGATGGAGCTCCGTATGCCACGGCAAACTGGCTGACACTGACGGCGGCGGTGCACAAATGCTGCGCAGCTAGCGCCATTCGACGGCCAACACCGCGGTTCCTGGTGTGTCCGCTGTGCCGTGCGTGTGATCATTGCTTGTACAGCCCTCTCGCAGTGTCCGGAGCAAGTATGGTGGGTCTGACACACCGGTGTCAATGTGTTCTTTTTTCCATTTCCAGGAGTGTATGTGCCGGACATCCATCATGATGGAAGTACATCGCCATTCTGTCATACAGTGAAACATCTTGTAGTAACATCGGTAGAACATTACATAGGGTATCAGCATACACTGCACCATTTAGATTGCCATCGATAAAAAGGGGGCCAATTATCCTTCCTCCCACAATGCCATACCATTCATTAACCTGCCAAGGTCGCTGATGTTCCAGTTGTCGCAGCCATCGTGGATTTTGCGTTGCCCAATAGTGCATATTATGCCGGTTTCCGTTACCGCTGTTGGTGAATGACGAATCGTCGCAAAATAGAACGCGTGCAAAAAATCTGTCATCGTCCCGTAATTTCTCTTGTGACCAGTGGCAGAACTGTACATGACGTTCAAAGTCGTCGCCATGCAATTCCTGGTGCGTGGAAATATGGTACGGGTGGAATCGATGTTGATGTAGCATTCTCAATGTGGTGTCACCGCTAGACACCACACTTGCTAGGTGGTAACTTAAATCGGCCGCGGTCCTGTAGTACATGTCGGACCCGCGTGTCGCCACTGTGTATTCGCAAACATAGCGCCACCACAGGGCAGGTCACAAGACACGGACTTGACCTCGCCCCAGTTGTACGGACGACATAGCTTGCGACTAGACCTATCAAGTATTCCTCTCATTTGCCGAGAGACAGATTAAATAGCCTTCAGCTAGTCCATCGCTACTACCTAGCAAGGCGCCATGTGTATCATTGCTAATTGCTTACTACTATGCAAGAGATGTATTTCAACAAGAACAAGACTACATTAAAGTTAAGTATATTAAAATCTCTCTTCTTTTCTTTATAGTTTTCATCCAGTCTCCTGTTTCAGAATTTACGCCCGTCTGCGTTAGTTTCGCGTGCACCTAGCCACTCATTGTGTCGAGACCTTAGGGAATCGACACAACACTCAACACCGACGTTTTTTAGATTCCCGATTCTCGCGCAGTTTGTCTGCTACTGATGTGCGGATTAGCCGCGATTGCAGCTAAAACACCTACTTGGGCATCATCATTTCTGCAGGTCGTGGTTGACGTTACACATGTGGCTCAACACTTCCTGTTTCTTAAAATAACGTAACAATCTGGCGAAAGGTCAGGACACTAGGATGATGTCCACGATACCGAGCAGTATACATAGCACAACCCCGTTGGGCATTTTGATCACAATAGCCATACATCAACACGATAACGACCTTTTCCGCAATTAGTAAACGCTCCATTTTAACAGGGTAGTGCATCACGAAGCAAATGCCATCCGCACTGGCGGAATGTTACGTGATGCCACGTACTTATACGTTTGTGACTATTAAAGCGCCATCTATCACAAAGCGAAAAATGTGGTCCAACTAAAACATTCATATTTCTTTACGTACTACACGAATACGTAATAAAAATGGGGGTTCCTATTTTAAAAAACGCAGTTGATATCCGTTTGACCTATGGCAGCGACATCTAGCGGCCAACCATAGAGTCATCTGGTTTCCCCCTTCAAGGTAGACGAGTTTTGTTCTGTGTAGTTTTTTCGTTTGATGCTTATTTCCTGAGGTATTTGGCCGGGTCACTATCAACGGACCACCCTGTATATGTAGTGACTATCACTTCTGCTTTGGACGTTCGTATTAGTTTGTGGTCAATTCTAAAAGGAATAATGCTGTTACTGAATTGTTTACAATAACTCCCTCTGACGTACCTACCCATTAATAACGAATACTACTCCCGTTATACCATTTGGTGGTGTCATCCGCTATTCGTCTGACGAGAAACCCGTATCTTCTTTCCGTTTCAGTTACTCACTATGTCTAGATTGAACCTTTTCACCTGCCGCTGTGACCGAGCGGCTCTAGGAGCTTCAGTCTGGAATCGTGCTGCTGCTACATTCGCAGGTTCGGGCATGGATGTGTGTAATGTCTTTTGGTTAGTTACATTTAAGTAGTTCTAAGTCTAGGGAACTGATGACATGTCAAGTCCCATCGTGCTTAGAGCCATTTGAGCCTTTTCATTTCCCTTTTCAAGGTTTTATAGTTTCGCAATCGCAATCAGATTTCTGACATTCCTCGCCCCGACTCATGGAATGCTACGTTTCAATCTACCAACGAAAGGCCTATGCAGGGAGAAAATCGTATAACATTCCGATATTAGCAAATGCAGGATTCACGTGTATGGGACACAGTGACTGTTTCAAATAATGACTAAACCTCAGCCAATACTATGTGTTGTTGCTTTTACTTTTAACGTGTAACGTGTTGCAACTAGGGCGTGAATCAGTGATGAAACAAGCGCGAAGACAGGCGCCTGACGAACAAATATGGAAAAATAAATCGAATATTACGTGACATGTGGCTGAGTTCTGTACATTTGTTTTCTGTATTGTATGAAGCTCTACTAGTGCAGTTATATAACCGATTTCGAATTTTCGAATGTCGAACTAGACTATGTAGCAACAGTCTGTGTCTCACATTTACATTTTCTAATGAATAGTTTCGATCATCACATTTATACACAATATGCCACTATTCCAGTCTTCAAACGTGTTTTGTATCCAAACTATACATTTTCAGTTTCTCACGAAAACTTCATCCATGAAATTCCCTCTACAACCCTGACCTCTGTAATAGAAATTGTAAAACACCCTGTACAGATGCGTAAGTAACCTATCGGTTCGATATGGAACTACGCACAGTACTGTACTTTTATGTGTAATTCGATTTGAATACGATTGTTTGCTTACGTGACTACAGGTATCTGAAAATGATCGAATTGGATAGAAACCCATCATACCGGAAAAATAAGTAATTATGACGGCATAGTAAATGATACAATTTACCCGTAACTTTTTTTTGTGTTTTATAGCTTTTGAGACAAACAGTAATAATACTACACAGCGTGTTTCAATGTGGGAATAACTTCCCGGCGACGTTAGGTGTTATTTTGTATTAGTTATGCCTCTGAGAGGCGGCTCCGCGGAGGCTATCCATTGCTGGACCTATACGTACCATGTGTTATCCACAACTGATTTAAAATCATTGCTATCTGAACTATATTCCCACCTATTAATACAATGGTTAATGCTATTGTTTAATAGTGTCATTGATTTCCAGGGCAGAGCGATCTACTTCTATGTTAATATTTTCTCTTTGTTAGTGGCTGCAATGCGTTTCATTTTCTTTATAGTACAGTTGGATACGCGGTGAGCCAAGCCTGGGCTACATTCACAGAAATCGTATAATGTAGCGTAACGAACACATGCAGTCACGATCAGTCTCAGTTTTTAAAAGCAGTGCCACTCAGAAAAAACAAATTTCAAAAGAATTTTCTTTTCTGCTGACGAGTCACCTTTCGAGGACGCTGGATAAGAGGAAGACAATGACAGAAAAGATATCGGTGTACCTGCTTGTGGAAAGTGATTCTTTTTTCTTTCTAATGCGATGAGCCGACTTCTCGGCGTGCTTTCCGTGGGATGAATAACCTCTGGCACAGAAGGTCGTTAAAATAGTTTAAATGGCTCTGAGCACTATGGGAGTTAACTTCTGAGGTCATCAGTCCCCTAGAACTTAGAACTACTTAAACCTAACTAACCTAAGGACATCACACACACCCATGCCCGAGATGGCATTCGAACCTGCGACAGTAGCGGTAGCGCAGTTCCATACTGAAGCGCCTAGACCGCCCGGCCACACTGGCCGGTCAGAAGGTTATAAGAGGGCCCCTATTGGTTAATCTGAAACAATGACAAAGTAGGAGATGTCTGGATCCTAGTTTCCGAGAAATGTGGATGTCGAGGCGAGCTTACTGGCTGAAGTAACAAACTTAGCCGTGAAGTGGGAGAGTAAATGTGAGTATTTTAGGAACAGTTTGCATGTGTATGTAACTATTTGTTAATCTGCATAACTATTTCCAGGAGAGAAGTTAGCTGCTTTCTTAAAAAAGATCGTTGGCCATCATTCTGCAGAGACTCTTTCATTAGATTGCGCAGGCTTGTAGAGAGGGAAATGTTCGCTCTGCCGCAGGCTAACGCACTTAACCTTGTAATAGAGTGGAGGAGATTTCATCTGGGGACCATGAACACATCATCTCTCTAGATCCGACAGGGAGCTGACGTGTCACGGTGAATGGCAGATCACAGTGCTTGCTACACGGCATGCATCTGATTGCTGATTATAGTGAGACGTAGCTGCTTGCGCAAACAGGGTGTGACAATTACTGTGCGTTTGTAGGCAATTTGTTGGCATTCGGTACATTTTAAAGATCTAATACTTTTTCTCGAGCGACTGAAGACCCAATCTCTACTTAATAAGCAATGTTAGCTGCACGCATAATTTTCCATTCTTTTTTGTTGAATTCAGGCAATCACCATGCGAGCACCATAGATTTATCTTCCCATAATTCACGTATGGATGATGATCTTATACAATTCACGTCAACTATCCAGTTTTTGCTGGCATGCTCAGTAGGTAGGTCAGTACCGTCTTATCCAGCCTCGGTGGCCGAGCGGTTCTAGGCGCTTCACTCCTGAACCACGCGGCTGCTACGGTCGCAGGTTGAATCCTGCCTCGAGCATGTATGTGTGTGATGTCCTTAGGTTAGGTAGGTTTACGTAGTTCTAAGTCTAGGGGACTGATGACCTCAGATGTTAAGTCCCATAGTGCTTTAAGTCCAATAGTGCTTAGAAACATTGAAACCAGTACCGTCTTATGTCGAAAATTGTTAATTTTCTTACTCTTTGCATTTTTTGTGTTCGAACAGACCCCCTAATGATTTGTTATTCATGAATATCAGCAGCGATCTCTGTAATAAACAGGGATTAATGTGAACCACTGCTTCTTTTGTAATTAGATGATTGTCTATTTCCTTCATCAGTTCTTTATTGAACATAATGAGAGTTACACGCACGATAGAATTATCTAAACACCCTATTTTTCCACGTAATTCCATCCCGTTCTATGGCCTTCCTCCAGCGCGAAACAAGGGTGTGTATGCCCTGTCCGTACCAATCCTTGAATATACAAGAGTGCGGGTAATTACATTCACACTTCCTTTGCTGACTGGCAGATGCAGCACCAACTGTTTCGCGAATGACAACGTCGGCTCGCTGCAACATGTCAGGTGTGACAACCATTGATGGTTCCCCGACCGTTGCAAACCGTGAAGCTTCGCCGAAACGCCTTCTGATGACCTCGCCCTCCGGCCCAGTGACTAACTGTACTTCTGTCGACAATAGATGCTCCATAGACTTTCTACAAACGTTTGTGAATATTCCCCAGAATTTCTTTCTCGGCAGTGAGAAATTCAATGACGGCACGTTGCTTGTAACGTACATCACCTACAGATGCCATTTTGAAACTGCCCTGCAGCTACGCTATCTGTCGGAAGTGAAAGAAGCTTGGCACTCTAACTCAGGAGACTTCAAATAATATATACTCAACATTTCGCATTCGTAGCATTGTTTTCGGCTGAGAAAAAGATGCGGTGCTTTACTTTCTGGGCAACACTCGTACAACATGCATATCTCATGTTTGCTAAGCCCACCCCTGCCCTCCTAGCTATGTGCTGTGCGACGCTTTCTTTATGAAATGCGTGGGTGGTGATCTGACTGTCAGCCAGCCCAACCAATGTAGATCATTTTGGCATTCACGGGGGAATGTCGAAAGATCTGCTGTACCCTCAAAGTATGCCTTCTGTGTTCGTATAATCCAGTCATCAGTTCCGTATGCAAGGCGGTAGGTTCAGCAAAATTGAAGTTACTGATTCCCTTCTAAAATGTCGGTATTCTTAAGGTTGAAGAATTTACTGAGTTAGGCAGTATGTAGTACACCTAGTTAGTAGAATCTGAGAGTTCCATGAAATCTTGTCGTCTCATGCCAAGACAATACTAATGACAATTTTGGTCGCCGGAAAGTGTCAGTGAACATAACAGTTTCCTGAATATAGTTTTTCAGAACCTCTTCCTCGTAATAAACAACTGCAATAGATGGATACAAAAACTAATGTTGATGGTACGTTCGTAATAGACATTTTAGGGTAAGATAACCGCAGTGCTCCGACTTAGAGTTTCCTGTGCAAGCTGCAAGAGAACTTGACTCTGCATGCTCGGCCCCTGAAGACGATACGCAAGTTTATGACAAAGGGGGCAGAACCAGCACATTGGATACGGAGAGACTGGAAAATTTGGAAATTTGTATTAAGTTCCTATGGCTCCAAACTGCTGAAGTCATCGGTCCCTAGGTTTACACACTAATTATTACGCACTACTTAATCTAACTTAAACCAACACACACACCCATGCTCGAGGGAGGACTCGAACCTCCCAAGGGCGTGGTGGGGGAGGGGGGGGGGGAGCCGCGCGAAACGTGACAAGGCACCCTAGACCGCATGGGCTACCTCGCGCGGCTCAGAGATGGTGCTAGCAGCTGCGGCCATTTGATGGATTCCCGGATTCCCATGACAGTGGTGAGTTCTAACTTGGGAGGGTAGCTGGTTTTCTCATTTGGAGGTGGCTGAGTGATGGGTGGCCACATGCAAAGTCACAGCTTTCGTCATGGCATTTGGCATGAGGAATTACGAAATGTTGAGTTCATGTCTGTTGTACAGCTTAGTTGGCCCAAGGCTTGGCTCTGAGCACTATGCGACTTAACTTCTGAGGTCATCAGTCGCCTAGAACTTAGAACTAATTAAACCTAACTAACCTAAAGACATCACACACATCCATTCCCGAGGCAGGATTCGAATCTGCGACCGTAGCGGTCGCTCGGTTCCAGACTGTAGCGCCTAGAAATGCACGGCCACTCCAGCCGGCAGTTGGCCCAAGGACGAGTGAACATAATACTGGTGTTGCTGCAGTCTTGAGAGGGCTCGCGGGAACTCGGCGGCCCCATCGTTTACGTATTCCTTCATTTAAATTGCTGAGGGAGCCTCAGCAGAAACTTTTATTTGGTTTGGTCATTAAATGTGTCTGTAACTACTGCACCTCTTACATCAACATCTACATACATAATCTGCAACCCACCGTACGTTGAGTGGCGGAGGTCACCCTGTACTACTACTAGTCATTTCCTTTCCTGTTCCACTCGCAAACGGAGCGAGAGAGAAACGCCTGTCTGTAAGCCTCCGCGTGAGACCTAATTTCTCGCATATGTTCGTGGTCGTTACGTCAAATGTATACTGGAGGCAGTAGAATCGTTCTACAGTCAGCTTCATATGCCGGTTCTCCGAAGTTTCTCAGTATTGCTCCTGCCGGCCGAGGTGGTCAAGCGGTTAAAGGCGCTACAGTCTGGAACCGCGCGACCGCTACGGTCGCAGGTTCGAATCCTGCCTCGGGCATGGATGTGTGTGATGTCCTTAGGTTCGTTCGGTTTAGGTAGTTCTAAGTTCTAGGGGTCTGATGACCTTAGAAGTTAAGTCCCATAGTGCTCGGAGGCATTTGAACCAGTATTGCTCCTCGAACAGAACGTCCACTTTCCTCTATGGATTCTCATTTTTCTCGAAGCATCTTCGTGGCACTTGCCTGTTGTTCGAATCTAGCAGCCCGATTCTGAATTGTTTCGGTGTCTTCCTTTAATTCGACATGGTACAGATACCAAACATTCGAGGAGTATTCACAGAATAGGTTGCACTATCATCCTATACGACGTATCGTTTTCATTTGGTCCACCCTACCACAGGGTCGTTCCATTTTATATCAGTTTGCAGTACTGCACACATATTTAAATGACTTGACTGTCAAGCAAGACACTACTAATGCTTATAACATCCGCATTAACTTGCATTTTTCTACATTTATCACACCAACCAGAAATTTTGTCGAAGTCATCTTGTATCCTCCTACAGTCACTCAACTTTGTCGTCTTCTCGTACACCAAAGCATCATGAATTTTCCGGTAATAATGAGAGTTTTAATAATTTTTTTCTAGTTTCTACTCCTTACAATTCTGTGCCATAAAAAAAAAACCTCTTAAACAGAAAAACACGCAGAAAATTTGAGAACTAAGCTATTATTAATACACAGGAAAAGCTAAATAGGTAACTTCAATCACTGGGGGTTTTAAATAAATGTTGATGTTAATTGAAGCATTTATTAGTAGTGATTTTAAATATTTGTTTGGGTATTACATTACCCTTTTCGGTGACACTTTCAGACATTTCGAAAGATGACAAGCCCATCGGCTAGCCTCTTCTCATTCGTTCAACTTAAATTCCACAACTAGAGAGGAGATGAATTAGTTTAACAGGAGTCGTTATATCATAGTGATTATAAGGGATGATTTCAGTTCCTCTTCCTAACCTTCCGCAATCTAATATGATTCTGTGTACAGTAATTTGCTTTATGGGCTAGCGTTGACAGTGAGGAATGCTGTGAATATGAGACAAGCGACTCCTAGCGAGGCCCACGATTTGTGGGAATGCCGGCCTTCAAGGAAACAGAGGGAGAAAAAATGCAGGTATGGAGTACTCAAATGGTTCAAATGGCTCTGAGCACTATGGGACTTAACATCTGCGGTCATTAGTCCCCTAGAACTTAGAACTACTTAAACCTAACTAACCTAATGACATCATACACATCCTTGCCCGAGGCAGGATTCGAACTTGCGACCGCAGCAGTCACGCGGTTTCGGACTGAGCGCCTAGAACAGCTCGGCCACTGTGGCCGGCTATGGAGTACTCTCCTTGTCAGGGGATGAAACTTGCTTTGCCGAACGGTGTGTAAGTGGAGAGGTGATTGCCCGTTAATAGGATGGCTTGCGGTATGTCCGAGATAAAAAAGTCTTTGTTATAGAACGTGGAACTCTGCCAGCAGGTGGTAGGCGCTAGCTGTTTGTTAAGAGATATACTTGGGCAGATAAGCATCTCTTGGATTTTCTAAAAACGACAAACAGCTCTGATCTACATAACATCCAGACGTGGGAGCACTGATGGCAATTAGCTTCGTAGAAAGTTTTTTTTTTTAACATTTATGCAGGACCTATGATGCAAGGCTAGCTGGTGGCTGAATGAGCACCAATTGGTATGTTAAAAATGACGTCAGGAGGATGTATCACATAGCGAGAAGCATTTTAGAAAAGACAGGAGGAAATTCATTTCACTGGCTTGTTCTCATTTCGCCATTTCTTGGCCCATTAGTGCGCTGTAGCAACTTGTGAGAGGATTGTTGGGCGTGTTTTGTTAGCAGGAAGACAGGAACAAGCTGCTTTTCGAGACCTGAAAAATAAGATGTATTGAAAGGAGGAGTTGCGAGGTAGATGTGGACAGCAGCAGATGCAGATATCATGAAGAGGAGATGGAGACTAATTTACAGCTCCATTCTCAAGTCACCGTTTAGCAGTGTCTCTACTCCGCTTACACACATTAAAAATTGTTTTAAGCATTACTTACTGCTCTGGCATACTGGGACAAGGGAGAGTATTTCACTTTCGTGATTTTTGAAAAACTTTCTCCTGGAGAACAGCGGTCTGGCAAAAAGTACTTTAAAAAGGAAAACAAAGAGTCTCGACCACATAAAATCATTTATTTTGAGGTAACCGGTTTTTGACTAACATCAGATCTTCATACCACAATGGCAGCCAGTGGCGGTGAATGGAGAGGGTGTTACAGCTCCACGAACGTAAACTGCAGTTGACGTTCGTGGAGTTATGACACCCTCCTACCACCATAATATGAAGATCTGAAGAAGGTCAAAAAATACCACAAAATAAATGTCTTTAGCCGGCGAGACTGTTTGTGTTCATTTTTAAAAGTACTGTATTTTAATTTCAAAATACCTTTCTCTGTCTCATATTCATCAGTTCTCCAGATCTTTAGGATTCTTGGGCGTAGACAAAGTGCCTATGAGTGCCATAGTCAGCTTTCAGTACAATTACAGAATTAGATGCAAGATTTTTAAGCAACTCCTATTTCGGTAAATTAGTCAACTCAGATCTTTGATCAGCAATTCATATAGTAAAGTACATTTTGTTAAGTTCATGGCCAAATAACTGTTTTTTCATTCCTTTATAATTTCAATTTTCTTTTATACTAAACCGTTGTGTACATTTAAATCTTGGATTTATTATACATACATTCTCTCTCAATAAATATATAAGTATTATTTTCAGTACTCCGCCTTCAGATTCAGTGCTAGGGCTTAAATAAATTGAAGTCTTGGTAATTTCGTTGCACACATTAAATGCAGCAGTGGGTCTCAACGGTTTGCCTGATTCATGATTAATTCAGATTCAGTCACATTTCACTTTCACAAAGTAGGGTTTTGCACTTCTCATGTTTATAATATTAGATTTATTGTAGACAGTTCAATAAGTATTTACCTGGGCTTAACTGAATAATTAAGAGTATTGAGGTTACCAGCGTGTGCCTTATGTTTATTGTTTGTGTTAAATAAATTTTGTGAAATTTTTTTGTTGAGAGTGGGCTTACTAGCCTACCACTCCCGAATTCCGGCAACAGGAACCTTCCTGTGTGTACACTTTAAAAAATCGATTATTTGTTTTTTCTTAAATCAATATTTAGAGGATTTTTTTAACAAAATAGTATTAAAAGAAGTTATTTAAAAATCAACTTAAAGATCTTTCAGTATGCATCCAAATACCTGTTTCCGCTGCTTTCGCAAGTCATTGTTGTCATCAGACTCATGTTCCACAAACATACAGGATACAACTGTTTTTTAAGTTGTCAGCTCTTTAAGGAGATATGCTTTGTGATGATCTTACGTTTCTCTTGTATATTTTAGGTTTTCAAGCGTTTTTTTCTTGCAAACTTTTCTGTTGTATCTCGAAAGTTATTTCGCTTGTAATTCGTTTTAAAGTGGGGCATTTAGCGGGAACGTAGTTCTAGAGTTGCTAGGAATGTGTTCTGGGTTTATATGAGACAATAACTGGTGGCAAATGATTCCATGAGTGTGACCGAAGCTGAAAAGTGGGTCCCTGCGGCAATTATCTCTCCAGAATGACGAGGAGAAACAAGGAAAGAGAAAGAGAAGGTGAGGAACATGTGACCAAGAAGATTAAGCTAAAAGACCGTATAACGAATAATAGAAGCGAATGATAGATAAAATATAACTTCGACCTAAATTTCTCAAGAATTAAGCTTCCTGATAAGTTTACTGTAGGCATAAGAAATCTGAGCTAGAGGTCTGAAATTTTTTGTTATATTTCAGGGTATTATTTGAAGAAAAGTATACTGTAGGAACTGACGTCCTGTCAACAGGAAAGAAAATACGTACCGATAAATTATAAAAAATCTAACCTCAATTTTGATTATCAGGTGTAGATATTTCAAGAATAAAACGTTTTGGCTGAAATGACATGACTGTAGTCCACTTTTTAGATGTACATATTATTAATATGTACTTAAAGTTTCAAGCTTTTAAATACGATAGTTCACGTATACATTCCAAGTATTTATTTTAATTTAATCGTAGGGCTAGGGCCCCCCGTCGGGAAGGCCATTCGCCGGGTGCCAGTCTTTCAATTTGACGCCACTTTGGCAACCTGCAGTCGATGAGGATGATAGGATGATGATGAGGACAGCACAACATCCAGTCCCTCATCGAAGAAAATTCCCCGATCCAGCCGAGAATCGAACCCGGACCCAGAGGATTGGCAATCCATCACGCTAACCATTCAGCTACCGGGGGCGGACATTCCAGGTATGAAACAGCATTTAAAAATTTAATTTACTGATATTCATAAAAATAATTGTTATAAGGTCAGTGTGAGATCTAATGTGATTAATTGTAGGCTATATCAAAATGTTCAACAAGAAACATTTCTATTATCCTACTGTTTTCATCCTACTAAGAATTCGCATTTTTTTTTGTTAGAGACATGTAAACTGTTTGAAAATTTTTGGTATTTTTTCTGGCGTTCACAGGCGAGGACGATTACTGAAAACCTGAGATGTCATCAGGAGGTGAAAACTCGCATTGCTGTAGCGAAGGAGGCACGCAATAGAAGGTGATTATTATGTGGCAAACTAGATAAAAGTCTGAGGAAAAGACATTGTAAATGTTTTGTCTGAAGTGTGGCACTTTATGAGGCAGAAATATGGATGCCAAGACGAGAGGATGAGGAAAAGCTAGAAGCATTTGAGATTTGGATTTGGAGAGAATGGAGAGGATAAGCTGGATGAAAGGAAAATGTGTTGGTGAGAGAAGAAGACTGCAGCAGGTTATAAGAGAAAAGAAGAAAAACTGGATTGCACCTTTGATAAAACGGGAGTTGCGGCGGCGCGGTTCTTTCCGTCCCTTTGCGACGGACCTGCACCTACCTGAGAACATTGTCTCAGCAGATCATCAGTAGGAAAGCCGAGTGAAACCTACTGTACTTCGACGTGAACCAAGCTGCAATTAAAGTCACTAATCTACGTTTCGGGAGAAACACGAAATGAAAGGTTGGAAATTTTGTCCTCAGTTAACATATTCTGAAACTTAGGTGAACAAGTATCACTTCCAAGCCCGTGCTAGTCTTAACACAGTCACTCACAATCCGTTTTACTCACGTTAGCAAGTTTATGGTGTTGCATTTCCCGGAAACGGAATAGCTACAAAAGTACTGATTGTTCTTGATTGATAATGCTCGCCAAATATTAAGTCTGTCGGTACCAAATGCAGTCACAGTTTTACCCAGCGACCTGCCTAATACGCCACGCGGAATATATGTCTTTTCTCGGCACAAAATTCACTTAAAAATTCCGCAATTTCTACACACACATCGGAATAATTATGCCGTCACTTTCCAACACTTTTGATGTATGAAATATTGCTAGATCCGGCAACTTATCATTTCCATGGGAACTACTACTACTGCACGCCCGATCTCTTTAATGGCTAGGCTCCGACTTCTCTCTAGAACACTCTAAGTCTTCTCTACCAGCAGAGAAAAGCGCGCGCGAAGAATATTGCTTTACCATTGGTCAGTTTACTCAACAGCTAATAGCAAAACAACGGTCGCCCGCGTCAATCCGCGCTTTTCATCAATAACCAATCGCCAAATATTAAGCCTAACGACTGCACTTTTTTCCGACGTAATTTTCTGAAATGCTGAAGTTTTGCTTGTGCATAAAGTTATTTACTATTGTTATTTTTACCTGAATTAACTTTCCCTTTACCATAAACTTACTTTACAAAACTATTCTACAAAAATCCCCTTTGTCCATATCCATACTTCTTCGAAATGTTCCCACACTAAATCCTACTACATAACTCGTTAAACAATTATCTTCATATTAACATTAAACCACACTCACGCATCATTCATACTGCTAAAACACATTTATAACATTTTACATACACAAAAAGAAATAATAACACTTTATGAAAATACTAGAACAGTTTATGAAAAACATTCTATTGCTTTAGTGCACTCTAGTGGGCCCAATCGAAACTAAAATCACAGTCTCACTATCCAATATTGTCCTCTATTGGCTGATACATAAACTACGTGTGCGTCCAGTGTCGTGTCACCATCTGTCACTATCCAGCTCTGAGACACAACTCCCACTTAACCGCCTCCAAGGCAGTATCGTTATACGGCGCCTCGCTTCAGAGTGCCTGCTAGAAGACGCTTTGGAAGGTCTAGAATGTGGGAGGAGAAGGAGCGGAGGTAGAAGATACGAGATAATAGACGACCTAAAGGGAAGTGGAAATTACGCGCACCTGAAGAGAATGTCAGAAGAAGAGAGTTACGACGTGAAAACCTGCCTTTGGGCAGAACCATGATGACGATAATGACAGTGAAGACACCTAAAACGTTTCAATTCGAATAAAAATAGCGTCTAATAGCTTGCGCAATAGGGATCGAGGAACGATCGTCGAGCACAGCGTTTGCGGCCTCTGAAGGTAGACTCTGGACTAAGAAGGGGTGGGGGGAGAGGGAGGGGAGGGAAATCAAAGTGCCTTTTGGTGGCCTTCGTGGCCAGGCCGGGCAGCGGTGTTGGTCGGTCGGCGGCACCTCGGGCAGGGCAGCCGCGGGATTAAAGGCGGCATCAGCATGCGGCAGAGGCGCCGCGCCGCTGGAAGAGGACGCGTTCATCAAGGCTGGCCGTGGCCCGTGGGCCGTGGGCCGGCTCGCCCTATATTGGCCCGCAGCCCGCGCAGCGCCGCTTTGAAGTGCGCCTGCGACATGGCCGTATTGCACGCCGAGCCCCGGACTCGCGGCTATGCCGGCGTCTGGCCCCGAGTCCCGGATACGGTGCAGAGACCCGCAAACAGCGCGCCAAACCTCCTTTCGTGGGACGACCCCTCTGCCGACACAGCCAGAGGGCATTTATTCCGACTTCGCTCTCTAAGTTTGTAGGCACTGCTTGTTTGACATGATCATAGAAATGTGCCACGTTACAGCACTTGACTCAGTAAGTGTTCTTTACCATACATAATAAGTAGGCTCTTATCGTCTTTACACCAGCCGGCTACGTGCCATAACAGGGCTATGTTGGACCACTACAGTGAGTAACAAACGTACTGCTATACAACAAAACGCCTCTAAAATGGCTTCCAGAAACCCTACATGCATTGAATACCCTACAGGGAAGCAAAAGAGCTCACTGGACAAAATTCACCACCTGACAAGAAAAGTAAAGCATCCAGGGAACACGCCCGAATGTCAGTGTACACTACTGGCCATTAAAATCGCTACACCACGAAGATGACGTTCTACAGACTCGAAACTTAACCGACAGGAAGAAGATGCTGTGATATGCAAATGATTAGCTTTTCAGAGCATTCACACGAGGTTGGCGCCGGTGGTGACACCTACAACGTGCTGACATGAGGAAAGTTTCCAATCGATTTCTCATACACAAACAGCAGTTGACGGCGTTGCCTGGTGGAACGTTGTTGTGATGCCTCGTGTAAGGAGGAGAAATGCGTACCATCACGTTTCCGACTTTGATAAAAATCGGATTGTAGCCTATCGCGATTGCGGTTTATCGTATCGCGACATTGCTGCTCGCGTTTGTCGAGATCCAATGGCTGTTAGCAGAATATGGTGGGTTCAGGAGGGTGATACGGAACGCCGTGTTGGAACCCAACGGCCTCGTATCACTAGCAGTCGAGATGACAGGCATCTTATCCGCATGGCTGTAACGGATCGTGCAGCCACGTCTCGACCCCTGAGTCAACAGATGGGGACGTTTGCAAGACAACAACCATCTGCACGAACAGTTCGACGACTTTTGCAGCAGCATGGACTATCAGCTCGGAGACCATGGCTGCGATTACCCTTGGCGCTGCATGACAGGCAGGAGCGCCTGCGATGGTGCACTCAACGACGAACTTGGGTACACGAATGGCAAAACTTCATTTTTTCCGGATGAATCCAGGTTCTGTTTACAGCATCATGATGGTCGCATCCGTGTTTGGCGACATCGCGGCGAACGCACATTGGAAGCGTGTAATCGTCATCGCCATACTGGCTTATCACCCGGCGTGATGGTATGGAGTGCCATTTGTTACACGTCTCACCCACCTTTTGTTCGCATTGACGGCACTTTGAACAGTGGACGTTAAATTTCAGATGTGTTACGACTTGTGGCTCTACCCTTCAATCGATCCCTGGGAAACCCTAAATTCAGCAGGATAATACACGACCGCATGTTGCAGGTCCTGCACGGGCTTTTCTGGATACAGAAAATGTTCGACTGCTGCCCTGGCCAGCACATCCTCGAGATCTCTCACCAACTGAAGACGTCTGGTCAATGGTGGCTGAGCAACTGGCTCGTCAAAATACCCCAGTCAGTACTCTTGATGAATTGTGGTATCGTGTTGAATCTGCATGGGCAGCTGTACTGTACACACCATCCAAGCTCTGTTTGCCTCAATGCCCAGGCATATCAAGGCCGTTATTACGGCCAGTGGTGGTTGTTCTGGCTAATGATTTCTCAGGATCTATGCACCCAAATTGCGTGTAAATGTAATCACATGTCAGTTCTAGTATATATTTGTCCAATTAATACCCGTTTATTATCTCCATTTCTTCTTGGTGCAGCAATCTTAATGGCCAGTAGTGTAAATCAGTACACATACACTATATCGATGGGTATGTAACTGAGTAGAGATCCAATTCCTGTGATATGTAGAACGCCATAGTGCATCAATTTTTCTCGTGTTCACGGTTGTTACGAGGCCTGTGAGTTTGTACAGCGCGAACGGCATCAGGCGTCGAGTAATCATTTTGAGGGACACGGAGATGCCGTTTAATCGGATGAGGTAGCATTATCAGCACCTGAAGGAATTGGGAAGTGACCTCATTGTGGGCCTCCACTTGATTGGCTGTTAGAATCGTGCAGCTCCAGATTTGTCAGGCACTGGGATGTGAGAGTTGCCCGATGGTGGACTGCGTTTGATACTCATCATCAAGTTCCTGGTCGACCACGTTTGATTCCTGTGCATCTGGAACATCATACGCCTTTCATATCTGCGTTTGACATCCGAAAAGAAACAATGAATTCCGTGCAACATTCTGTGTCTTATCGCACCATATCACAGACCAGTAGCAGCTGCACTAGGAAATTACCGTCCACTGTGTAGTCTACCATTAACAACAGAAACAGCAGTGTTTAGAGAGGCACTATGCCCGGGGAAACATAGAATACTGATGAATGACATCGAATTGTGTTCACTGTTCAGTTGCATTTCTGCACTACCTCAGATGACTATTTCGGCTATTATGTCGGTGACCTGGGAGAGGTGCGATTCTTCTACTGTAATGGAGAGGCGCATGGTGTTAATCCTGGTACCGTGGTGTGAGGAGCTATCGGGTTTTACTTCAAGTCATGGCTGGTAGTGATGGGAAGAACCCTGACAGCCCAATGCTAAGATGTAGACTACGAGCGTCCTCATATGTTACTTCTTATGAGAGGGTAACATGGTGTCATTCTCAACCATACGTGGTACGTATCTCAGCCAACTGTGTGCCTTACTTAGAAGTACTCCTGTAGCCGGCGTGACCCCAGAAGTGTCACCGATGGAACATTAACCCCTTCCTAGTGCCACGCATCCGAGATATCAAGAAAGTTACAACAGTTTTAAGCCAACTTGCCTGAAAAGAGAAAACAAAGGCATTATGACTCCAATTCCCAAACGAATCAATGAATGTTTCCAGGTTAGTGGGAGTGTAACGCCATACTCAAAGATGAGTTCTTAGTGATAGCTTCTTTGTAAATTTAACTCGATTTCGTAATCACTGCAATAACATCATATGTCATCTCAATCTGTGAAGTTTTGTTACCTTTCCTCCTCCAGTGTACTTCCCTTTTGTTTTAAGGCAGTGTATCAGTCATTGCCCTCAACAGAGCAGACAAGTGCTTCACTTTCTTCGTCAGGCAATATACCAGCTGTCGCCCTAAAATGATTACACAAGTGCTTCATTTTTTATCAAGCAGTGCATCAGTCATCGTCCTTAACAGAGCACCTAGGGTTCTTCGCTATTTCTCTAAGGCAGTGTATCAGTCATCCATATTAATAGAGGACACAGTTCGCTCTGGGAAGCCCTACAACTGATAAGAGTCATGTGACCTTCAGTCGGTGACATAAGTCATGGTAGTAAAGAGGAGTGTATGTTCCAGTCGGTTGTATGAAATCAGACTAGAAAGAAGGGTCGAGGAGAACATGTGGAAGAAAGGCAGAAACGTGCTATCTAATTTGGACGTGCCCAAGATCACACTGTAATTCAAATAGCCCTATTTGTCAGGTTATCAGTGTGGACTATCCAAGACTTCTGCCAGGAAAAGGTATCACTCACGGCCATGTAACGCAGCGTAGAAACAGTGGTCGTTAAACGATCCTAACCGGCTGAAACTAGAGACCGGTGCCAACCCGTTTCAGTGACAGTCACTTTCAAACCCGATAGTAGGTGATGCAATCAGTGAATGCAGGCCCGTCTCGCGCAGTTTCTAAGTGAAAAATGATGAAGCAGTGGATATTTGAAATCCACAATGTAAGGGACACTTGGAATCTGGTACATGGCAGAAGGTCATAGCCTCACACAAAACAGCACCTCTTCAGTGGAGCAAATAACACTCAGAATGGACGATAGTTGATTGTTGTGGCGTGATTCAAAGTGCATCGTGGAATGGGCATTCTGGCAGGTAAATCGCCATATCTGCTGTTCAAAATTGAACATTAAAAATTAATTAAAAGTTTAATGGTGACTGTCCCACGTATTTAGGTTGCAATCAAAACTTACGTTGGTCATACATTGTTAAATAACAGTCAAGTGACTCTACAACCAACAATCTATGAAAATGAAAACTAACAGGTGGATACTAAGCAAAGTAGGTAAAGGTATTAGTTCTTCGGCACTCCTTATTATGATGCATTACTTCCCTATCTTCTTGTTACGGAGCCAGTACCCAGCATCATACAACGAATTAAAATGTTACTTCTGCTTTCTCCACCTACAGGTGAGACTGAAAAATGCATGAAAACTAGTTTATGAAAATAAAAAAATATTTCAAGAAAGGCTGTGTCTGTGGTGGCCGAGCGGTTCTAGTCGCTTCAGTCCGGAACCACGTGACTGCTACGGTCGCAGGTTCGAATCCTGCCTCGGGCATGGATGTGTGTGATATCCTAAGGTTAGTTAGGTTTAAGTAGCTCTAAGTTCTAGGGGACTGATGACATCAGTTGTTAAGTCCCATAGTGCTCAGAGCCATTTGATCCATTTGACAGTGTCGGATTTATGTGTGTTTCTATATAAATTAGGATATACATCTGTTAACACCTAGCCGAACAAACATATGTCGTCATTTACTATCTTTACTAAAACATCTGCACAAAGATGCTACTTTCATTTAATAGAACGTTAATTACGTATTACTTACTTTTCGTTTCTTTTATGCAATTTACTTCAGAATATTTAATGACATCAGCTCTCGTTCAGGAACAAAGAATGGGGAACAGTGTACTCGTGCACCAGAATCCAATAACGCTAAATGTTAGAGGCCCAGACTATCACCATATATCATTACAAGAGGGATAACGCTGAACTTACTCGCGTGATTTATGAAAGTCATTTACATGTTCCCAAGTTGACGCCGCACATAGACAAATATCTTATCACAACTGATACTGAACTTCTGTTAAGAGTAATAATTCTTATATGATGGTGGTAGTAGCAGAAACACTGCAACACATGAAAAAATGTTTATCGTTAGAGACGGCTTTAATCTCAAAAATAATAATTTAAATAGAAATAAATTTTTAATACACTCTAATAAAGGAAGAAAGAAAAGAAAACGACGCACGTCCAAGGAGTTATTCAAATTACAAGCTGGTAAGGACAGTTAACAGGGGACATGTCGATACCAGAGCGTAAAGTCTTTGCGAATCCATTTTGTGTACTTAGTTGGACAGTAACTTTACCTCCCAGAGAAGCACTTGAAGAATATACACATCTCATATCGGAGAGATGACTTCTAGTTTGGCTCACAGATGCAGGCTTGTGTAATTGGCTGATCGCTCGGCATCTGAGCAGGCATCGTGCCACGATTCGACGATGTCAAACCGTGGTCGAACACAGTGTCAAGAAGGAAGCAGTCGACCTAGGGAGACGACGGAAAGTGGCGACCGAGCAATCGTCAGAGAGGCATCCAGAGCCTAAGATTCATCATTAGCATCGACCCGACGTGCAACTGGTGCTTCAGTGACAACAAGGACTGTTAACAGTTGGCTCACAGGAAGCACGCTGACCTCACGGCATCTCTTACACTGTACGCAGACAAGTCCGTTTGCAGTGGTGTGGGATATATTCGGCCTGGAATCGCATCGACTGGCGTAGTAAATCGCTGAAACTGCTACCCAAATATAATAATTTTGGAAACTAGACGGCTGAAAGGTGTTTAATTTGACATCCTGTATCGAACAGCCGAGTCCCGCAACCATCTCTGAGAAGATGGGCGTACTGAGACTTGGAGTGCAACCGTCCTCACTGGTAAGTTGTGCTTCGAACTGGGCCCCGATAACCAGCGGAGACGTGTCTGGATACGCAACAGACAGTGGCGAACATCTACTATAGACAACTAGGAGTGATGTCTTGGGCCCATTTCATATCATAGCAGGATCCCTTTCGTTATCGTCCAGGGCTACCTTACAGCACAACAGTACGTCGACGATATTGTTTGACCCGTATGTTGCCCTTCATGGCAAGCCATCCTGGGCTTACATTTCAGCAAGTTAATGCTCGCTCACCCGTGAAAGTTTCTACTGCTTGTCCTCTTTGCTTGGCAAACCCTATCTTGGCCAGAAAAGCCGCCGCATCTCTCGGGATGTGAGAACGCTTGGAGCTTTACGTGCAAGGCCTTCTAGCCAGCAAGGGATTTTGACGACCTGTCGTGCCAGCTGGACAGAATTTGGAGTGATATTCCTATTAATCAATGACAAAGAGATGAAACAACGCATTTTTAAGTTGCTCAGTTTGTGAAGCTGTTTTCCCTCGAATAACTCCTCCCATTTTTCTGAAATTGTAATAATTTGTTTGTCTGTACATGTACATCACATTTACTGATTTAGGTCCCAATTGGATTATTTCTTCGTGGTGCGTCTCTTTCTCTCTCTCTCTCTCTCTCTCTCTCTCTCTCTCTCTCTCTCTCTAGAATGTGTGCCACATTTTAAAACTTGCCTAAGAAGTAAGACATAATTCCCCCTAGCTCCATGCATATTCCTGACGCCACATAGAATGTCCTGAAAATCTATAATGGTGAATTTTTAATAGCTATGAAAGTATTTGTATGGTTTAAAATGAATGAAGTGTGGGATGTGCAATAGAGATGAACTAATCATGCTTCAGTTAGTAAGTTGTGTAATACGAAGGTGTATTATTCAGGCATGAAACAAGTGCTGCCTGTGGTCCACGTTTTCCGTTCTAAATCCTACAAGCAGGCATTTTCACAGCAAAAAAAATTCAGAAATACAAATTTTTAGAACTATCCGCGGGGGGGGTTTATGAATCTGTACGCGGATAGGAGAATTTATTTTATACTTATTAGTCTTATTTAAAAACATGGTGTAGTAAAAGTTCGTTTTTATTCAAATAACTATTTTCTGTTTTCTAGCCTTATGTGTGTAAAGTTTTTCAGTGGATTTCAAACATTTTGATGAGATTAAACAAGGACATATTTTAAGTTTCAGTTTATGTTCATCTGAAGGTAAAAATTAGGTTTAGAGCTCACACGGAAGCTTACCACCAACGGTTCTTGCTGCGAACGGGAAAGGGGGTAAATGGTAATGGTGCGCAAAATACGCTCCACCACACACCAGACAAGATTATTAGTTAGCATTTCATTGTCATTCAATTCTGTGCTATGTTCAAAAGTTCAAGCTTCTAGTTCATCGGGAAGTTAGCTTAAAATCAATTTCAAAATTTGCATCTAACAGACAGACAAGAAAGTAACCTAATAAAGGGGTGATAACCCCAAAATGTTTAAGGTGGTGCAAAATGTATTTTCTTCGTTATTTGATCGTGTGCATCGTGGACTAATACTGCGGCTTGTGAAACGTCTGTATTTGTGTTGTAAATTGTACATATTTTCTACGAGGTTTGCAAACAAGGAACGTTAATTTTTGTATGTTAATAGTAACATGCGTTGTCAGATTTCGCAAAACTTGAGTGGAGTGTCTTCCGACTGTCGCTCACAACGTCACCATATTTTCGTCGTAAAACTGAAACGGCACTGTAAAAGACTGAGTCAATATTTTGCAAAATAAATCTTTAAGCTTACGTCTTGGAGACAAATACGTAATGGTCCATCGAAAGACCCCGCACTGAATTACCGTTAAAGCGCTCTGAAGAGGGCGAATAACATGGGTTACTCTATACAACTGTCAGCTTGTGACCACTATGCAAAAGATAGTTCAGCTGTAATGATGTGAAATTTAGGTTAATTTTCTTTGGATACTGGGGCATCTATTAAACATCTACATACACACAAACTCCGCAAAACACCGCATGGTGCCTGGTGGAGGGTACCATCTACGGCTACTACAGATTTCCATCCCTGTTCCCTCGAAAATTGTGCAAGGGAAAAACGATTGTCTGTTACCACTGTACGAGCTCTAATTTCTCTTATCTCATCTTCGTAGTCCTAACGAAAAATGTACGTTGGCGGCAGTCGATCCATCTACTTCAAATGCCGGTTTTCTAAATTTTCTCAGTAGTGTCCTTCGAAAAGAACGTCAAGTTTCCTCCAGGGGTTCCCGTTTGATTCATATATTGTTCTAGACAGTCGAAATCGGTTGAACGTCCTGTAAGCTACCGCCTCCGTGGGTCAACTATGTTAGGAACTTTCAGCATTGCAGCACGTCAGCAATCGTAAGTGTCGAAATAATTATGAAAAATCCGCCTCGTTTTCACAAACTACCTGGAGTTTACCTAGGTTTCAGCTTGGGTAACCACGCACTCTTCAGAACAAATACAAAACAATTTGCCTAAATAGGCATAGTCAAAGGCTAAAATGAACACCTACAGCGGCAAGACCCCATAAAATTTTTTTACAAACACACGGTACATATGTACCAACTCATTAATATTACTTATCTCAAGCCTGTGTGTGCTGCCTCGGCGCAGCCATTGTACGATGGTCACAGGTTCTCCACCTATTTAGGCAAGCTGTTTTATATTTGTTCTGAAGAAGGCGTGGTTACCCAAGCTGAAACCTAGGTAAAGACCAGGTAGCTTGTGGAATCGAGGCGAATTTTTCATAATTGTTTCAACTATATTAACTGAGAAATTTTTCTTGAGCCACAGTCTAGCAACTGGGCGCTGTACTTCAAACCGCACACTTCGTATATTCGCAGATATCTGATGGATGTACATGTTTACAGTGCTTGTTCGGCAGTTGTATAGTCACAAAACAATGGGAATAGGTCTTTCTGTAGATTTATTCACAATATGTTATACTGACTGTCAACTTCCGAATCTTGCACAAGCGTCGACAACTGCACATCTTTTTGCGTTTCGCTACATTTTTCTGGCACTGCGACTTCCTTGTATACAACAGCATGATCTACGAACAAATTCATGTTGCTTCCGACGTCAGCCACTATACGATTTCCTGTGTAGTGAACTGTAATCGTCTTATAATACTCCTTTCTAGCACGTCAGAAATTACTTTCACGTCCATTATTTTAGTGGGACCGGTGTCACGATCAGCAAGTCAACTTGTTGAATCATCATCGGTCTTTTGAAAAGCTTGTAATCGGCACATAAATTGAATGATAGGTTCTGTATCGTCACACTGGCTGTTAGGGAACAATTCTATTCCTGTGCTTTGGTTAGTCTTTGCCTTGCGGAAACAATCTTCGAGATAGATGTTTAGAGTATTTCAGAATAGTTCATGTCCAGTATTTGCTTCTGCTTTCTCAGTTATCTAAATAATTATGTTTGTTAATTCCAATGGTGTGTAGCTATAAACTCTTACCATCTACGGTTACACATTTCCTTTAAACCTCTTACGCATCACCTACTAATAACGTGTTTCTTGCATCGTATGTGCAGTAAACGCATCAAAATTAATACATAAAATCAGTGTACTTTATCCAGCTACGAGGCATGTTCTTTAACTAAGTACCATTTAGAAATAAAGGTAAAACAAGTAGTGTGTTGTTAGAAATTTAATTTTTACATGAAAGTCTTTACTTTAATCTACTTTTTTACATAATTCCCACTAATATCAAAGTACCTATCGTATCGTAAAATCAGGTTGACTACCACCGACGCAGAAATCTGCAGCCTGAGAATAACTTTCCGTAATTTAAACGTTTTGTGACAACTGCGTAAGTCATAGTTCTTGATACTTGGGAAAAGTCAACGTAGAAAGTCTAAATCGTAAAGCGTCTGTTCTCTCCCACTTTTGCAACAAATTTATTCACCAAATCGTCACTAATGACTGAAGGTCGCTCACTTCATTCCTCATAATGTAGATTCGTACAGCTATGTTTACTAGCTCTAACCATTTCCATATCATCCCACTGCCCGTAAATATCAAGATGTGTGCTTTGTGCAATTGTTACAGAACATTTCAATTTTTGTAAGTCATGCTGTGGCTGCAGATTTCTACGAGGATGTTATTTAATGCTGGCTGTACAATACGATAGGTGCCTTAATACTGGTTGGAATTATGTGGAAGTACAGGCTTTATGTATGACGTACAGGTTTTCGTATAAAAGTGTAATTGCTAAGAAATTCTAATTGTACAAAAGCGTGCCTCGTTTGTAATATGATTCCATTCATTTATTGGCTATCTACGAGGAGCGATCAATAAATAAAGCAACACATTTTCTTTACAGTCAATTCTGGCTAAAAAAAAATGCGGAATTTGTTGTGGGACATCGGAGAATATTATCACTTCAGCCCTTATAGTTTTGTGAAGTTCTGGTGCCTTAAAAATTGTGTCTGTATCGGAGACACGATCCACAGAGCTGTCATTAAGTTTCTTTTGATGGAAAAACAGAGCATCGCAGATATTAATAGGGGCTTGCAGAATGCCTACGGAGACGTGGCAGTGAACTAAAGCAAGGTGAGTCGTTGGGCGTTTGTCATAATTGCAACAACGCCGAGCAAACCTGTCCTATCCGCAGGCGATAGTGTCAGGACAATGAAGAAAGCACTTCAGTGGTCTCGTCGCCACAAAAGTGCAAAGGAACTGCTTCTCCTCTATGATAATGCAAGCCTTCACACAAGTCTGTGCACTCAAGAGGATCGTACAAAACTTAATTTCAGTCTTCTTCCTCATTCACGCTGCAGTCCGGATTTCCCACCTTCCGACTTCCATCTGTTTGGTCCAATGAAGGATGCATTCCACGGGAAGCAGTATGTGGCCGGTGGGGAGGTTATTGATGCAGCAAGACGTTGGTTCCGAAGTCGACCAGTAGGGTGGCATAAGGCTGTCGCATTGAATGGAGATTATGTTGAAAAACATGATATTGTAGCCAAAAGGATGGCATATGGTGTATTGGAATCATGAATACAATCAACTTGCTTTCAGAAAAAAAAAATGTGTTGCATTATTTATTGAACGCTCCTCATATACCTACGCTTAAAAAGATACCTCGTATACAGGAAGCAGGGGATGAACAAGAGTCATAGGATAACGAATGGGATCGATGCGGATCCTTTTCGCATTTCAGCGTAATGAATGCCATCACTGCGACTTGTATGGCTTCTGCGGTAAATGACTGGCTCCCCGCTGCGTTTTAACAAGGCATCAGCGACTGAAAGGGTCCGGTCCCGTCGCCTTTTATAAAGGCCTGAGGTTCGCAGCGCTCGCAATGGCGCCCGGCCAGACTAGGTCGCGGCCGACCCTCTCTTCGCTATTAATCCCAGGGGAGGGGTGGAGGGAGGGGGAGGGCGGGGGCGGTACGTAGAAAGCTGCGCGCCTTACCGGTGATTGCCGAGCGACCGAGCGGCTGAGAACGCGGCTCAGCGTGGGACTGAGTGGATCCGCGTGAAAAAGAAACTCCAGTAATGACGCTGTCGCCGGCGTGTGCCGTTCTGCCTCCAGCGAGTCAAGCAAAGACGCCGCGGCGGACGGCGGCGGAATAAAAGAATGACTCGCCTGCGCACCAAGAAATGCCGTCCGGTAACGATACGGGAAAGTAGCCGACATGGGCGACTGCGATTTTTTTTTGATTTTTTCTATTTTTACATTTCGCATTTCGTCGTGATGAGACATGTTGGTAAAGACACTGGATTTGTGTTCAGCGATTTTCCTAAGCTCTATTCATAGACGTCTGGATGAATGCAGGTATACACGGAAAAATATACACTGCCCGATAAGAAAGGTAAAACAGCTAGAAGGGGAGGATGAAACTAAATGAAACGTCACGGATTGAGAGAGTGCGAGATGTTATTTCAAACATCAGGAAATCGAGTCAAATTTACAGTGAATTTGACAATACGGTCATACTTATCGGTGTGGTGTTGCTTCGCCTCTGGCCTGGATGCTTGCAATGACACAACAGGAAGGGATGTCACAAAGCCATTGCATCGTCTTGTTGGTTCGTTTGTTGGTAAATGTACAAGGATAATGGTTTTAAATTGAAATAATTTATTCACTAGATTCACTCAAAAATCTTACTGTCAAAGTATTCAAATGTTCTTGGAACATGGTCGGGGCACATTACACGCAATCTGACCCTGAATTAGAAATAATGGCTTCTGATACGTAATCTAACACTGAAAGGTTAAGGATGCCCGAAGTGCAGTCTGACTTCAAAAACGATATCTATTCACTTAAATAGGCATCTGATATTGACTGTGAAAACAGTGGGAAGCAATTAATTGAATCTAATACGCAAGTTAGAGATGAATCTGATAAAATGTGTTAAACTGTATCGCAATCAAGTCAACAGCAAGTGCAAGTCTGAATCTGTATTTTAAACTGGATTATGTGAACTTATTGAGCATTACTTGTTCGGTAAATCCCTACGCCGTAATTGCTGCTGTTTCACCACGGTATCTTTTGAGATGCCAAAGCCTCAGAGGCTGCAAGTTGCAAAGTGTTATGCCGCTTGGTGTGAATTTACAACCTCATTTTGTCTGCTCTGGATCACGGCGGTAGAGAGCTACGCCAGGTGTCCGGAGCGGCGCCCTTCGGACGACGTCGTCAGCGACAGTCTTACTCGACAGCAGCAACAAGAGTGTCCTTTCGGAAGTTGAGAGATTTATCTTCTCGGTTCGGTTTCTGAGGGCGAGCTGCCTCTCACGTTAGGAGGGGCTGAGTTGTTGTTACTTTACTACAGCCGGCCGCTGTGAACGTGCGGTTCTACGAGCTTCAGTCCGGAACCGAGCTGCTGCTACCGTCGCAGGTTCGAATCCTGCCTCGGGCACGGATGTGTGTGATGTCCTTATATTAGTTAGCTTTAAGTAGTTGTAAGTCTAGGGAACTGATGGCATCAGATGTTTAGTCCCATAGTGCTTAGAGCTATTTGAACCATTTGAGCTTTTATACACTTCTCCTTCCCATGTAATATATCTACACGTAATTTGCTATGCTGACATCGGTTGCTAATAGTAGAGTAAAAGCGGGTTACAAGCCGTGCGCTGTCTGGGGAGGTTAACCGTGCGTTTACTGGGCAACTATTTCAGCAGGTAACTAGTCTATGTTTACCACATTACCAATCAGACTAACATTGATTATAATCTTTTACAGTCATACAACAACCGGTAATATATATTTATAAAAAGGGAGAATTTAAATAAAAAGAAAGAATTCAGTTTATATTTGCAAATTTATTTTAAAGATTGTTCATTGAAATTTCAGCATATTATCCGTGAGTTATAACTGAGCTGGTGCCTTATTTACGATTGTGAAAATGTGAGATTGAAATCTTACTGAACACATAAAATATGGAGTCAAGATTGGGAGACTGGATACAACACTGCATTCATAAAACAACACACAAAGAACATTGAAACATATGCAAGAGAAAGTTAATCACTACAAACAGATTCAAATTTTTACCCAAAGAATTTAAGTTCGTAGCACAATCCTGTCCGTCATGTAATTACCACACACTGGTATCCTAAATTCATATTAACTCTTTGTGAAATCTTCCCAAGAAGAATAGCTGAGGGCTACTTTGAATTACACCACATGCTTCACGTGATCAACTTGGTTTACACAAAGCGTATAACTGCACAGTAATTTTGATAATAAAATAAATTCGATCGAAAAGCAATTGACAAAAGAAAAACCTTGAACTGGTTACTAACGTCTTACTGTTAACCTGACGGGTCAAACAGTTATATAAGCACGTGGTACTGGTCTCACAAAGTACACGCCACGTGGGTTGAACATAAAGAAAAGTTGCTATATTCAAAATATTGTCAAGACGACACGTTATAATCACACAAGCATTTGCATTTAAGATTGATCTTACTTAGAGTTACTGATCAACACGTGGTTCCACTTTACTCATAAAGTAGTGACAAAGCAACTACCACAAAATAATCTGAACTGGACACGAGAATTACACTCCGCTGCGATTTAAGATAACCTTAGATATCTTAGAGCTAAACCCGAAATAAAATGATTAAATTCTCAGTTAAGCTGAACTTAACAAATCCATTGTCCTATGGACTTATCAGACACGCGCTTAGCCGGAGATCTTACCATTTCAGACGCTCGCTACCGCCAGACTGCAACTGCCTACCACCAGACTGCAACTGCCAACTACCGGACTGCAACTGCCTACTACTCGGCTGCAACTCCACAACTGCCCACTACCCAGCGTGCTCCTGAGAGTCGCTCACAAAGACAAGCGGAAGGGGCCAGAGGGGCAGCTTCCTATACCAACATGACAAGGGACGGACCGGACCATACTAAGAATAGAAACCTCTCTGCTTTTAGGAACCGTAGCTACCTGTTCCAACGTTGGTCCTACTGTTCTCTAGCAGACAGCCTTGTCTGCTACCCTCAAGCATGCAACTACAAACACATTTGATCATTCATCCTCTCACACAGAAGGGAAGGGGGATGACAGTATCTTATCATATACAGTATATAACAGAAAGCGGATGTAGGTTCCGTATGAGACTGTGTGACATGAATTACATATAAGAATTACATATAAACTTTGTTTTAAAGTGTAGTAGTGTGACAGATCGTTCTTGTTTGTGTGTAAAAGTAACACGTTCCATTACTCAGTCTCCTCCCAGATAGTCAGAAACGCCACAGTAAATTTAGAAGAGGAATTTATTCCATAAAAGACAACAAATTTGAGAAATTAAACATGAAAGGAATCCAACAGAGACCTTTCACCCATACTTTTTTTATTGTGTTTAACCAATAGTTTTTCAGCGCTGGAAATGTCCTATCGACTCCCACTTCGCTGTCTCCAGCCAGTGGCGGAGTTCTTGTTCCGTATCTCTAGTCCTTTCCGTTATATCTGCTTTCCGTCACCTTCTATTCCATCACTCTTCCCACGACAGTTTGATGCTGTTAGGAAACTTGCGTTTGAAGTGGCAAAAATACACGGATTCTGGTTTCCTTTTCATACGGCCAAAAGTGTAAAAATGCAATGGTCTGTGGTCGGCCTGCTCTCTCAAGAGGCATCAGGTGTACGCACCTGACAGTCTTCCGCCTTGGGCATTTCCTTACAGTATACTGGAGAAATGAGTTTTCCTTCAGACCAGAGTGATTCCGTTGTTCTTTTCTGACGCCTAGCCAGCCTCGCGCTTCCGTCTTAGCCCTGGGAATGTAAGCATTCTACTACCGCACAGCCATTCTGAGGTTCCCGACATGAGTTCAAAGGCTACTACTAACTGGAACTTCAACTGATATAATTGGATCGTAATACTGTAGCTCTGACTGACTGCCTATCGAGCGAGACTGCGTATCTTTCACTTCAATTTAGTGTAACTGCAAAGAACTGGGGGAGAATAACACTCTCTGATTGATACACTGAAGCGCCAAAGAAACTGGTGTGGGCATATCTATTCAAACAGGCATAATATACGTAAACAGGCAGAGTACGGGGCTGGGGTCGGCAACGCCTATATAAGACAACATCGGTTACTGCTGCGACAATGGCAGGTTATCAAGATTTAGGTGAGTTTGGTGTTATAGTCGGCGCCGAGCTATGGGGCACAGTATCTCCGAAGTAGCGATGAAATAGGGATTTTCCCGTAAGACCATTTCACGAGTTTACCGTGAGTATCAGGAATACGGCAAAACATCAAATCTCCGACATCGCTGCGACCGAAATAAGATCCTGCAAGAACGGGACCAACGATGACTGAAAGGAACCGTTCAATGTGACAGAAGTGCTACCCTTCAGCAAGCCGGCAGCGGTGGCCGAGTGGTTCTAGGCTCTTCAGTACGGAACCACGCGGCTGCTACGGTTGCAGTTTCGAATCCTGCCTCGGGCATGAATGTGTGTGATGTCCTTGGGTTAGTTAGGTTAAGTAATTCTAGGGGACTGATGACCTCAGATGTTAGTCCCACAGTGCTTAGAGCCATTTGAACCATTTTTTGAAGCTACGCTTCCGCAAATTTCTGCGATGTTTCAATGCTGGGACAGCAACAAGTGTCAGCGTGCGAAACATTCAACGAAACATCATTGATATGGGATTTAGGAGCCGAAAGCCCACTCGTGTACCCCTTATGACTGCACAAAGCTTTACGCCGAAATTGGACAGTTGACGACTGGAAACATGTTACCTGGTCGGAAGAGTCTCATTTCGAATTGTATTGAGCCGGTGTACGTCTACGGGTATGGAGACAATCTCATGAATCCATGGACCCTGCATGTCAACAGGGAACTGTTCAGGCTGGTGAATTCTCTGTAATGGTGTGGATCGCGTGCAATTGGAGTGATATGTGACCCCTGATACGTCTAGACACGACTCTGACCAGTGACACGTACGTAAGCATTCTGTCTGATCACCTGCTTCAATTCATGTCCATTGTGCATTCCGGCGGTCTTGGGCAATTCCAGCAGGACAATGTGAGACCCGACACGTCCAGAATTGCTACAGAGTGGCTCCAGGAAATTCTTCTGAGTTTAAACACTTTCACTGGCCACCAAACTCCCCAGATATTAACATTATTGAGCATGTATTGGATGTCTTGCAACGAACTGTTCAGAAGATATCTCTACCCCTCGTACTCTTACGGATTTATGGACAGCCCTGCAGGATTCATGGTGTCAGTTACCTCCAGCACTACTTCAGACATTAGTCGAATCCATTCCATGTCGTGTTCTGGTACTTTTGCGTGCTCTCGCGGGCCCTACACGGTATTAGGCAGGTGTACCTGTTTCTTTGGTTCTTCAGTGTATATTTTGATTGATTTATTCGTAGGATTACTATCAGGAATAAGTGTAACTGCACACTCTACTGAGACAAGCTGGCCCACAACTGATGTGTCCTTCATATTCAGGACACTGGCACTGGCATAGAGCCTGTACCAAGCATCTGTCGGGGACACGTCTTGTTAACCACGAGAGAACCTCAGTATCACGCAGACAGCTCATAGAGACACGTGCTATGTGTAGACGAGCTTTGTGCTGCTGATGGAAATTGCCACTACACTACTAGCACATGAGAGGTGACAATGATGATGCAGGATGTTCATGAAGTAGCGTTGCACCGTCAAGATCCTTTAATCGCTGCCAAAGATGACCCGAAGTAATACCCGACGATTCCGGACTATGACGCCATGAGTAACACGACTGTGCCTGTCCGGAGCATTGGAAGAATAGGACCTCCCTCACCCGATGGCGCCGCTATACACTCGCCAACAGTGGTCTTCAGTGGAGGTGCCGAACCGGGATTCATCGCTAAACACAATGCATCCATGTGTCCCATTCATGGTACTACTCGTAAAAGCGGGAATTTCTGTCGCGGTGTTGATGGCACCCCACATATGGGGCCCCAATTGCCTAATCCGGCTGCAGTCCCACCGATGGAATGACACAAAATGTTGTAGGGAGTCCATTATTTCTCGGATAGCAGGCACAGGTGTGGAGGTGTTAAGGTATGCTTGGTGGGCAATACGGTGATCCTCCCTTTTGGTCATGATTCATCAGAACCTTTGGGACAAGTATGTGTGCCTTGCAACCCAACATCTCCACAGCCGCATTCGAGTGCCCCAGAAATCTGGATACTGTACGAATGGAACAGCAAGAATTGCATGTACAATCGTTTACATAAACGCCGATGGTGCGCACGTGCATAAGACCTTGTCTTCCGGGTGTTGCATGTTTTTTGTCAGTACAGACACTTTCATAAATGGTCTACTGGATAACGTCAAAAGCTCCAGACGGCTTTTTGCAGACAATGCTGTTCTCTATGGCTACGCTACAATACCAGAAGATGTAGCGAGAGGCATGAAGACTTGTGAAGGATAGATAACAGGCGCAGCGGGTGGCAGGTGACCCTGTACGTAAATAACTATAGTATACTGCATGTGAACGGGCGAAGAAGCCCAATCCATTACTCTATTGCTTAAAACGAAGAGTATCGTACAATACCTACGAGTAACAGACCAGACCATTCTAAAGCGCATTGGCCACTCAAAACAAGTATTAGGAAAAGCAGAAGCAAATATAATTAGTCCACGAAAGAGGTGGCTTACAAAGCACTTGTTCTCCGGTTCTTGAGTAGTGGAAGATAGGAGTTCGTTGTAGATGTCTGCGAACATAATATCCTTATAGAATGGAGTAATCCACTAAATAACAGGCCCATAGCGTTAATGTCGATATGCAGCAGGATTCTGGAACACATATTGTGTTCAAACATTATGAATTACCTCGAAGAAAACTGTCTATTGACACTCAGTCAACATGGGTTTAGAAATTATCGTTCCTGTGAAACACAACTAGCTCTTTATTCACATGAAGTGTTGAGTGCTATTGACAAGGGATATCGAATCGATTCCGTATTCCTGGATTTCCGGGAGGCTTTTGACGCTGTACCACACGAGCGGCTTATAATGAAATGGCGTGATTATGGAATATCGTCTCAGTTATGTGACTGGATTTGTGATTTCCTGTCAGAGAGGTCACAGTTCGTAGTAATTGACGGAAACTCATCGAGTAAAACAGAAGTGATTTCTGGCCTACCCCAGGAAAGGAACATATAGAAAATGTTGTGGGGAAGGCTAACCAAAGACTGCGTTTTATTGGCAGGACACTTAGAAAATGCAACAGACCTAGTAAGGAGACTGCCTACACTACGCTTGTCCGTCCTCTTTTAGAATACTACTGCGCAGTGTGGGGTCTTTACCAGATAGGACTGACGGAGTACATCGAGAAAGTTCAAAGAAGGGCAGCACGTTTTGTACTATCGCGAAATATGGGAGAGAGTCTCACAGAAATGATACAGGATCTGGGCTGGACATCATTAAAAGAAAGGCGTTTTTCGTTGCGACGGAATCTTCTCACGAAATTCCAGTAACCAACTTTCTCCTCCGATTGCGAAAATATTTTGTTGACACCGACCTACATAGGGAGAAACGATCACCACGATTATTTTATTTAATCAGACCTCGTACGGAAAGATATAGGTGTTCGTTATTTCCGCGCGCTATACGAGATTGGAATAATAGAGAATTGTGAAGGTTGTTCGATGAACCCCATGCCAGCCACTTAAATGTAGTTTACAGAGATCGATGTAGAAGTAGATGTAGATGTACCTTGTATTGCGTTAAATAACGATCTGCCGAGGCGTTGTATTTACCTGGAGAAATAAAGTTCGATCCAAACGGACAATTTTGTGTAGTATCTTGGGTACAGTTCATCACTGACGCTAACCAACGGGGAATAACAGAAGAAAGGGAGAAGAGTGGCACTTTTCTTCAAGGGTTCGATTATTCGGCACGAGAGAATACGAAGATGCTCAACAAACTGCGGTGTCACTCGCTGCAGGAGAAGGTTACTGTTGAAATTATGACAGCGTATGTTCCATGTCTCGCTAACTGACCGCGACCAGAAAATAAAGGAATTCAAAACTGACATGGGAGTAAATTGTTCTTCTCAAGCGTCATTCGAGAGTGGAACGCAGAAGGAGAAAAATGATAGTGATGCCAGAATACCCTCCGCCACACATACAGGGGCTTCCGCAGAGTGGGTGTAGATGCACGTCTTTCTGGTTAAAAGTTGAAGGATAATGTCAATTTCGCGATATTCGTCTATATGTGATACGTGCGATCGATAGTACAAATTATTGTTTTCAAGCCAATATTTTTACCCACTCAGGACAGATTGCCAGAATGTTGGATGGGGTGTATACAGGGTGTCCTTGAGCCGGTAGACCTGTCCTTAGTTCCGTTGTTATCAACAACTGTCACTTACACCGTTACCAAAGCCGCAATAAAGTGACGCGAAGCTTATTCTAAAACTTTGCGCTCTGGAACCTTCACTCCGCTTTATGATTTTGTTTGTGTTTTGCGTACGACATAAATTGCCGACCGAAAACATTACGACCACCTAACTAATAGCCGGCCGAAGTGGCCGTGCGGTTAAAGGCGCTGCAGTCTGGAACCGCAAGACCGCTACGGTCGCAGGTTCGAATCCTGCCTCGGGCATGGATGTTTGTGATGTCCTTAGGTTAGTTAGGTTTAACTAGTTCTAAGTTCTAGGGGACTAATGACCTCAGCAGTTGAGTCCCATAGTGCTCAGAGCCATTTGAACCATTTGAACCTAACTAATACCTTGTTGTCCCACTTTTTGGGCGCAGTATACACAAGCATTCCTGCGTGCCACCGAATTGACATAGCCTGGCAACCGATGGTGTCCCATATGTGTTCCATCGGTTTCGGATCAGGAGGCGAAGACTTCAACATGGTTTCATTGTCATTCTGGTCTGGTGAAACAGAAAGTTACCCTACTTGAAAATGGCATTGTCGTCCTTGAAGTCGTCAAGCATGAAGGGAATGCAAGTGGTCCTAAATAATTTTCAAGTAGTTCACAGCTCTCATGGCACCTTCGATTACTACCAAAGGTCCTATGACGAATGTCTCCCGCTGCGTAACACTACCTTCACCGGCCTCATCCGTAGCGCGGTGTGTGTTTCGAGCAGAGGTTCGCCTCGATGAAGGCGTATACGGATGCAACCATCGACCTGGTGTAACCAGAAACCTGATTTATCCGACCACGCAACACTTTTCCATTGATCTACGGTCCAATCTGTCGTTTCCGCTTCAGGCGTGGACGCCCTACATCTTGTCATTTTATGTTGTCACACGGCACAGGTCCTATCACGCGGTTTGGACGAATGTTTGGTATGCGTGATGAAATCGGGGCGTTGACGACAATTTGGGCTTAGGTCTACCAAGTTATTTTTAAGAAGTGGGAGGGAGAAAGTCTCCTGGGATACTTACCACAGGTGAATTTGCAACGGAGGGGCGAAATTGTTGGCTTGGTTTGAAGAGACTGAGGATGCGAACACTTAAGGATTTAATTTAAGAACGATTTATTTCACAATAGTTTACCGTTGTTTGGAGAAGTGTCTAACAATGCCTTTACATCTTTCCAAACCAATGCGTTTACCCTACCACTCTTTATGTGTGTCCCTTCCAGCAATTCCCAGTTACTTAGTTATATCTTTTACCATCAGAGACGAGCCTTTCGCTTGTAACAATGCATAATCATATAGTTTAACCACAATGGGACACAGTTAAGAGAAATTTCTCGGACATTCGGCTTTATGCCAGCGTCCGCTAGTCAGCTTGGTGTCCAAGGGTGTAGTCCTCGTCTAGCCACCGTTTTTTCAGCAGGATGTCAAAAAGTGTGACTTCATACGGAGCGCTGCCCGCTTTCTGACGGCCACCTGACACCACGTCTTGTGCATTGTCTTAATGTTATTCGTAATAAAGGTTCTTTCCTTTCCTCACAGCCATGCCAGTTCTTCCATTAATACCGTTCGATAGCCACGAAGAGCTACTGATGGTTATATCGTCCTCCACTCTCCACAGATGCTCACGACCTTACCACGCGAACGACCGACAAGCTTCGAAGTCTCCCAGGTTCGAGGCCATAACAATCGACCCTTTCTCAAAGTCGCTAAGGCATCTGTATGGTGCGAAAAGTGGCAATTGACACTGAATAAAGAAAAGTGTGGAGTTATTCACATGAGTACTAAAAAAAAATACACTAAATTTCGATTACACGGTAAGTCACACAAATCTGAAGGCTGGAAATTCAAATACATACTTAGGGATTATGGCTGAAATTTTTACGATATGTTCCTAAGATCCAGATCTTTAGTAACCTTGAAACTTTCTTCATGTCTTCATCCATTTCCGAGAAGCAGATGTTAAAGTTTACCCCACTTCTACACATAAAATACACGCTCAAAATCCAGTATGAGGTGAAATTTAAGTAATAAATAACGGCAGAAAATTGCTGAAATTTCAACGGTATAATCTTTAGGAAGTTTTTCTAGAAGTGCCATTTTCCTGTATTCAACAGTCTTTATCCGTCATTGAGAAACACCCCAGAAACATAGTTTTTGGTACTAAGAAACATAGCCACGACAGATATGCGCAGCATATGGGTGTAATATTTACAATGTAATTCTAGGATCAGAAGCTCGAACGGGTTTCAAAATTTTGTTGATGTCTTTATCCATTTCCTAAATACAGAGGTTCAAAGATACGCATTTCTACAAGCAAAGCGCGCACTTAAAATCTCATGTGAGCCGGAAACCTAGGTTAGAAAGTGACTTAGCAAGGAGAAATATGCTGTGAAGTGTCTCCGTTCTCATCCCATGTTGTGGTACTAAATCACATGCAAAATTTTTGTGCACGTAAAATCCGTTATTTAAATTTCACGTAAGTAAACTATCACAATTTTAGTTACTAATGAAGTTCTTTCCTTAAGAGCGGCACGCGTTGCTGTGGCAAGTAAAAGGAGGGAACCAGCGAAAAATTCCTCCTATCGGAGAACAATAAAGGCGAATATGCTCCTTCATTCGACTTTCCTCTCGCTTTTTTATGGTGAGAGAGAAGGATGCAGTGGCATTGGGAAAGAGACGGAAAAGTAATACATACTGGAAAGTAGCGGTAGCTCATTATTTCGTAATCACGGTGTATGTAGTAAACTATGGGTACGGTAATAAACAGAGGAAGAAAAGCGATAGGTGCTTCAGGACTCTGGACCATCATAGTGGGTCCGAACATCGACCGCTCACAACAGGCAAAAATTATCTTCGGCGCAGGACGATTTGCAAGTAAACGAGATTTTTATTTATTACTCCCTACGCCTTTCACCGCACTTCTGGATTCGGCTAGTCGAGTTAGCGCCCTTTATTACGTTTCTGCAACCCTGTTTAGAAGCAAACGTAGTTATTCGGACCGGTTGTGAGGGACGGGGGTGGCGGCGGCATCGGCGGGAGCTTTTATTCTGGCTGAGGCCGCCAACAATGCAATTATCCGCGCCCGCCGTTTGAGCGAGTGCGGATATTCGGCGGCGCGACTTCGAGGCCACGAGGGTGGCGGCGGTGGGGGGGGGGGGGTTGACTGCGAGGGGTCAGGGGGCGGCTCACGGCAAACAAGGTGGCGAAGAAGTGGCAGGACGGTGGGGATGGAGGGTGGGTGGTTTGACGGGGGTAGGTAGAGGAGGGAGGGGTGGGCTTAACGACGCGCGAGATTAGATGCTCCCTCCTGGCCGGCGCAGGTAATTTGGGCGCTCGGGCGGCAACGGCGAGGCGACTTCTGATTGAACCCTAACGACGCGGCCCCAGTGTACACGCCGCAGGCAGAAGCGCACGCCGGAGGCTGCTGTGAAGGCTCTGAAGCACGCGACATCGGAGAAGCAGCTCTCGAGAGCACTTATCGAGAGTGCCAGCTGGCTGTACGTATCTCTCTGGCTTAACCGATGGCTGTCGAATCGAAAGCTCTCTCCAAGCGCCTTGAGCGAGTCTTCATTACTTTGAATATCAAGTCGTAAGGCAAGTGAGATGCAAATGTCGATGCACGAGTATTGCCGGTTTGTTTGCGCCTGTGTCTGGTCTCAGCTTTCTCCGTAGGCAGTTTGCTTGCCAAGACGTTGCTCCTTTCTTTGCTCCTCGCGACACCTCTCACAAAGCTTCTTTTAATACAGACTTATGGAACCATTACCGAAATTTACACAGATTTGGACATTCTCTACATCATAATTTTCTAAATGAGATTTTCACTTTGCAGTGGAGTGTGCGCTGATATGAAACTTCCTGGCAGATTAAAACTGTGTGCCGGACCGAGACTCGAACTCAAGACCTTTGCCTTTCGCGGGCAAGTGCTCTACCAACTGAGCTACCCAAGCACGACTCACGCCCCGTCGTCACAGCTTCACTTCTGCCAGTATCTCGTCTCCTACCTTCCAAACTTTACAGAAGCTCTCCTGCTTGGGTAGCTCAGTTGGTAGAGCACTTTTCCTCGAAAGGCAAAGGTCCCGAGTTCGAGTTTTGGTCCGGCACACAGTTTTAATCTGCCAGGAAGTTTCATCATAATTTTCTACTGAGCCATTAATATTCTCAGAAAAAAGCAAAGAATGACACACGAAGGAATTATCAGAATCCGACGGAAATCGGCAGATGTAATGTACAGATAAACGAACAATTACAAATTCAGAAAAACTGGGTGACTTATTGACGAAAAAGAGCTTCACAAATTGAGCAAGTCAGTAACGCGTTGGACCAATTCTCGTCCTTATACAAGCAGTTTTTCGGGTTGGCATTGACTGACAGAGTCATTGGACGTCCTCATGAGGGATGTCGTGCTATATTCTGCCCAATTCGGGCGTTAGATCGTCAGAATCCAGAGCTGGTTGGAGAGCCCCTCCGATAATGCTCCAAATGTCTGTATTGGGAAGAGATCCGGCGATGTTGCCGGCCGCTTTTATACTCACTACTGACATGATAGCAGGCAGTACGAACGTGAGGCCGTCGTGGAGGAAAAACTGACGTTTATTAACATTATACAGCAATAAAACATCAATTTATTAACAATTGAAGACATAAAGTCTGTAAACGAGTTCGCGATCATGTTATGTCACATTATTTGTAAAGGTCCGCCCTCTTCACATAAATTGTACATTTCCCAGTCACTGGTTTCGGCCATTGCCATGTTCAGATCTTTTATAAATACAAAAACAGTGGAGTAACCAACGAAGTTCAATTCCCTGAAGCAAAATCTACAGCAGGGTTAGTGATACATAGAAAACTAAAAATATTAACATGATTAACAGTCATGCATACCAACCGCACATACCACAAAAATATTCCGATGTAGATATCAACTCAAATGTCAAAGTTAGTTGAAGATAGCATACATATAGGAAAAATTAAGAGTGAATTTGGTACGCATTTGGGATACAGAATAACATGTAGCAGGAAACTTAGCGGATAATATGGAAGTATTGCAAAACGGCACCAAAAGTACAATTAGTGAACCTATGGAATAAATGGAAATTCATGGACACAGCAGGTGCCAACTGGGATTACTGCTGGATGAGTTAAAATTTCCTTTACTTCACGTCCATGGACACAAATTTTATATTATCAGACTACCGGTTTCGGTCTATAATGACCATTTCAAGGTCTGTTTTTATAAATTGACGTTGATCAGAGATATAGAATGTTTTTATGGTGTATATGGATGATATGCATGGATGTTATGTATCACTAGGCTGTTGTAGATCTTGCTGCAGCTAATTGAGCGTAGTTCGTACAAGAATGTTCTTTTCTATTTATTTTTAACGGATCTGATGATAGCAACAGCAGAAACCGGTAATTGTGAAAAGCACATTTTATGAGATCAAGACTGGTCTTTACCAGTACAATAATTTATTTTGACAAATTATTTGTCATGATGACTTCCTAAACATAATATTATAAGAAAAACCGCTGGGAAGTAAATGGAGGGACACGCATCTTCCTTACTGCACCGATTGCATGCATCTCTTAACTGCCGTGACTTACATGTTTGGTTGAGGGTCATATACAAACTCAGTATCCGTTTTGCAACTGTCTACAGCTTCCCAATTTGCCCAATGTAACCTTTTAAAGAGGTGATTAGGTTTTTCTTCCACGTTATACCATTCGTATGCTCATATACCCCCAATTCTCCCACCACCCCCATGAATCGGCTAAGACAGAGCAGCCCCCCATCCCCTTGTCTCCCAAATTTATCCTTGGCTGAGAGAACTCAACTATATCCTTTGCAAGGGCTTTGATTATATCGCATTCTGCCCTGAAGAGGGACATCCTACCCAGGATCCTTCCTACCCCTCCTAATGTGGTGTTACATCCCCCACCTAACCCACACAACATCCTAGACCATCCCTCTGCCACTCCCATTCCTAACCCCTTCGCACAAGGGATGTACCCCAATGCCCGACCAAGGTGCAAAACCTGCCCAAATCACTCACTCATCACCTCTTGCTTCAGTCCTACCACAGGATTAAAGCAACCCATCAAAGGCCGGGACACCTATGAAAACAGCCATGTCATATACAGTCTCTACTGTAAACGCTGAACAACTTTTTACATTGTACAACCAGCTGTTCACCAGGACCAACTGCCGGCGCCAAGCTGTTGTCAAGAACAATGTTGATCATCCATGGCACAACATGCAGCTGAGCACAACAAACTCCATTTCAATGGTTGCTTCAAACCCGGGCCATCTGAATCCTTCCCTCCACTATCAGAGATCTTGAACTATGTGGATGGGTGTTGTGCACCAACTCATCCTCACTCCCATAATTGTCCTCGCTCAATCTCTGGCATACCACTGTCCCCACACCTCAGTTTCGACAGTTTCCTCTTCCTTTGTGCTGCTACCCCCTCCTGATTCACATCCCTACGTCGCCTTCAGCCTGAACCACTTCCCACCAGCTGTTACAATCGTTCTAGCCCTTATATCTGCCGCCCTCCCTCCTGCATCCCTAGACAGAAAACCGGCAGCCTGCTTGTGAAACTCTAGCGACCCACATGCAGGCCCCCTCCCTTTGCCCATCCCACCCGACGCTACCCCAATCGCAGTACACTAAAGGCACCACTCTTCATTCTCCGGTATGATACATTATATTCTATACAGTGCCTCTAATGTGTTTATCATGTCACTGATGATGTACAGGCCTGATTCTGTCTTGGTCTATGCTACACGGACTTAGAAGATTATCGGAGTTACGCTTTTAAAATCTGAAATGAGCACTAAATGATATGGGGCAGTCTCATTTTATCAGTGCCCAATCGTACCACCCAACATCCACTTACAATTTGAAGATGCCCTGTATTAGGCAAATGTATCATGAATAAATAAAGCAATAGAATCAATTTGGAACCAATAAAGTAGTATTCACCACAAGTTTTTTTTCTGTTGTGTATACCTATCGACATCTCAACGCTTCTGACTTTCAGTGAGTCAGCTCCTTCAATCCAGAAACATTCATATTAAAATTAATTTAGGTTGAAGCTTTACCAGATTTTGAACGGAAAATTTTAGTAAGTATCACCCTGTGACTGTGTGAACATTAACAGTCTAAAGCCCCTATACAGAACATTAATATACACACATATCAAAAAAGTGTTGAATCACCCCGGTTCCCAGAACTACTGAAGATAGAGGTTGACTGTGGATATTATATCACAGACACAGTCACTTTGACTATTCAGAGATGTCACTAAACTAGCCAAAAAATGAAACAACCATGCATGATCAGCGCCTGTTAGACGGAGGGGTTCCGACAGCCGATTATTTCCAGTCATTTCACCAGTAAGGAGGTACACAGCTCCTGGTGTCTGTAGTTCAGATGGTCAATAGCGCGGTACGATCACGTCGGCAGTGTTGCTTTGTGCCAAGAAGGCTTCTCAACAAGGGAAGTGTCCATGCGTCTCGGAGTCAACCAAAGAGATGTCGTTCAGACATGGAGGAGATACAGAGGGACAGGAACTGTCGATGACACGCCTCGTTCAGGCCGCCCAAAGGCTAAAACTGCAGGGGATGGCCGCTACCTACGGATTATGGCTCGGAGGAAACCTAACAGTAACGCCACCATGTTGAATAATGCTTTTCGTGCCGCTACAGGACGTCGTGTAACGACTCAAACTGTGCGCAATAGTCTGCATGATGCGCAGCTTCACACACGACGTCCATGGCGAGGTTTATCTTTGCAACCACGATTCCCTGCAGCGCGGTAGAGATGGGCCCAACGACATGTCGAGTGGACCACTTAGGGTTGGCATCACGTTCTCCTCACAGATGAGTGTCGCATATGCCTTCAATCGTTGGAGACCTGTTTGGAGGCAACCCGGTCAGGGTGAACGCCTTAGACACACTGTCCAGCGAGAGCAGCAAGGTGGAGGTTCCCTGTTGTTTTGGGGCGGCATTATGTGAGGCCGACGTATGCCGCTGGTGGTCATGGAAAGCGCCGTAACGACTGTACAATACGTGAACGCCATCCTCCGACCGATAGTGCAACCATATCGGTAGGATATTGGCGAGACATTCGTCTTCATGGACGGCAATTAGCGCCCCCATCGAGCACATCTTGTGGATGACTTCCTTCAGGATAACAATAGCGCTCGACTAGAGTAGCCAGCATGTTCTCCAGATATGAACCTAATCGAACATGCCTAGGATTGATTTAAAAGAGTTGTTTATGGGCGACGTGACCTGCCAAATACTCTGAGAGATATAAGCCGAATCGCCGTTGAGGAGTGGCACAATTTGGACCAACAGCGCCTTGATGAACTTGCGCATAGTATTCCACGACGAGTACAGGCGTGCATCAATGCAAGAGGACGTGCTACTGGATATTAGAGGTACCAGTGTGTACAGCAATCTGGACCATAACCTCTAAAGGTCTCGCTGTATGGTGGTACAACATGAGCAATAAAAAGGGCGGAAATAATGTTTATGTTGATCTCAACGCCAATTTTCTGTATTGTTTTCGGAAGACTCGGAACCGAGGTTATGCAAAACTTTTTTTGATGTGTGTACATTATACAGAATGGGCAAAATAAAACTGGCCTCGAAAATATTTCATGCACGTAAAGACAGGCAACCCTACTTACATCATCTGTTCTTAGAGCAGAACATGTAAGTTTGGTTGTGTAATTGTGGGTGTGGGTGCCAGTTGTGGAGTCTCAAGCTGAGGCATGGTCGGGAATAGAACGGTGATCCAGAAAGTTTAGAATAAATTTCTTTTATTTCTGTCTATGATGACAAAATTTTTAGGTCCTTAGACTATTGGTTTCGGTCAACTTCAGATCTGTTTTAAATCTTGTAGGACATGTTGTAAAACAGGTCTGAAGATAGTCATTGCTGAACGAAACCGGTAATGTAAGAAACTAACAATGTATTGATCCCAGTTGTGTAGTGTCGGAGCACTCTTAGGCGGCCTGGGACGGGAATACCACGACTCTCGGCCTTGGTCGCTCCCCAGCTAGCAGCGCCTCGCCCGGCCTCGCTTCGCCCGTCCCAAATGAGGAGGGCCATTTCGCGGAGCGCTGCTCGTCCGGCAGCTAATGACCAGATTACCGATACCACACGGACGCCTACATTTGCTGATACGGCGCAGCGATTACAGCCTTAATCACACAGCCCACTATATAAATTGCCCCCTAATAGCCAACGCAAACACTTTTGCGTGTGTGCTACCACGATCGTAGGAGTCTCTGCAGTGAGACTCATCGGGGAAGCCCTACTACAATAGCGTAATGCAGTCTGTTCCTAATTTCTTTAACTGGAGTTTGAATCGCTTCCACAAATCTTCAGTACCGCTGAATGTTTCATGTACTATTTAAGACCGAAAATCTAACTTCTTTGCACAGTCTAACAATACCACCACTCGCAAAGTAGGTTAGGAATCAGATTAATAATGTTGCTCACGCAGCATATGTTCGCTTTATCGGGCAACAACAAAGTTATTGACTGTGGATGGTATCGTCAGAATGGAAATTGAACTGTTGGCAGAAGAGCCAACACCGTGTTGCTAGAGGAGGCCGAAATGCACGCGTTTAATTACACGCAGACTGGCGTGAGGTCTGGAACAAGAAATAAGACTAGCAAAACAGGAGGTAAGTGGTAGAATACTTAACTTTAATCCAGAAGTGGTGTACATCGGTCTGACGGTACAGGCATCACAAGTTATATATCTATTGAATACGGCGCCTTGCTAGGTCGTAGCAAATGACGTAGCTGAAGGCAATGCTAACTATCGTCTCGGCAAATGAGAGCGTGATTGTCAGTGAACCATTCCTATGAACGTCGGCTGTACAACTGGGGCGAGTGCTAGTAAGTCTCTCTAGACCTGCTGTGTGGTGGCGCTCGGTCTGCAATCACTGACAGTGGCGACACGCGGGTCCGACGTATACTAAAGGACCGCGGCCGATTTAAAGGCTACCACCTAGCAAGTGTGGTGTCTGGCGGTGACACCACAGAAATAATGAAGTCACTGTAAAAAAGTTATTAATTTTGGCACTTATCTTGAATGGATTCCCACGTAGATTTCGTCGAAGTTGTTATGGCTCATCTTGTTGATTCTAGGGTGATTCCACTTTAACTGCTAGAAGGTCCATATCTGTATTTTAGCAATATTTGAAGACCTAACAAATGCGTTTTTCAGGATATTCTTAATGATCAAAGAATCCCAGGTCAAAACAATGGTATGGTAGAAATTATTTTGGACTTGGTGTTCACGATCCACATTTTTATTAAACTTCTTGTAAATTCACATATACTTCTTCTTAATTGTCACATCATCAAGAAAACAGTTTTGTATCAATCTTCATATATTTAATTTCCACTTTAACCAAACACAAGACTTGACTGTTCTTTTACAAAGCGAAATAACCACTTAACTTCTGAAAAGTGAAACAAAGACTGCTCAGTGCGCCTTCGCGCCAAAACGGTTACAAGTAAGTCAAAGATTATGACAGTCTCACAGAAATGGATGCACACAAGAACCATATCACTGTAATATATCGATACATCGGAGTACCTATACATTAATAAAACCAAATGTGAATATTGTCACAAAAATATGTCTGTTACTTCGCAGAAAAGTAGTACGATATTACTAGTATCGAGAACTGGGGTTGGAGTGCCGTAATGGTTACGTAAATAAAGAACCATTACAACACGATGCTGTATATAGCTGATTTCATATTATGTAAACTCATATTCTAATTATTTAACGTCATTTTGGTAGTAACTGAAAATCAGAATCTTTTAATTTCAACGTACGTGTTCTTAAGAAGTACCAAGACCCGTTACTAGGAATTATAGACCTGTCGGCAAAGTAAAATAGTGCAAGATGTTCGAAATTCTGAGAAAAACTGAAGTAGGCTACACGGAACGATGGACGTACAACAAGTACAGGAAGTAAGAGGGAACAATAAGAGTGGAAGACCAAGAAAAAAGTTCTCGGATTAAAATGCCTGTAGCCGGCCGCAGTGGCCGAGCGGTTCTAGGAGCTTCAGTCTGGGACCGTGAGACTGCTACGGTCGCAGGTTCGAATCCTGCCTCGGGCATGGATGTGTGTGATGTCATTACGTTAGTTAGGTTTAAGTAGTCCTAAGTTCTAGGAGACTGATGACCTCAGATGTTAAGTCCCATAGTGCTCAGAGCCATTTGAACCATAAAATGCCTGTAGTACAGGGATGTAGTCTTTCGCCCCTACTGCTCAATCTACACATCCATGAAGCTATGACGGAAGCAAAAGAAAGTTTTCAAGAGTAGAATTAAAATTCAGGCACAAAGGATATCAGTGAATTCTACCGTCAGTGGAAGAGGGGAAGAATTGCTCTACGTGCTAAATGTAATGTACAGTCTAATAGATACATGTTACGGACTGGGGGTACACGGTAAAAGATGGATGTAAGGAGGAGAATGATATTAGTGATAAATGTAACTTCAAATCGGGAATGATGAGGCAGACGAACTTACGGAATTCTTCTACCTTGGACGCAAAATAACACATGAAAAACGTGTTAAAGAGGACATAAAAGGCAGATTAGCAAACGAAAAGGAGAATAACTAGCAAAAAAGCGAAACCTCTATAGGCCTTAATCCGAGGAAGAATTTTCTGAGAATGTACGTCTGGAGCACAGAATTGTGTGCTAGTGAGTTATGGACTGTGGACAAATAGAAAAAGAAGAGAATCGAAGCGTTAGAGATATGGTTCAACAGATGGATGTGGAAAATTAACTGGGCTGGTGTGGTAAGGAACAAGGAGGATGATGTCTCGTGACTTGCCTGGCCGCGTAATAGGCCGTCCTACTCCAAGGCATCCCTCATCAAAAATAGCACTAAGATTGTCACGAGCATTCGCATTTTAGTGGGTGTGTGTGAAATCTTATGGGACTTAACTGCTAAGGTTATCAGTCCCTAAGCTTACACACTACTTAACCTAAATTATCCTAAGGACAAACACACACACCCATGCCCGAGGGAGGACTCCAACCTCAGCCGGGACCAGCCGCACAGTCCATGACTCCAGCGCCTAAGACCGCTCGGCTAATCCCTCGCGGCATTTTAGTGGGTAATTGAAATAATAAAGACCGCATCTCACAGACAGAGATCACTTCAACCTAACCGAGTATCTTTGTGAAGTAGATATAAATTTGATCTAGTACGCTGTTTAACTAACATCGCACAACCCACGTGCCTACCTCTTGATGTTCAGTATAGCATTCCTCAGTATATATCATTCTAGGACGCTTTACAGAATCATACAAGATTTAAATGCAGATGTTTTTACGAAAGGTACGACAGATTACAACCAGCAAGGAGTGTCTGGTAAACGAAATCTGTATCTGCACAAGCCCAACGCTTGTTCACTCTATTCCGTTGCTACTGCCGAACAGTGCACAACGCGAATTCTCCAGTGGAGTAGCCGAAACCGTGGAGCGGCGCTCGATAGCTGAATGAAACATGGCGCCGCTGACCCCGTCCACTGCGGTGTCACCAGGGTTGGTATATCGACAGCCGTGACGGACAGCCAGAGGGCTCTCTGCAAAGACGTTAGCCGCACGGACAATGGAACGCACGCACTTAAAAAGTCCGCGGAGCCGCCAGCGCATTACTCATTCGCTGAAAGCTGTATCTGAGGTTCACTTTCATCAGACCTGTTGCGCTTGCACGTCCACTAGAGTTGGCGAAACGGACCAAGACTTACCTGGCCTTGCGCTTCATAATCCACTGCAACCGCAAAACGGTAACGACGAGACAAGTCAGACTTTCTAGGTGACAACACTTTTTCCTTTACCACCTGTCCTTTAACTTTGGCTCCCTTGCCGCTTTATGTTTCTTTCATTGTGACACCCTACCATTCCAAAGCGCATTCATCGAAGATACGGGCAACACCGCAAAAACAACCGGCCATAAGACGTTGTCAGGCAAGGGTGTGAGACAACGAATCGAATTAAAATTTCTTACTTACTTCATAAATTTCGACAAAGTGATTACACCGATTTTCAGGTAGACAACGGATGGAACCGGATTCACCACTGGTAAACACGAAATGAGAACCACCGACGAACTATATTGGCTTTGTACAACCAGCAGCGTTATAAAGATGCCAGTGAATGAAATCTAAGTGGTGAAGTAGGTTCAGTCCTCCTGGATCATGAGAAGGCGCTCCACACTGTACCACATTCTCGATTACTGATCAAGATACATTCATAAAATCTGTGCAGATACCTGACGTGCTCTACGAGTAGCTCATAGAACCCAGTAAGCAACAATAACTGGTAAATGTTCAACAATAGTGTGTTGGTAGTGTCCCAACGAAGCGTAACACGGCACCTGATTTTCTCATGGGGGTGGACTATGGTAGAAACTTTTATAGTCCAATTTTTTCACTAGCTTACAATGATCGTTAAATTTTGTTTTTAAGATTCTTACATGAAAAGTGTGCCATAATTTTTAATATATGTTAAAACCGAGATGTATTGCATGTGGGTCTGGCGCATCCAAGAGCTCGAATGGAACCGATTTAATGCTATAATATGGCCCTGTTAGTTTTCGATAGTATCAAAGAGGGCATTAATATGTGCTAAAATACTATTCTCGACAATATTTCTCTTCGTAACATGATTCGTTTATGAAAACATACTGAAAGCTCGTGCTTATCTCGCGCGTGTTTAACTTGGTTATTTCGCTTGTTTTTTATACGAAGTGAAACATTAATGCTTGAACATGACAAACATAATTATACGTATCGAAGAGGCTCGAAAGGTAATCCCTATATGTCGTTATTAGAAAACACAAGTTGAAACTTTAATCACTTGCTTTTCCAAACAACATTTCTCAGGTTGGTGGGAGATATAACTCATTAAATATGCATACAGTTAATTACTTGTGAGTCGTCCTTTTTCTCTGTTGGTGTAGGATTTTTGCTCTATATTTTTATTTTCTCAAAAAAAAAAGACTTTTATTTCAGATTGCTGCCATTTTCTTAAAAACTATTTTTTCGAAAAAATATCCTTACGTACTATGTTAGACAATATCACCAGCTTCAAAGCAGTTTTTGGGATTTTGTTCTAGGTTTGAGATTGTGGCGTTCAGAGCTCCCACCTACCGCCCTCGCAGTCCTCGAAAGCCTTTCGTTGATGTCGTGTAGTGTCACTGGCTGTAATACTTTTAATGTTCATAAAGGTCTAAAGTCTGTTTTGTAATTTGTTTCTTCTTTTACTGAAAGAAATTTGTATGTCCATTCCAGAATCGAGCGTCACCCCGGTGTACCCCTTAATACGCATAACGGTTTATCAGTTACCATTAGCAGGACTCTCAAAAATCTTCGCTAACGATGGTGTTGTCAGCAGTGCGCCGCTTCGGGATACTATCGTCGTTGACGCGAATTCTGTGGTCTTTGGCTCAGACGGCACCCCATGTATGCGGACGTCGAGGATATGGGCCGGAGTAGCCATGAGTGGAGTCGGTTGTGAGCCTACGAACAGGACGGACCTAAGGTGACAGTAACCACTGCGGGAACTGGCTCTGTGAGCTCCGAGCGTTAGTGCACTGTATATGACGTACGCCGGCGCAGTGGCGTGACTTTTTACGACGGTACTTGCAGCAGACGGCTAGTTTTCATCTGTCCTGGAATCCGGATTAGTGCCAGTCTCTGTGGATGTTCCAAGCCAAGCTTCTCAACGAAACCTTAGTGCGTCTGCAAGTGTTTACAGGAGGGAGTGTGTTGTGGATAGATGCATTCTGCCCTATTAAATAAAGAACGCAAATGGTTATCTACTGTGGAAGCCTTTACTGTAGATTGTGTTTCAGGTGGGTCAATTTCCCATAGTTGGTGGACTCGGAACTGGCAGTGCGATCCGAGAATTTCTTTCCAAGGACCCGTGTTTTGACTTGGCTGGGTGAATTGTACCGTATTGCAGCTGGCATCATTCTAACTTAGTTATAGTCTTTACGGACGCAGCTAAGTACGTCACTCTGGTCAGTCCCAATTGTTACTGCTGTGGGTATCTTACGCGAATGGGACTTGGCCCATTCGTAAGAAGTGGTTTATTGGCCGACAGTTTAACCTGTTGCTTCCTGTATTAACCCTCGCAATACCAATCCATTTTCAGTAGCGTGTATTACCATATGGGGGGGGGGGGGGGAATTTCTTTGTACCCACCATAAAAAATGTAAAAAATAAATAAAATTCATTAATTGTTCTACAATTACATTAATAAAATACTTTTGAGACAGCTATTGATGCATAATCAGGATCCAGAACCTGAATGTTTCTTTTAAAACTGTTTTCAAAAATGCCTTTTATATCTTTCACTTACTTCATCAAAAGTTTACTAAGTGTAATTATCTTGAGACAAATTAGTACGAAGTGTCGTCATAGTGCTACTGAAGTATACTTTATTGTAATTAAGAATATTTATAAAACCTGAGGTAATAAACAAATAGCTTAGGTACATCACATAGTTTTGTAAAAAGAATTATTCACCACTTTCTTCGGGATCTTTGTCACACGTGGAACATATAACAGTTTTTTTTTTTTTGTATTTACCACATGTACATCTCTTACAGCTATTGCAGATTATTGTTGTTTTGTTCACTTTGTTGTACTTTGCTACTTCAGAACGGCTTTCACTAACACACACATGACATATAACTTTACCTGTATGAACTTCCTTTCCTTTCTTTTTTTTTTTTTTTTTTGGAGACAAAAACTTTTCAAACTACTCTCTTATTATTTCTACCTTACCTTCATCTCCTATGCCTTCTCTTTCTGTGACTATGTTTTGTGCTACTCGTCTTCTAATGTGAGGAGGTTTGGAGCTATAAATTTTTCCAGTGCTTGTAATATACTTGTCACTAGCTTTGCAAGCTGCGTCGTCGTCAGTTTCAGGTGCCGAGAGTTCATCTTCAGCATATCCAGGTACTCTATCACTGTCCACATTCTCGCGCACAACATATTCCTCTTCAGGGTCACTCACTACATCGTCAGTTTCATCAAATTCAATTTTAAAATCTGTAGATTCTTTCTAAATATGTGATAATTCTCTGTCAGTTAGTGACTGTAAATACATTTACGCTCACAGTTGTATCTAACACTGGACTCAGTGCCACTGAACAGGAAACAATAAAGAACCAAATGTAAATCAATCATTGTTGACACCGTCATTGCTGTTAACCCAGCGAAACATAATGTCCATGTGTCCTGAGGTCACGTAATGCTACTATTTGTGGAGTAAGACGACCGTTATGTGAAGTCGCATCTACTACCAAGCTTAAATGAAAAATGTAAAACAATCATAGAATCTGGAAGAAGACTTCATTAAAGACAATAATAATTTTTACAAAATTTTAAAAAGTAAATTACCTGCGTAGATTTAAGTATTTCAAAAGGTGGGCATGAAGTAACCCCCCACCACCACCATCACCACCTTGGTATTGCGAGGGTTAAATTTATCTGAAATTCTGAACCACGGAAGTGACCAGGTTGTGTTATACTAATCTTTAGCCTTTAATTTAAACAAGTGCTTGTTATTGTTGTTGTTAAATATATTTGGCAGATTATATGACACATAGTGTTGTCCTGTGGGTTTGAAAGTCAAATGGAACTCCAAGTGTAGTTTTTTCCAATAGCATTATTGTACGTTGTTTTCCTTGTTTATGCCAATCAAACGTTAAGCCCTGAGCTAGGACGGCGCCTTTGAAAGACATGTTCTGCTGCACAAGCTAGTCATTGTATGAAGTACTATTTGGCTGTTTACCAGCGTGATGAATTTTCTTAAAACTTCGAGCCAGGGGCGTGTTATTGAGATATGAATTACTTTAATTATGTGGTTAGAAGGAATTTTACTCCCACACATGCAAACGCTTAGTGGATCAACAGGTCATACACTGATTAGCCCAAACAGTATGACCATTTGTGTAATAGCCGCGGCGCGGGTAACAGCGGCGACACGTCGTGGCATGGAAGCAGGTCTTGGTAGGTCGCTGGAGGGAGCTGACATCACATCGGCACACACATTCACCTCATTCCTGTAAATTCCTGGGAGGAGGGGAGGGGGCGATGAGCTCTGCTGCCATATTTTCAATCACATCACGGATGTGATCGATCGGGTACAGATCTGGCGAGGGGGGAGGGGGGACGCAGGACATCAATTGGAACTCGCTACTGTTTTCCTCGAACCACTCCATCACACTCCTATCGTTATAACATGACGTCTTTTCTTGAAGAAAAATGCCACTGCCCTCGGGAGATATGATCGTCATGAAGGGTTGTATGTGGTCTGAAACCAGTTTTAGATACTCCTTGGCTGTCATGCTGCCTTGTACGAACTCCACTGGACCCATAGATGCTCACGTGAATGTTCCCCAGACCATAATGAAACCTCCGCCAGCTCGTCTCCACCCCGCAGTACAGGTGTCAAGGAGACGGACAGCGGTTTGATAACAACTTGATTGCGGTAACCATACAGAAGAGCGGTACGCCGACTACTTTCTATGTCCCATTTTCTTGCTCTTCGTGCCGGCAGCACGGGGCTAGAGTATCTACTGCTTGTCTTCGTGCTTTCCAAATCCTGCCTTTGCCAGCAGAGTCGCCGGCTCTCTCCCTAGTTGGCAACGGTTGGAGCATGATGGCTAAGGCCATCCAGCCAGGTTGGAGCATTATGGGTAGGGATCTCCAGCCAGGTCAGCATGGTGACGCTGTAACGCTCCAAATATGCAGTATTTTGTATAATATACCTCAGGAGGACACCCAAAAACTCCATTAATCAACGCGAAGCCGAAAAACTGCCTGCGTAAGGGCCGGAGGTGGATCAGCGCGTTATTGGCTTGTTCAAATGGTTCAGATGGCTCTAAGCACTATGGGACTTAACATCTGAGGTCATCAGTCCCCCTAGACTTAGAACTACTTAAACCTATCCAACCTAAGGACATCACACAACACCCAGTCATCACGAGGCAGAGAAGAATCAGTACATAAAAGCATGATTACCAGGAAGTCATGATGCAGGTTTTGTTTACTTTGCTACTCCATAAGATGGCTCTGTTGTATCATATTTACATTGTCCGATGACAGAACGTGCTTCGAATCAACGACAGACCCATTCATTACTCAGTCCAGTTCAGAGACGTACAGTACAATACGATGGAACAGTAACGGTGCAGTTCCTGGTCGCTGGATTCAAAGGGGAGGTCCTATTCAGCATCGTGCAAGGTAACCTGACTTGAACCCCGGTGATTATTTCCTTTGGGGGTATCTAAATTCGCTTGCTTATGAGACCCTAGTGGATACGGATATGGAATTAGTTATCAGAACTGTAGCTGCCCGTGATGTGATTCGAAACACACCAGGAATATTAGCCGGCCGAAGTGGCCGAGCGGTTCTAGGCGCTACAGTCTGGAACCGCGCGACCGCTACGGTCGCAGGTTCGAATCCTGCCTCGGGCATGGATGTGTGTGATGTCCTTAGGTTAGTTAGGTTTAAGTAGTTCTAAGTTCTAGGGGACTGATGACCTCAGCAGTTAAGTCCCATAGTGCTCAGAGCCATTTGAACCACTTGAACCAGGAATATTGGCCAGGGTTGTTCAGAATGTTGTTCTCCGATGTCATTCATGCAACGAGGTTGATGGCCACGATAGAGAACAAATGGTACGTTCATTGCAGCAATGATGGTATTTGCAGTTGCTGTTGTGGTCTTCAGTCCAGAGACTGGTTTGATGCAGCTCTCCATGCTACTCTATCCTGTGCAAGCTTCTTCATCTCCAAGTACCTACTGCAACCTACATCCTTCTGAATCTGCTTAGTGTATTCATCTCTTGGTCTCCCTCTACGATTTTTACCCTCCACGCTGCCCTCTAATACTAAATTGGTGGTCCCTTGATGCCTCAGAATATGCCCTAACAACCGATCCCTTCTTCTAGTCAAGTTGTGCCACAAATTTCTCTTCTCCCCAATTCTATTCAATACCTCATCATTAGTTATGTGATCTACCCATCTAATCTTCAGCATTCTTCTGTAGCACCACATTTCGAAAACTTCTATTCTCTTCTTGTGTAAACTATTTATCGTCTACGTTTCACTTCCATACATGGCTACACTCCATACTTAAATGTATACTCGATGTTAACAATTTTCTCTTCTCCATAAACGCTTTCCTTGTCATTGCCGGTCTACATTTTGTATCCTCTCTTCTTCGACCATCATCGGTTATTTCTCTCCCCAAATAGCAAAACTCATTTACTACTTTAAGCGTCTCATTTCTTAATGTAATTCCCGCAGCATCACCTGATTTAATTTGACTACATTCCATTGTCCTCGTTTTGCTGTTGTTGATGTTCATCTGATATCCTCCTTTTAAGACTCCATTCCGTTCAGCTGCTCTTCCAGGTCCTTGACTGTCTCTGACAGAAATACAAAGTCATCGGCGAAAATCAAAGATTTTATTTATTCTCTGTGGATTTTAGTTCCTACTCCAAATTATTTGCAGTTAACTAGTGTAAATAAAAAAGTACAAAGTAAATTGTATTTATTCCTATTATTTCCTCAAGCTGGCTTCTCCAACACTAGGATCCCTATGTCAAATTGTTCAGTGGAGCATTGACGACAGTTGCTATTTGGGGGGAAGGGGAGGAGAAAGATAGACAGAAAGAAACTGTGATTCCGTCCTAAGCGGAACCTGTATCCCCGCCCTCTCTTGGAAGTGTGAGCTGCCTGTTTCAAAACAGCCGGCTCTCCTAGAAGGCCACGTCGGCGTCTGGCCCACATTTCTGGTTGTTCTAAAATCTCCGGGTGAGTTGCTGTGTGTGGACTGTACGGGAAACGAGAGTGAGGTGGCGCTGGGCACACAAACAGCAGCCGCGGCCGGCGCGTGGGCCGCCAGTGCGCCGAGATCCTCTGGAAATAAACACGGCGGGCCGCTCCCATCAGAGAGGCTCCGGCAGTGGCACAACAGGTGCCACGGCTAGCACCAGAGTCCGTGAAATACGGCGTGCGCGCACTTCTGACTGACACAGCTCTGCACCCGCTATACTGCCGTTCTAGTTAGAAAGGAATCGGTGTTGAAGTGGGGATCGGTAAAACCGACCGGTTAAATCTGACACCATTGTTTTCGGTATTAGTTTGGTCTCGGTCTGCTGCGGGTAAAAAACACAAATATCAATTAGCCGTAGCAGCAGTGCTAATTTTTTTCGTTTTTAAATGAACCGTTTTTAAAAAAAGAAAAGCAATTTTTATTTGTAAAATTTGCAATGGTTTGAAATACTGCGTAATAATAGAATACTGGAAAAGCGATCAGTGCTATTTCAATAATAATAATGACAGAAAAGAGCAACAAATGCATGCCATAAGACTTGAAAGTCTCTTGGGGTTGCTGCCGGATCCTAAAATCAACTTGACTCGATATTTCGTCGATCCAACTGGTCGCCATCTTCAGAAGAATGCTGCTGATGAGTCCCGCTGACAAGGCAACCTCCCCATCGCACCCCCCTCAGATTTAGTTATAAGTTGGCAGAGTGGATAGGCCTTGAAAAACTGAACACAGATCAATCGAGAAAACAGGAAGAAGTTGTGTGGAACTATGAAAAAAATTAGCAAAATATACGAACTGAGTAGTCCACGTGCAACATATGCAACTTCAAGGGTGACATGCAGCCAGGAGCGCCGTGGTCTTGTGGTTAGCGTGACTAGCTGCGTAATAAGAGGTCCACGGTTCAAGTCTTCCCGCGGCTGAAAATTTTAATTTTTTGTTTTCAGACAATTATTATCTGTCCGTCTGTCCGTCCGATGCGATCACTTTTTTGGGAGTGATAATCACATCCACAGAAAACCTAAATCGGGCAAGGTAGAAGAATCTTTTTACCCATTCGCCAAGCGTGCAAGTTAGGTGGGTCGACAACATATTACTGTCATGTGACGCACATGCCGTCAACAGTATCGTATAGAATATATCAGACGTGTTTTCCTGTGGAGGAATCGGTTGATCTATGACCTTGCGATGAAATGTTTTCAGTTCCCATTGGAGAGGCACGTCCTTTCGTCTACTAATCGCACGGTTTTGCGGTGCGGTCGCAAAACACAGAAACTAAACTTATTACAGTGAACAGAGACGTCAATGAACGAACGGACAGATCATAACTTTGCGAAAATAAAGGAAGTAAATTTTTAACTCGGGGGAGGACTTGAACCGTGGACCTCTTATTCCGCAGCTAGTCACGCTAACCACAAGACCACGGCGCTCCTGGCTGCATGTCACCCTTGAAGTTGCATATGTCGCACGTGGACTACTCAGTTCGTATATTTTGCTAATTTTTTTCATAGTTCCACACAACTTCTTCCTGTTTTCTCGATTGATCTGTGTTCAGTTTTTCAAGCCCTATCCACTGTTCCAACTTATAGCTAAATCTGAGGGGGGTGCGATGGGGAGGTTTCCTTGTGATAACTGACGCCAGGCTACAAATCGACGTCGCATATAGGCCACCGTTCAGTACACGGCGCATGCGTCGCCCATCACGTTTGCTGCCCTCCAAGACAGGGAGGTGGCTCCGCCCTTAGTGGAACACTTCTGTCAACGATATATCGCACTCAGGGCCACACCGAAAAACGTTCAATTTTGATGCGAGACAAATACAGGATTCCACGTCTTGCTAAGAGGATTCCCATTGTCTCTGTTGATTAAATTATCCACTAATTTAATTTCAATCTCCTCTTTATAGACGTTCCAAAAGCCGGAAATGTAGGCAACTACCACAGTTTCATGTGTCCCTCATTTAAGCAGCGTTCTGCTACTGCCGATATTTCCGGCTGTTGTAGCTTCTTATGACGGCCATGTTCCACACACCTGTCACGCACTGTGCGAATCTAACGGCCAACGAAGGCCTTCCCACATCGTCACGGAATTTTGTACACACCGGGTTTCCTAAGCCCCAAATCATATTTCACAGAGCCGAGAACCCTAATCTTAGAAGGTGGACGGAACACACTCTTAAGGTTAAAATTCCTTAAAATTCTTCCAATCTTAAACGATATGCCTCCAGCATAAGGAAGAAAGACCACCGATCTATGTTCCTCTTCATGCACCTCCGGAGATGGTCCAAACTCCATATCCCGACGAATCTGCTTCTCGAAGTACCCATTTTCCTAAAAAACAGCCATCAAATGCGCAAGTTCTTGGGTTAAACTGTCCGCATCGGAAACGGCATATGCTCTCCGTACCAAAGTCCTAAGGACGCCACTGCGTTGGTGTGGTGGATCACAACTCTTAGGATGCAGATACCAATCTGTATGCGTCGGTTTTCGGTGAACACTGATGCCCAAAGTACCATCTGTTTTTTTTTTTTTTTTATAAACCTTAACGTCTAAAAATGGAAACATCCCATCACTTTCAACCTCCATAGGAATTTGTACAGCATTGCTGGGACAATAATGTCCCTGTTGGCGTGTATCGAGGCTTAAGGCACACGTGTACGTGCAGCGTGCAAGACTTCCCACACCTAGTCTGTACAACAATTTGTCGCTGTTGTCGCCTGACGTTCGTTGTGTTGCAGATTGACACCAACACTCGTCTGGAAATACTTTTACAAAGTCACGTAGCAATTATGTTCAGTGTTTCATTTCCTTTAGAAAGTTAAGCGTTTGTCTGCCATTTCTATGGAATAATAAAAGAGGAAAGAAATTATGATAACAGTAATAAATTAAAAATTTAACAACAGTTCGGTCATGTAGTACGATAAAAATAGAAAGTAGCTGATGTGCTTCCTAAGTCTACATATAATACGCATTTATCTTCTTCTAGTGGTTTAAATCGGATAAATTAATATAGATAAGTAGAGTTGGATTGGATTGGGATTGGATTGTTTGGGGGAGGAGACCAGACAGTGAGGTCATCGGTCTCATCGGATTAGGGAAGGACGGGGAAGGAAGCCAGCCGTGCCCTTTCAAAGGAACCATCCAGGCATTTGCCTGGAGCGATTTAGGGACATCACGGAAAACCTAAATCAGGATGGCCGGACGCGGGATTGAACCGTCGTCCTCCCGAATGCGAGTCCAGTGTTAAGTACAGTTCTTCCACTTTAGTTTGCACCCTTTATACACTGAATATGCGTAATGCCCAAACAGATGTGTGATCCCCGCTTACAACATGATTTTTGAGCAGGGTTTCAAAAAATTAGAATAAACAGGAGAATGTATTCGACAGTATCACTTTTCGATAAAAGCGTCGAACGGTGGACGGACTAAGTTTTCTTTTAGTTGGGTATTTAATTTAATAAACTATGTTAGTCAAAGATTATCAATACTAGGAACAAATATCCGAAAATTGGTTATTTCAGAAACCGGTTATTTTGGGCGGTTTTAGCAGTTAAGTTACACTGCCATGAAAAACAACCGATACAACCGAAATTCGTTTGATTCACCTATAACCACTATCAGTACGTTGAATGTATCGGTTCTAGGCGCTTCAGTCCGGAACCGCGCTGCTGCTACGGTCGCAGGTTCGAATCGTGCCTCGGGCATGGCTGTGTCTGATGTCCTTCCTTGTGTTGGTTAGATTTAAGTAGTTCTAAGTCTAGGAGACTGATGACCTCAGATGTTAAGTCCCACAGTGCTTAGAGTCATTTGAACCGTTTTTTGAAAGTATCGACAGCACTTTCCCCTTCATTTGGCTGCCAATTTCGATCCGTTTGTGAAACAAAAAGCATCAATTCATCATTCTCTTTCGTAAATAATCCTGACGACAGCGTGGACAGTTCTTTATTAAGTCGTTACTAACAGCGCGTACTCTGCTGTAGAGTGAAAATTCATTCTGGGAACGATCCACTAGGCAGTAATTAAATGGCTCTGAGCACTATGGGACTCAACTGCTGAGGTCATTAGTCCCCTAGAACTTAGAACTAGTTAAACCTGACTAACCTAAGGACATCACAAACATCCATGCCCGAGGCAGGATTCGAACCTGCGACCGTAGCGGTCTTGCGGTTCCAGACTGCAGCGCCTTTAACCGCACGGCCACTTCGGCCGGCCAGGCAGTAATTAACCCCTTTCTGCTCGACGTACTGTCTTCTGGGAATGTTAGTGGCGCAAGGTATGCGGAAGAACTTCTGCAAAGTTTGGAAAGTAAGAAAATATGTATTGGTGGACGTATAGGATGCTAGCAGTTAAATGGGCCCCCATGAAATCGAGTGATCGTAGGTCATTGAAACTTTGTGGAAACCTTTTTAAGGAATTGTGGAAGAGACACAATGTATAAAGCATTGAAAAAATACATGTTAATTTCAGCATGTGAGAGTAACATTTGTTAACTGCGTTCCACGATTATTTTCCAGATTACAAACGTTTGTTTATGTAACGACCATCTGCATCCACGCAATAGAGATTGCAGGACTATTTTTCGTTAGACTTTTCGACCGTGAACCATGAAATGTTTGGTTGTCGTGACATAGCTCGTGCCCTCATTCAAGATAGCACGTTACGTCTAGTATTCTCAGCAATGGGAACAGGAACTTCTTCAACAATTTGTGGCGCTATTGACCGTCAGCCTCTCCCATGAGTAACCATGTTGCCGAAAGAGAGCTCTCCATGCTACGTAGATACACGTCAAGAGCAGCCCCACTGTTGTTTTGACGAAACATCTTTACGAGTAAGGCCCGGCTCATCTCGTCGGAACCCATGACGACTATTTGGAACAGTAATCAACACTGATGCTTGTGTTTCAAACCTACGTCGCCGTACCAGAACACGAGTCTAACGGCAACTAACATTACTAACAGTCTGGGAATTATTTCTATAAAGTTGATATCCGTATGTAAATAGCTTTCCGTCCACACTCGATTCAGCAGCGAAGAATTAATTATAACCACCGTGATAGTGACTCGTCCTCGGATAGCTCAAACGTTACAGATCTTTCCCCAGAAAGGGAAAGGTGCCAAACTCGAGTTTAGCTTCAACATACAGCTTTAATGTGCCACAAAGTTTCTGTTACTGTTACTAAACGGCAGTTGCAGGTCGCCTGTCTACCGACTTCAAGGGAAGATAAAAATTATATTTTCAATGGTTGACGTAATTTACAATGCTGTCACAATCTAGTTATTGAGAGGTGTAATCTTATGTCAAAGGTTTAACTCATTAAGACAAGAGCCACAGCTGTGGACTGTGTACATGTATTGAAGCAGTGTAACTCACAGCGCGTAAATTATCCACATAATATTTCTCCAGTGTTTGATGATGAGGGCATTTAGCGACTTCCAACAAACTTTACACATAATTTCAAACTTCTCCTCATTTAAATGCTTCACGTCAAACATTTAACACATTAAACCGATGGTAAACTACTCCGCTATTACTGTGCGCAAGATGAGCACAGAGTATGTCAAGACTGCACAGAACAATTTTGATATCTGTGTGTTCTATATTAAATGACCTGAAGATGTGATTTTAACATCTGAGGTCATCAGTCCCCTAGAACTTAGAACTACTTAAACCTAACTAACCTAAGAACATCACACACATCCATGCCCGAGGCAGAATTTGAACCTGCGACCGCAGCGGTCTCGCTTTTTCAGACTAAAGCGCCTAGAACCGCTCGGCCACAAAGGCCGGCTGTGGTGTGTACCTCGAAACATGTTACTTCCTTAAGTAATTCAGGTAGTCAACAAATTTTGTAACTGCTAGTGATCTGAGGAAAACCTTTTCGTATTTCGAAACAAACTCAGTTGATTGACAGTCAATAAGGCCTTAAACAAAAAGTTTTTCCGGTGGAACTACACAGGGCATTTACAGAAATTGCTTCCACATTGCTGCAGCCAGACAACAGAGACAATCAGAAAGCAACGAATACACAGACTAAAACATATATGTTGCCTCACGGGTGAACTTTGGTTTCTTGTCATTTGACTGGTGGGGGCGCTGAGAAGAAGTGGTGGGGGAAGGGGGGTGTATGTCGAAATGGTTACCTCGAATTGTAAAAATGAATGTATTCCAGCTGACATAGCCATTAATAAAATGTGAATTTGAGAGTGGAAAATCCTTGTTTTCTTAGTAATTTACGGCCAGTTATGTAGTCGCGTTCTACCAGTAGGCAACGAAGACATACGCTTCTAGAGTGAAACGACGTACGTGCGAGTGACCATCAACAAACGGCTCAGCGAGGGTCCCTGTATTTACGGCAGTGTCAGGCTAATTTGAGAATGTTTTAGCCGAGTTGTTAGCCGGCTGTGGGAACGATGAGGCGATGTTTAGGAACACGAGCCAGTCAGCGGTGAGACCTGTCCGCGTTCCGGCAGACGCCGTTCCTTGCGGAACAAGTGGAACTGTAACTTGGCGTGCTCTCTTTGACACGTGAACAAACCAGCCAAACCCTGCAGTACATATATTTCAAACAACAGTTATGTTTCCTGTTATTTTTTTATTTATTTTAGGTTACACGAAGGAGAGTAATTCAGCTACGATATTACGAATATTTATGGTCACTTGGTCCGAAGGTTCAATGACATGTGTCTGCACCATTCTTTGTCCTGAACGCCTCCCCGACCCTATCCCGTCAAGTTTCTAGCAAGCCAAAGTGTTCGCGGTTTGTGAGTAGCAGTATTTAACAGTTACCGACGAGGATTGTTAGAAAAGTGAAGTTAGAATCGCCATAGCTAATCGAACGTTGCGCGAACATTGGACCGCGAATACCCACCGAATGCCGGCATGCGTTGCTTGTGAAAAGAGGCTATTTGCATTGGTACTGTAGCAGTGTGCTGTTTACAGCAAATAGCTTGCAGTAGAATACATGAAGAAGATATACATTTAGAGTCCATGTTTATTGCACATTTTAGCTTCGAACGATAGTTCCTGCCATAGTCTTGAATATTGACCATTCCTACTGGGACACCCTGTGCAGCATTAATCCAGTCGTCGTCAGATATTTCACATCTGTAAATAAACCTAGGTCACATTCAAAAATTTTACAGTATCGAATACCACTGCTGTGTCAGAAGACACGCTGACCAATTTTAAAGATTCTACCGTTTGGAAAGTCTAATGTCTGAAAACTATCGTACCAAATTTTAGGATTTCTTCCTATTTCATTCAATTACACAGTGCGAGAAGAATCACTGCTTAAATTCCTCTGTACAGCACGTAATTAGTCTAATTTTGTCATCGTGGGATCTACGAGAGTGATACGTAGGGGCTGTAGTATGTTCCCAGGTTCTTCACCTAATACTGGATCTCCAAATGGTAATTAAAACTCTTTTTATAAAAAAATCGATTTGGTTTTGTTAAGGACTGATTACACCATATTATTTCCCACTCTTTTAGCTACAAAAGCCTATTTTTCGACATAATCTCCGTCCAAAGCGACGGTCTTAGGCCATCTTTGCGGGAAGGCCTGTATGCCTGCGTGGTACCACTCTAACGGTCGACGTCGGAAGCAGCGTCATGGTGCATCAATAACCTTCCCACCATATGCTTACTGCTTCCTACCGAGTGCATCACTTATTGAGCCAAACAGGTGGAAGTCCAAAGGTACGAGATCCGGCCTGTAGAGTGCGGCTTTGAACATTTGAACCTTTTCTTCGGAGGAGAGATGGTGTGGCGCCACTCCATTGACTGCCGCGTTGTTTCCCGTTCGAAGTGACGAATCCATCTTTTTGGAGATAGATTTAGTTCTTAAGTGAGAAATAATTGTAGGAAGTGACTAATTATATAAGTTGTGTTATTTCACAAGTTTCTCCTTGAGTCTTATATTTGAGAAAGTTGTTTTTAATGATTTTGATATTATTTTGGTCGAAAAATTCTAGTACCTTTCGACCAAAATAATATCAAAATATCGACTTGGATCCTACCAACAAATTTAATGCACAACTAAAGAAAGGACTAAAAATATGTAACTTCATACTTACAGAAATAGATTCATTACAATGACTCCAACAACACCATCATTGGGTGCCCAGCCCAAGATACATAAAGAACAAATCCCGATTTGTCCAGTTGTTAACATGGTTAATACCCCAGCACATTCTGTCACTAAAAAGCTCAACATACTCCTTAATCAATATTACATATACGAGAAAGAATACACCACAAAAAGGTATTTGGTGGAGTAGCTGTCCGCGAAGACAAAGGCCCAGAATTTGAGACCCGGTCCGACACACAGTTTTAATGTTTCAGGATGTTTCATATCAGGGCATACCCCGCTGGATAGTGAAAAATTCATTCTGGAACAAAATAGGATACCTTCTGCGCCAAACTGTCACGTCCTCACGACCCATGCTACTAACCTAATTCCATTAACCTCCCTCGCTCATATACACCACTCGCCTGCCATGACATAAGTCAGCGGCAGAGAGTCACATGAGCACGTGATACCAGTTCCACATCATCTACACCACTCGAAAGCTACCAGCATTCTTATGGGGGAGACTTCGAATGTCATAATTGATGCATGCCTGGCTTCAGACCTTACTGAAATATCGAAGTCAATGCTGTAACCTTTATCAGTTGTGTATTATCACTGATGTAATGCATGGTACAAAGCCCTTCCTGGACTTTTCACAGCCGTTTCGGGTGTTTGACGTGATCGACAACATGCCGACTTTAGACGGGACGGCGTTTTGGAGGCGAGGAAACAAGACCGATGCTGCTTACGCTTTGTGTAGCGGTCTGCGTTTACGCAGCTTGCTGACAGCCGGACTCTCTAAACACTGCCGCCTACGAGGCGATCTGGTCTCTGTCCGCCGGGGCGAACCGCTTTGAAACTAACGGCGACAAAGTTTTTCAGCCCGAGGCTATTAATAGCGCGGCGCACCCCGACTCCCAGAACCTTGGCTCTGGACGGCCTTTCGTACAACGTTAATGTCTACTGCCAGTTAACTAAACATCACAGAGCGCGACGCTGTTCCAGAAACGAAGGACCAAAAAAAGGTAGTACGAAGACGTGACTCCTGGTATTGTTTGAAAGTGGGGTCGTTACCTTCCCTCTCGCAAACACTCTTACTATCGAAAGTATGACCATATCAAGTAACACACGAAATTTGTGACTGGGTTGAGGATTTCTGGGTAGGGTGATGCTGTATGTTACCTTGGGTGACGAGTCACATAAAGGTCTAGAATTAACTTCTGCCTTCTCCCAAGGAAGTGAGTTGGTGTATCTTCTGTTCGATTTTCTTCGGTGACGAGTCACATACAGGTCTAGAATTAACTTCTGGCTTCCCCCAAGAAAGTGAGTTGGTGCCCTTTCTTTTCGAATAACGCAAGGTGAACATTAATAAAAGCGACAAACTGCAAGAACGGTTTCCTGACTGGATATGAAGGAAAAAAGTTCCTGTGCACATCTGCCCGGAAATGAAGCTGACGAATAAACGTTCCTCTGACTTCGTGGCATACGTTCCTTGTGCGTTGCGCCGGCGGGAGTGGCCGTGCGGTTCTAGGCGCTACAGTCTGGAGCCGAGAGGCCGCTACGGTCGCAGGTTCGAATCCTGCCTCGGGCATGGATGTGTGTGATGTCCTTGGACTGGTTAGGTTTAATTAGTTCTAAGTTCTAGGCGACTGATGACCTCAGAAGGTAAGTCGCATAGTGCTCAGAACCATTTTGAACCTCGTGCGTTGAAGGCTGTGTGACTGTAAACAGCAAAACAGTCCAGCATTCATGTTGGGATCTATCACCATGTCGCATCTCGCCTTTCTCGCAAATAAGTGACGGAGTACATGAACAGCGAAATTAGCAATCAACATTCGCGCAAATTGGGAGCCCTAAAGGGGCTAATAACCAATATGGGAAATGGAAATTTATGGTAAGATCTTATGGGACCAAACTTCTGAGGTCATCGAAAATAAATGGTTCAAATGGCTCTGAGCACTATGGGACTCAACTGCTGAGGTCAGAAGTCCCCTAGAACTTAGAACTACTTAAACCTAACTAACCTAAGGACAACACACACATCCATGCCCGAGGCAGGATTCGAACCTGCGACCGTAGCGGTCGCGCGGTTCCAGACTGTAGCACTGAGGTCATCGGTCCCTAAGCTTACACACTACTTAATCCAACTTAAACTAATTTTCGCTATGGACAACACACACACACCCATGCCCGAGGAACGACTCGAACATCTGACGGGGGTAGCCGCGCGAACCGTGCAGGACACCGTAGACCGCATGGCTACCCCGCGCGGCACAAATGTGGTTTCAGCTAGAGATCGTATACCTAAATATAGTTGTGAAGTCCTTGTACCACCGCACTGAGGCCATTCTGGCATTATACGTGACATTTCATTGCGGTGATGTATGTTTCGTTACGGCATGCTTACGTTCCTTGGTTGTCTCTCTCAACTTTTTTGTGTGAAAACATCAAAAGTGATTTCTGGATGACCGTAACAAACAAATTTCAATCACATCTAATAGGTTGGGAGGATTGTGGCAAATAAGTTGTCTGCTAAGTGTATCTCTCAGTTACGAAGTGTGTCGTATGTAAAAAGCAATGCTGCCGGTCGTTCTTACAAGACAATTTGAATATACCTCGCTACATGTGTCTGGCTTCTGACCCGCTAAAACACGTGGTGTGGATCTGGTACAGGGGTACCAGGTCTTTAAGCTCCATTGATTTATCAGCAGACTTTCTTTTTTTTAAAAAAAAGGAATACGTCATCTCACTGTATTTTTATCCTGTACAATCCAGATTTCGGCTTTTATGCCATTATATACAGTGCTAAAAATTCTTAGACCATTAACACGTCGTATCTGGTAATAGTGTTAATGCTCTGTGGAATTTTAGCATTGTACTCGATAATGGCGTAAAAGCCGAAATTTAGATTGTACAGAAGGAAAATGTAGTAATATACATTCAAATGGCGGTGTATTCGTACAAAAAGTAATGTGTGACTGTAGCTTAGCACAATCGAAAACTTTTTATTAGTACCTGTTCGTGTTGTCTACGCCACGTAGAGCTGATATCACATTTTCCCAATATTAGCTACTCCAAATCACTACTGGTTTAGCTCGCTATACTGCTCAATTGATTACTACAAAGGAAGTTGTGCTTGCACAACCTCACGGAGAGGCGATATCACTCATGTAATAAAGCTGAGCTTTGTGTGGCTCGCGTTTTTGCCGTTCATAACTTGTCGTGTAATACCGGTAGTGGCATCTCAATTCCTTCTTTGTTACGGTGCCACCGAGTTGCTAGTATTGCTTGTCCGCGTGTGGCAGCAGCAGCGGTTATCGATAGCCATTACTGTGGTACTATCTTTGATGCCACGGCTAGGATTCCGGGTCGTCGTGTGTGTCAGGCAGTTCGGCTTCGGACGGAGCAGCGAAATAGGCCGGGACCGCTGGCGGCGTGCAGGCGCTGTCGGACCGAGGGGCTGTAGCCGACGACCGAACCCAGGACGTTGGAAGTTGAATGAACCGTGTCCAGCACTGAAACCTCCACTGTTTGAGATCTCGCTGCTGTTGCTGCTTCCAGGGTCTGTGAGACCAACTGCAACAAATGGAGTCTGTTGGGTGGGCAGAAGCTACACTCCTGGAAATTGAAATAAGAACACCGTGAATTCATTGTCCCAGGAAGGGCAAACTTTATTGACACATTCCTGGGGTCAGATACATCACATGATCACACTGACAGAACCACAGGCACATAGACACAGGCAACAGAGCATGCACAATGTCGGCACTAGTACAGTGTATATCCACCTTTCGCAGCAATGCAGGCTGCTATTCTCCCATGGAGACGATCGTAGAGATGCTGGATGTAGTCCTGTGGAACGGCTTGCCATGCCATTTCCACCTGGCGCCTCAGTTGGACCAGCGTTCGTGCTGGACGTGCAGACCGCGTGAGACGACGCTTCATCCAGTCCCAAACATGCTCAATGGGGGACAGATCCGGAGATCTTGCTGGCCAGGGTAGTTGACTTACACCTTCTAGAGCACGTTGGGTGGCACGGGATACATGCGGACGTGCATTGTCCTGTTGGAACAGCAAGTTCCCTTGCCGGTCTAGGAATGGTAGAACGATGGGTTCGTTGACGGTTTGGATGTACCGTGCACTATTCAGTGTCCCCTCGACGATCACCAGTGGTGTACGGCCAGTGTAGGAGATCGCTCCCCACACCATGATGCTGGGTGTTGGCCCTGTGTGCCTCGGTCGTATGCAGTCCTGATTGTGGCGCTCACCTGCACGGCGCCAAACACGCATACGACCATCATTGGCACCAAGGCAGAAGCGACTCTCATCGCTGAAGACGACACGTCTCCATTCGTCCCTCCATTCACGCCTGTCGCGACACCACTGGAGGCGGGCTGCACGATGTTGGGGCGTGAGCGGAAGACGGCCTAACGGTGTGCGGGACCGTAGCCCAGCTTCATGGAGACGGTTGCGAATGGTCCTCGCCGATACCCCAGGAGCAACAGTGTCCCTAATTTGCTGGGAAGTGGCGGTGCGGTCCCCTACGGCACTGCGTAGGATCCTACGGTCTTGGCGTGCATCCGTGCGTCGCTGCGGTCCGGTCCCAGGTCGACGGGCACGTGCACCTTCCGCCGACCACTGGCGACAACATCGATGTACTGTGGAGACCTCACGCCCCACGTGTTGAGCAATTCGGCGGTACGTCCACCCGGCCTCCCGCATGCCCACTATACGCCCTCGCTCAAAGTCCGTCAACTGCACATACGGTTCACGTCCACGCTGTCGCGGCATGCTACCAGTGTTAAAGACTGCGATGGAGCTCCGTATGCCACGGCAAACTGGCTGACACTGACGGCGGCGGTGCACAAATGCTGCGCAGCTAGCGCCATTCGACGGCCAACACCGCGGTTCCTGGTGTGTCCGCTGTGCCGTGCGTGTGATCATTGCTTGTACAGCCCTCTCGCAGTGTCCGGAGCAAGTATGGTGGGTCTGACACACCGGTGTCAATGTGTTCTTTTTTCCATTTCCAGGAGTGTATAAGCCGCCTTCTACTCCTTGCTGTTAGTGTAGATTTAGCATTATTCTTATTAGTGAAGTGCAACCAGCGGTATTTTCTACCTTGTCGCCGCTAACGCCCTAGTTACCTGACCTGGAGGTTAGCGTACCTTTCCACCAATGTACCTTTCCTTATCTTGTTGATGCTGTGCGACACGGCGTGTAGTTCGACAGCCTCTTGAATTGTACTGTGCATACGTTTTTGGGAAGTCTACCTTGGTTCTAGTGTTTCCTTCGGCCTTGGGTATGTTTCTGAAGACGTGGTGCTGTCCGTCTCTTCGCCCTTGCCTAAAAATGTTCTATCGTCGTACCGGTGATCGGACGTTAGGCGGATTGGTTAGTCGGTCGGTCGGTCAGCGCTTAAGCTACCCCTAGTGTGAGATGCCGTCCTGTTACGTGAGTACAACTCTTGACTGCCTGTCTCACTGTTTACACAGCTGTAGTCACCTTCCTCAGGTCGATTCAGGGAGCACTGTCTGTGAATCACTCCGTCTTATTTGGGTTCAGATGGGTCAAATGGCTCTGAGCACTATGGGACTTATCTTCTAAGGTCATCAGTCCCCTAGAACTTAGAACTACTTAAACCTAACTAACCTAAGGGCATCACACACACCCATGCCTGAGGCAGGATTCGAACCTGCGACCGTAGCGGTCACGCGGTTCCAGACTGTAGCGTCTTGAACCGCTCGGTCATCTTATTGGGCAAGTTGTCATAATTATATCAGTTCTTCAAAGTTAATGTCTTTATTCTTTGAGTGTAGTTCCACAAACTATGTAATTCCGCCAAATAACATTGGCCAACTCTCTGCGACTGCAGATCTGCGCTGACAGCACCCATATTCATCAATAAGAACCAACAGCAGTCTAGTTCGGTGGAGTAGTAGGGAATGAACTCTAAAGAAAGGAGAGGTCACAGGTCTAATGTTAGCCGGCCGGAGTGGCCGAGCGGTTAAAGGCGCTACAGTCTGGAACCGCACGACCGCTACGGTCGCAGATTCGAATCCTGCCTCGGGCATGGATGTGTGTGCTGTCCTTAGGTTAGTTAGGTTTAAGTAGTTCTAAGTTCTACGGGACTTATGACCACAGCAGTTGAGTCACATAGTGCTCAGAGCCATTTGAACCATTTTGAACCAGGTCTAATGTTAGTGCAGTTGCCGCCGAGAACTTTCCTGGTAGATAAAAGGCAGTAACAGTGGTAAATAAAGTTATGCCTTATTGGTAATACAGCGGCTCGAGATTAGCTGTTCGCTACGTGTGTCCATTCATAAGTAGAAATATACAAATACTTCGTTGTAGTCATTACTGAGATCGGCAAGAGCCCGTTGGAAACGTTCCACAATCGCCTTATTCAGCAGTATGTTTTTATGTATGATGATTATTTTATTTTTATTCCGTTATTTATAAACTACTTTTTATTATTAGGTATGTTATTAAGAACATTGGCACGGTGACATAGCTTTAAATACTTTGCACCCTTAGCATTATAGCATAACGTGCATTTCCGAATATATAGTTGAACTGATAGTCTCCGACAGTGCAGAACACCTTCTTTCCAGGCTTTGCGAATCAATCCTCCTTTGCCCAAAGAGTTTCGATCTGGCTTAAAGTAAACGTGTGAATCATTTCTTATACTTCAAACTTTAAATACAGAATTCATAAATGCGAGAAAAAAGACAAAACTTAAAATCATTACACCCTAGTACGCCTCAGAGGAAAGTACATCTCTTCTCTCGACGTACTGTTTGCCTATGTGTTTCGGAACCTCGACAGCGACGCACCACGTGGCAGGTACCGTCTTAGAGTGTCACTGTCAAGGTGCCTGGCACTAAGGAGGAAAGAACGGACCGCATTTACGTATTTGGAATTAAACCGAGCTTATTATAATGTTACTGACGTCGATTCTTTCTGTGTTTAATGGTTAGTTGAAGGACTTTTCTCTTCGTTGAGAGTATTCGTTTCTCTATCTTGACTTCATTGCTTATCTGGCAGAGTATATTGAAGCAGTATCTTCCCAGTCATTGAAAAATGATCAAGTGACCTTGTGAAGTCCGTTATCAACATACAGCACACGTCCTCTACTCCAATAGCCGCGAATGGAACCCGACCTTCTCATCTGCCGGACACACTACCGTCTACAGATTCGGATAAAATCAATACCATACACACTGCATATCACAATGACGTACAGTGTGCTATTTAGTGACTACTAGTGACCAGCCCCGGTTTCGCCTTGCCTGGCAGTAACAGATTTTGTACATGTTGTGTACATAGTTCCGCGTAGTCAGCACGTACACAACTTTCCCACTAGAGCGCGCCCCGCTAAGCGCAACAGCGCAGGCGCAGCGCTCGTCCGTCTCGGCACTACGAGATGGCGCTGTCTTAGAGACGGACCAGATTCTGCTTCCGCGGATCCGCGTATTAATATGTCTCGCAGCCAATGAGTTTGCTGCTAACGTAGAACCTTTTCTCCTCGCGGATCACACTCGCGCAGTGATACCTAAACGCGCGAGGTATTATAACGAGTGTAAAGACCTCCGATTAGTCTGTCTGCATTTGTCTGCACCAGTCTGTACCAGTCCGCATTTGTCTGTAGTCAAGTTTCAGTCTGCTCCTAATAAGATTATCATATTCCTGTACATAGCCATGAAGAGAAATTTATAGACACTCCGACAAGTGTCAGAGATATGTGAGAATAAGATTTACGTACCAAACCCAAAGGAACTTCAGATTGTCAATTATAAATAGCATCCAGAATCAAGTTAAGTTATTTTTATGGTTGTTATTATTTTAATAAATGTGTGTGAAAATTAATCAAGTTCTGTTTAAAGTTGGTCACCGTCAATCTGCAACTCTAAGCGTGCAAGTGGCATTTCTATCGTCTGACCTAACGGCAGAAGACAAACACGCCACAATAAGACCACGAGACATATTGCTGACACTCGCCTACTTCATTAGAACGACAAGTCAAATAATCTGATGGTGTGTGTACCGAAGGTCTTACAGTACGCACACCACAGTACACAAACCCTTCCCGCTAAACAGCCTGTCTATTAGTGACAGCTGTATCACAATCCATACGATAGTTTCTGAGGTTAGCCTCCATATACAGGGTGGTTCATTGATCGTGATCGGGCCAAATACCTCACGAAATAAGCATCAAACGAAAAAACTACAAAGAACGAAACTTGTCTAGCTTTAAGGGGGAAACCAGATGGCGTATGGTTGGCCCGCTAGATGGCGCTGACATAGGTCAAACGGATATCAACTGCGTTCTTTTTTAAATAGGAACCCCCATTTTTTATTACATATTCGTGTAGTTCGTAAAGAAATATGAATGTTTTAGTTGTACCACTTTTTTCGCTTTGTGATAGGTGGCGTTGTAATAGTCACAAACATATGGCTCACAATTTCAGACGAACAGTTGGTAACAGGTAGGTTTTTTAAATTAAAATACAGAACGTAGGTACGTTTCAACATTTTATATCGGCTGTTCCAATGTGATACATGTACCTTTATGAACTTATCATTTCTGAGAACGCATTCTGTTACAGCGTGATTACCTGTAAATACCACATTAATGCAGTAAGTGTTCAAAGTGATGTCCGTCAACCTCAATGCATTTGCCAATACGTTTAACGACATTCCTCTCAACATCGAGTAGTTCGCCTTCCGTAATGTTCGCACATGCATTGACAATGCGCTGACGCATGTTGTCAGGCGTTGTCGGTGGATCACCATAGCAAATATCCTTCAACTTTCCCCTCAGAAAGGAATCCTGGTACGTCAGATCCGGTGAACGTGCGGGCCATGGTATGTTGCTTAGACGACCAATCCACCTATCATGAAATATGCTATTCAATACCGCTTCAACCGCTCGCGAGCTATGCGCCGGAAATCCATCATGTTGGAAGTACATCGCCATTCTGCCATGCAGTGAAACATCTTATAGTAACATAGGAAGAACATTACGTAGGAAATCAGCATACATTGTATCATTCAGATTGCCATCGATAAAATGGGGGCCAATTATCCTTCCTCCCATAATGCCGCACCATACATTAACCCGCCAAGGTCGCTGATAGCCGAGCGGTCTAAGGCGCTGCAGTCGTCGACGGTTCGAGTCCTCCCTGTGTGTGTTTGTCCTTAGGATAAATTAGGTTAAGTACTGTGTAAGCTTAGGGACTGATGACCTTAGGAGTTAAGTCCCATAAGATTTCACACACATTTGAACATTTTTTTTAAGGTCGCTGATGTTATACTTGTCGCAGCAATCGCGGATTTTACGTTGCCCAATAGTGTATATTATGCCGGTTTACGTTACCGCTGTTGGTGAATGACGCTTCGTCGCTAAATAGAACGCGTTTATAAAATCTGTCATCGTCGCGTAATTTCTCTTGTGCCCAGTGGCAGAACTGTACACGACGTTCAATGTCGTCGCCATGCAATTCCTGTTGCATAGAAATATGGTACGGGTGCAATCGATGTTGATGTAGCATTCTCAACTCCGACGTATTTGAGATTCACGATTCTCGCGCAATTTGTCTGCTACTGATGTGCGGATTAGCCGCGATACCTACTTGGGCATCATCATTTGTTGCAGGTCGTGGCTGACGTTTCACATGTAGCTGAACACTTCCTGTTTCCTTAAATAACGTAACTATTCGGCGAACGGTCCGGACACTTGGATGATGTCGCCCAGGATACGGAGCAGCATACATAGCACACGCCCGTTGGGCATTTTGATCACAATAGCCTTACATCAACACGAAATCGACCTTTTCCTCAATTGGTAAACGGTCCGTTTTAAAACGGGTAATGTATCACGAAGCAAATACCGTCCGCAATGGCGGAATGTTACGTGATACCACGCACTTATACGTTTGTGACTATTACAGCGCCATCTATCACAAAGCGAAAAAAGTGATACAACTAAAACATTCATATTTCTTTACGTACTACACGAATATGTAATAAAAATGAGGGTTCAAATTAAAAAAAAAAACGCAGTTGATATCCGTTTGACCTATGGCAGCGCCATCTAGCGGGCAAACCATAGCGCCATCTGGTTTCCCCCTTCAAGCTAGACGAGTTTCGTACTTTTTAGTTTCTTCGTTTGATGCTTATTTCGTGAGATATTTGGCCCTGTCACTATCAATGGACCACCCTGTATAAGCTTCAGTACCTTATAGCTCAGCCAGTCTGCACGAAATTTTTATAAATTACGTACACAAACCTTCTTCATGAATCAGTTTGTGTTTAAGAGAAAACTTTTTCAAAATTCTGAAGTAGTTCCTGAAATTTGTCTTTGCATACAGGTAGAAAAAAGCGACGCGGGCTTTAATTTAATAATATATATAGATACACCACTATATCTTCATATGCCGATCAAATGGCTATCATGAAATATAACTGCTTCGCTAGTGTTGTACCTGTGTTCTCCATACGGAGGACCTGAGAAGTTGCGTCCTCGGCTGCGGAGTTTGCTAATTCGCAACACAGTGTATATCACGTCATTAGGAATGTATTATGCCATATCAAGATTTGCAGTAGTATTACGTCGAAGAAGTGATCACATAAAAAGGAAAGATTTGAGTGCGATTAATAATGAGTGTGAAGTATCAGTGATAACTTTCCCTGATCTCATTGGCTGGATCAGTGAAACTGAAGAACAATTACAGGATTTGTTGAATGGAATGGTGTAATGAACTAATAACTTGAACTGGGAATCAACAGAAGAAAGACGAAATTAGGGACGAGTGACAGAAATAAGAAGAGCAAAAACCTTTTAGTAGATGAATTGAAGGAATTCTACTAACTTGGGCGTAAAGTTACAAACAGCTGTCGAAGAAAGGAGGATGCCCTAGCACAGCTTAAAAGCGCAATCATTGTTAAAGCAGTCCACTATCGCTACATAGAGGACTTAGTTTGAGAAAGAAATTTTTGACAATGAACTTCTGAAGCACAACTGTATACGGAAGCGCATCATCGATTAGATCGAAGCGTTTGAGACACAGTGTCAAGACATCAGAGAAAAACTTCCATGGTACTGGAAGGAGGAGCAGAGGGAAAAACTGCAGGGACGTTCGGTGTAAGTACTTCTTTGAGATCAAGCGGTTGGCACACGAAGGGAATCGTGGTGGGCCGCATCAAACCCCTCAGAAGAACAATGAAAAAAAAAAGAAAAATCTGCAAGTTGGGTACATATTATTAAAAGAAAAAAGAAAGAAAAAACGAAAGCTTCGCTGCTTCCGTGTCATCAGAACGCTGAATCCCGACCGTGTTCGCAGTCTGAAGATTATCGTGTCGACGTGTCCAACAGTCCGCCCAGCTGTTCAAATGGTTCAAATGGCTCTGAGCACTATGGGACTCAACTGCTGTGGTTATCAGTCCCCTAGAACTTAGAACTACTTAAACCTAACTAACCTAAGGACATCACAGACATCCATGCCCGAGGCAGGATTCGAACCTGCGACCGTAGCAGTCCCACGGTTCCGGACTGCGCGCCTAGAACCGCGAGACCACCGCGGCCGGCGCGCCCAGCTGTCTCCACTCACTAGCAACGCTGCAAGAAAGCCGTCTGGGCGTCTGAGCCTTTATGCGCCTGCGTGCTGGTGCAGCCGCAATGCAAAGGAAAACTTCGGAAGTGCTATTCAGCGAGATTTTGAGACGGCCAAAGCATTTATCGGGCGAGTTCCAAACGATCTCGGTCCAACTGCACCGCGACACTGGAAATGCGGGCACCTGCAAAAACAGCTGCGCGCGCTATGTCGTTTAGTCTGATACGATAAAAACAATGATGACATCTCTTCCAGACTTTCTATCTCGATAATGCTCTATTCAGGAAGAAGTTTGTTCAGAGCTAACGCTCTCTTGGAATCGAAGAATTTGCCGTGGTAGACTCCAAGTAATAAGATGAGTGTCCGTGTTGCATGGATCACCGCGATAAATCTGTAATTTTATGGGTGAGTAATATCGCACAGCATGATTGGCTACGATAATGTGCTCAAAAGTAACTACTTAGAATATTTTTACGTGAAAACTCCTAACGCTTTTTAAATAAAATAAACGTTATTGAAATTTTATATTTTTATTCTTCACGTCTTTTCTTAACGTAGTCGTTCCGGCGACGAACACATTTCTCCCAACCGGAGGCCACTTTGTTGACACCGTCACTCAAGAATGTTTGACTTTGGTGACAGAGAAATAATCTCAACTCTTTTAGCATCACTTCATCGCTCTCAAAGTGAAGTCTTCGAACGTGTTCATTAAGTTTTGGAACAGATGAAGGTCGGATCAGATCAAGTCGGACTGTACGGAAGACGAATGATGACAGTGAACTCAAGGCGACGGATTGTTACGCATGTCGCAGCTCTCGTATGTGATCTGACGTTGTCATTTTGAAGGGAAGGTTGCTCCATGTGTGGACGAACTTTTCGATTTCGAAACTCAATTACAGCACGCTATTCCTCACGTACCGACATAGTTGCGTTACACATCGCCACGATACACAGTACAAACCGGAGTCCCCTATCGGCATAGGGTTGGAAATACACTCCTGGAAATGGAAAAAAGAACACATTGACACCGGTGTGTCAGACCCACCATACTTGCTCCGGACACTGCGAGAGGGCTGTACAAGCAATGATCACACGCACGGCACAGCGGACACACCAGGAACCGCGGTGTTGGCCGTCGAATGGCGCTAGCTGCGCAGCATTTGTGCACCGCCGCCGTCAGTGTCAGCCAGTTTGCCGTGGCATACGGAGCTCCATCGCAGTCTTTAACACTGGTAGCATGCCGCGACAGCGTGGACGTGAACCGTATGTGCAGTTGACGGACTTTGAGCGAGGGCGTATAGTGGGCATGCGGGAGGCCGGGTGGACGTACCGCCGAATTGCTCAACACGTGGGGCGTGAGGTCTCCACAGTACATCGATGTTGTCGCCAGTGGTCGGCGGAAGGTGCACGTGCCCGTCGACCTGGGACCGGACCGCAGCGACGCACGGATGCACGCCAAGACCGTAGGATCCTACGCAGTGCCGTAGGGGACCGCACCGCCACTTCCCAGCAAATTAGGGACACTGTTGCTCCTGGGGTATCGGCGAGGACCATTCGCAACCGTCTCCATGAAGCTGGGCTACGGTCCCGCACACCGTTAGGCCGTCTTCCGCTCACGCCCCAACATCGTGCAGCCCGCCTCCAGTGGTGTCGCGACAGGCGTGAATGGAGGGACGAATGGAGACGTGTCGTCTTCAGCGATGAGAGTCGCTTCTGCCTTGGTGCCAATGATGGTCGTATGCGTGTTTGGCGCCGTGCAGGTGAGCGCCACAATCAGGACTGCATACGACCGAGGCACACAGGGCCAACACCCGGCATCATGGTGTGGGGAGCGATCTCCTACACTGGCCGTACACCACTGGTGATCGTCGAGGGGACACTGAATAGTGCACGGTACATCCAAACCGTCATCGAACCCATCGTTCTACCATTCCTAGACCGGCAAGGGAACTTGCTGTTCCAACAGGACAATGCACGTCCGCATGTATCCCGTGCCACCCAACATGCGCTAGAAGGTGTAAGTCAACTACCCTGGCCAGCAAGATCTCCGGATCTGTCCCCCATTGAGCATGTTTGGGACTGGATGAAGCGTCGTCTCACGTGGTCTGCACGTCCAGCACGAACGCTGGTCCAACTGAGGCGCCAGGTGGAAATGGCATGGCAAGCCGTTCCACAGGACTACATCCAGCATCTCTACGATCGTCTCCATGGGAGAATAGCAGCCTGCATTGCTGCGAAAGGTGGATATACACTGTACTAGTGCCGACATTGTGCATGCTCTGTTGCCTGTGTCTATGTGCCTGTGGTTCTGTCAGTGTGATCATGTGATGTATCTGACCCCAGGAATGTGTCAATAAAGTTTGCCCTTCCTGGGAAAATGAATTCACGGTGTTCTTATTTCAATTTCCAGGAGTGTATATGGATATGAAGAATAAAAATGCAAAATTTCATTGACGCTTATGAGTTTTCACATAAAAAGATTTGCTGGCATTACTTTTCAGCAGACTGGCCACAGTCTGCTGAGGGCAAATGTCTTCGGCTATCAGAAGTCGAACCACCACTGCTCTGGCAAGCGTTGATGCCCTAGGCTAAGAGGCAAGTAATGAAAATTTAACTTTCCATAAAACTGTAAGGCCGATTAACTCTTATCATTTTAATTTAGGATACTACCAATGGTTTCACTGTCCTCATAATAAGGACCATACTTCATTTACGTATGTCTATCTTCAGACGTAGTAGGCAGCCCTCCGGAATAGTATCGAAACGCTCGTTTTAAGCGTCTGGAGCCAGTTGCAGAGTATCAGCGGCCATCAAAATGTCTCTGTTTGGGACACTGCTGCAGCGTATATGTAACCCATCTAGTCTCCGATGCGACTGTACAGGCACCGACATGTAGACAAATTAGTGTGGAATTTGTCTTTCTGAAGTGAGCAAGGGAAATGTGAAATGGGAACTATGGCAACGTTATTACAAGATGTGTCCAAACAGGACGAATGTATTACTGTTCTGTGCTTCGCTGCTGGAGGACAAACACTGATAAACATCCATCGGAGAATAAAGAATATAGCTGCTGCGTGTAAATGAACACAGCCATGCATTAACACCCACCCACCTCCCCAGGGGTCGGAACCCCTGCAACCCATCGATAGAATTAATCAATGTGTAGTACTTTATGTTAAACAATTAAATAAATAAAAAGATCTTTTTATTTATTTAATTGTTTAACATAAAGTTCTACACATTGATCTTGCCAAAACCGAGAAGCGATTCTTCTTGGTGTTTTAGCTCACTGGGGCACTCTGGGATGCTCTCTGGGGCACTCTGGGATGCTCTCTGGGGCACTCTTTTATCAATCACTCTTTTATTAATTTTGTTCATTTCATGTTTTAGTTTTTTAATTAAAAACCTGTTGTTTATTTTATTCTTTAGTTTAAAGTTGCAAAGCATCCTTATCTATCTCGTGAGATAGTTTTTTTTTAAAGTGTAGGTCTACTTTTATTTAAAAGTCTTATCTTTTAGATCTATTAATTAATTGTTTATTGATTAATTCTATTGATGGGTTGCAGGGTTGCCGACCCCTGGGGTGGTGGGTGGGTGTTAATGCATGGCTGTTTTCATTTACACGCAGCAGCTACGTAAGGCGGGTGACCTTGAACAAGGTTCACAAGGCTGCCGCTAGAGCTCGCAGGACCGCATTATAGTTCTAACTAAGCGCGGTCCGCTAGAAAAGGGTCTTTCCGGTCCGCCATTGCAGTTTATCAGCGCGCTACTTCCTGCCGCGCCCAGTCAGTCTGTCGAAACCAAACGTTGTGGAATGGTGCGATAAATTCCATGCTGGTCGCCATTCGACACAAGACGCCGGACGATGCCGAAGGCCAGCTTCATCCATTACGAAAAACAAGAAGCGGGCTGTCGATAATGCGATTAGGGCGGACCCGCGTATACTCACTCGTGCCTAAGCAAAGGACCTCGATCACAGCTTCGGTAGCGTGCAACTCATCATCCTGCTGGAGCTGTTGTTGTTGTGGTCTTCAGTCCTGAGACTGGTTTGATGCAGCTCTCCATGCTACCCTATCCTGTGCAAGCTTCTTCATCTCCCAGTACCTACTGCAACCTACATCCTTCTGAATCTGCTTAGTGTATTCATCTCTTGGTCTCCCTCTACAATTTTTACCCTCCACGCTGCCCTCCAATGCTAAATTTGTGATCCCTTGATGCCTCAGAACATGTCCTACCAACCGATCCCTCGTCCTCCTCAAGTTGTGCCACAAACTCCTCTTCTCCCCAATTTTATTCAATACCTCCTCATTAGTTATGTGATCTACCCATATAATCTTCAGCATTCTTCTGTAGCACCACATTTCGAAAGCTTCTATTCTCTTCCTGTCCAAACTATTTATTGTCCATGTTTCACTTCCATACATGGCTACACTCCATACAAATACTTTCAGAAACGACTTCCTGACACTTAAATCTATACTCGATGTTAACAAATTTCTCTTCTTCAGAAACGATTTCCTTGCCATTGCCAGTCTACATGTTATATCTTCTCTACTTCGACCATCATCAGTTATTTTGCTTCCCAAATAGTAAAACTCCTTTACTACTTTAATTGTCTCATTTCCTAATCTAATTCCCTCAACATCACCTGACTTAATTCGACTACATTCCATTATCCTCGTTTTGCTTTTGTTGATGTTTATCTTATATCCTCCTTTCAAGACACTGTCCATTCCGTTCAACTGCTCTTCCAAGTCCTTTGCTGTCTCTGACAGAATTACAATGTCATCGGCGAACCTCAAAGTTTTTACTTCTTCTCCATGGATTTTAATACCTACTCCGAATTTTTCTTTTGTTTCCTTTACTGCTTGCTCTATATACAGATTGAATAACATCGGGGAGAGGCTACAACCCTGTCTCACTTCCTTCCCAACCACTGCGTCCCTTTCATGTCCCTCTACTCTTATAACTGCCATCTGGTTTCTGTACAAATTGTAAATAGCCTTTCGCTCCCTGTACTTTACCCTGCCACCTTTAGAATTTGAAAGAGAGTATTCCAGTTAACATTGTCAAAAGCTTTCTCTAAGTCTACAAATGCTTCTAAGATAAGTCGTAGGGTCAGTATTGCCTCACGTGTTCCAATATTTCTACGGAATCCAAACTGCTCTACCCCGAGGTCAGCTTCTACCAGTTTTTCCATTCGTCTGTAAAGAATTCGCGTTAGTATTTTGCAGCTGTGACTTATTAAACTGATAGTTCGGTAATTTTCACATCTGTCAACACCTGCATTCTTTGGGATTGGAATTATTATATTCTTCTTGAAGTCTGAGGGTACTTCGCCTGTCTCATACATCTTGCTCACCAGACTGGCTCTCCCAAGGCCGTCAGTAGTTCTAATGGAATGTTGTCTACTCCCGGGGCCTTGTTTTGGTTCAGGTCTTTCAGTGCTCTGTCAAACTCTTCACGCAGTATCGTATCTCCCATTTCATCTTCATCTACTTTTCTTCCATTTCTATAATATCGTCCTCAAGTACATCGCCCTTGTATAGACCCTATATATACTCCTTCCATATTTCTGCTTTCCTTTCTTTGGTTAGGACTGGGTTTCTGTCTGAGCTCTTGATATTCATACAAGTGGTTCTATTTTATCCAAAGGTCTCTTTATTTTTCCTGTAGGCAGTATCTATTTTACCTCTAGTGAAATAAGCCTCTATATCCTTACATTTATCCTCTATCCATCCCTGCTTAGCCATTTTGCACTTCCTATCGATCTCATTTTTGAGACGTTTGTATTCCTTCTTGCCTGCTTCATTTACTGCGTTTTTATGCTTCCTCCTTTCATCAATTAAATTCAATATTTCTTCTGTTACCCAGGGATTTCTACTAGCCCTCGTCTTTTTACCTACTTGATCCTCTGCTTCCTTCACTACTTCATCCCTCAGAGCTACCCATTCTTCTTCTACTGTACTTCTTTCCCCCACTGCTGTCAATTGTTCCCTTATGCTCTCCCTGAAACTCTGCACAACCTCTGGTTCTTTCAGTTTATCCCGGTCCCATCTCCTTAAATTCCCACCTTTTTGCAGTTCTTCAATTTTAATCTGCAGTTCATAACCAATAGATTGTGGTCAGAGTCCACATCTGCCCCTGGAAATGTCTTACAATTTAAAACCTGGTTCCTAAATCTCTGTCTTACCATTATATAATCTATCTGATACCTTTTAGTATCTCCGGGATTCTTCCATGTATACAACCTTCTTTTATGATTCTTGAACCAAGTGTTAGCTATGATTAAGTTATGCTCTGTGCCTGCAGGAGCTAGGCTGTCGCAAAGTCTGCAGTCAGTAGTAACTAGAGACGTTGAATGCCGAACAAAAAGCAAATCGAATGGCTATTTGCCTGAAGCACCTGACGCGTTTCAGTATTGGAGCGAACACGTTCCTTTAGTGCATTGTGGCAGATGACAGAAGCTGGCGCCACCACTGTCGAAAACGTAGTGGTGTCATCCATCGTCACCTCGTACCAAGTAACTTAAGAGCCAGCCATGTGTTGGAAAGGTGATGCTCACACTGTTTTTGATTAGTGGGGACCATTTATTATTGACATCGAGGAACCCGGTGTCTCCACCTCTGGGGAACGGTGTTGCGCGACACTGGAGAAATTACGGCGTCCAGATGCGGCGAATCGCATGGGGTGCTGCTGCTTGATGATAATGCACGTCCCCATATCGCAAATGTCGAAACACAAAAGTTACGCCAACTTAAGTGATAGAGAGTCGAGCACCGGCCCTGCAGTCCTGATCTCTTCCCATGCCATTATAATTCCTTCAGGTCCTTATAAAAAGGCCTTGAAGGGTCGATGATTCCCGTCGAACGAGAATGTGCAGCAAGCTGCTACGGACTTCTTCACAGACTTCAAATTTGCCAGGAACTCCTCTCGCCCTACGAGAATGAACGTGACGCCTTTTCTCCATTAAATTTTGACAGGCGACGAAACGTGGGTACACCATACGACCCGGAGACGAAACGTCAATCTATGGAATATCGACATAAAGACTCGCCTCAGAAAAAGAAATTCAATAGGCAGCCCTCAGCTGAAAAAATCATGACCACAGTGTTCTGGGACGGAGATGGTGTTATCCTTGTTGATTTCCTTGATCGTGGAACAACAATAAATTCAGGGGGTTACATCACAGCGCTGTGGACTCTGAAACGACGTCTAACAGGAGTCCGAAAGGAAAAGGGAAATGTTTTCCTGCACCATGACAGTACCAAACCACACACTTCAAGTGCAACCACAGCAGAACTTCGGAGACTGACTCTCACCACCGTACGGCATCCTCCATACAGTCCATATCTAGCACCATCTGACTTCCATCTGTTCCAAATGATGAAAGGCGATCTGCTGGGACATCATTATGTTTCTGATGAAGTCGTTGAGAGAGCTGTGAGACTGTGGTTACGGGAACAGAGTGTCGACTTCTTCCGTAACGGCTTCAGAAAACGTGTTCAGCGTTGGCAGAAATGTATCCAACTGGCTGGTGATTATGTGGAGAAGTAAATATTGGTATTTGAAGATCACATTCTAAGGATCTCGTATTTCTACGTTTGATTTATTAAAATGGTCCCATCCAAACCCAGTTAAATAAAGTGCTGGCATTATTTTTTGTTCAAACCTCGTACAATACCTGATAAAAAGCATACGGACACCGCTGTGTAATGCGAAATTGAACGTCGACTTCTGTCCAAGACCCCAGCGTCCAACATCATTACATTCTCTGGCTTCGGTTCTTGAGGAACACTGGATTGTAATTCCTCTACAGACATCCAGACATCTAATTGAAAGAGTCCCCAGCAGAGATCAAGTAGTCATAAAAGCGAAGGGTGGACACACTGCACCTTAATATCCAATGACAGATATCTGGTTACTTCGGAACACATAGCCTAGGACATAAAATTTACATTTGTAGGCCACCTTGGCAGTTTTCCTTCAGAGATCCCCAGTAGCAGCGTTAGTTAACAAAGCATACCAACTACGCACCCACACACACACACACACACACACACACACACACACACACACACAGATACATGTGCACACGCTCTCATCTGAAAATATGTGGGCGACATTGACTTGCTCGCGCAACGCTATCGGATCTCCTAGTGCGGCGGTTTCGGATGCGCTGCTGAAGCATGCGTCAGCAGTCGGCAGTGCAAACACAGGAACGCGGTGGAGGAGAGAGGAGGACGCAAGCGGACCGGTGAGGAACGCGCCGACGAGAGCATCGGATATGTAACGGGGAAATCGATGCGCTGATGGGCGCGCTAATCTCATCTGCCGCCCGCGGCTATGAGCCGCTGCGCTGCGGTGGTCCAAATTTAAATGAACAACAAACGATCCGCCACTAGACGCCCTCATCAATCACCGCCTGCGTTCACAGTCATTTCAGACACGCGATATCGCAGTTTACTGGTCGCGCAGACGACACTTATTGAATCCCGGTGCTTCATAAGCATTTGTTTGCCGGTCCCACTCACCCTGGCGATAAGGTAGCTTCGCCTGCAGGGCGTCGTACAGTTCCTCTAAATCTCGTCTGGGAAGGTTCGGTACCCGTACGTATAAACTGTATATTATACAGGCTGGGGCAAATGCCAGTGGCCCGATGAACAGAATTCCACGCTAGAAAGAAACACTGCGGAGGAAAGGAAATACACTACTAAGCTATAGCAGATGTTAAAATTAATCACCATGAACGTCTCTCCAGACTTTTGGGCCATGATCAGCAAGTTGCTGGATTCTTCAAGACTATGAGGGTTACTGCGATAAAACTTAGATTTGAGGGCTCCCTACACAAAGTAACCGCCAGTGACAGATCAGGTTCAAAATGATTCAAATGGCTCTGACCACTATGGGACTTAACATCTGAAGTCATCAGTCCCCTAGAACTTAGAACTACTTAAACCTAATTAACCTAAGGACATCACACACATCCATACCCAAGGCAGGATTTGAACCTGCGACCGTAGCGGTCGCGCGGTTCCAGACTGAAGCGCCTAAAACAGATCAGGTGATTGGGTGGCCATATAGGGCCGCGACCAGACTGACCTCTGCTAACAACTTTGTCAGGGATGAAGATTATGTTAATGTTTTCCAAGGTTACCAGAATGACATTTTCGCTCTGCAGCGGAGTGTGCACTGATATGATGTTTTGCTCCAAGGTTGCATGGACAGCTGCTTCTCCATCATATTGGAAGTAATTCTAGGTCTTTTCCTCCTCTGTTAATGCGTTCACTCGTATCCACTCATCCAGGTCACATTTATTTGCCCCACCGTGTATATGGGAATGCTTAGAGCCCCAACGCAGTTGGCACTATGGCTGCGATAGCCAAAATTTGAGCGGCTAATTGTAATCAGTTAGCTGACGCGGAGGCAGTCCAGATGGACGTGAGGGAAGTAATAATTATTTGTATATTGTGTTGAAAGAAATGCAAAGCAAAATGAAGGCACAAGAATCATTCTTGGAGCTGCACTCAAATGGCATGCGCGAAATTTCCAGGACTTTCGAAACTGGTCGGTTTCTATAGTCAGTACAAGACTGCCATAGTTGATATTTGGTAACATGTTGTGGGTACATATACTCGGATGTCGACCTCTTATAACTTCAAGAAAAAGAAATCTTAGTTGCTTTTGAAGTGATATGACAAAGATATGAATTTTATGTTTACTTTCAGTAATATTTATCGCAAAAATAGGTATTTTTGTGTTTCACACAGTTCTTGTACTGATTCCTGAAAAATGTCTAGTTTATTTAGATTCTCGCCAAATCTGATGTAGCTTAGTCAGATGGCTATAACACGGCTCATTCCTGACTGGTAAATTTCCTGGGCAAGCAATTGCGATGTTCTGATTATACGAATTATTTCAGTTTCTCTAATAGCCTACATCATCGTTCCGGAGTTTTATAAGTCCTTTTGACAGCAAGGTGAAAACATCTTATCTGGACTGGATTCTTGATTACTTTCACTATCCTTTCTGATTGTTTCGGTTTTAAGTTTTCATCATGAACCTTTTTCTTCTTTTGATAGCAGGTGAACGAATTTGAAAGACACCAGAGTCACTATTACCTTCATACATATTGGCTTGAGCAGTACAATTTACCGTAATTTCCGTCAGAAACTGCTCTTGGTCGAAATATACAAAGAGGGGACATACGTGAACTGAAACAGCGTTTGTTTCACGTACGGAAAAGAATTCCTCTAGCAGATGTTCGGAGGTGTGTGCTTTCATTTCACAACGATTACACGAATATATACACGCTCGTGTGAGTGGTATCTCTCACTGACATTCATGACAGACATCATTTCCAAAGGCAATGATAGTTTAATCATTCGATACCCGCAATGTGTGGGACATCTACATATCACATTGGTGATTCATGTTGTAACACATCCATTGCCGTCAGTATATGTCAAAGTAATTTTCGGCCTCAAGTTTTGTCCTAACGGAGATCATCGTGAATTTGGTGTAGGGAAGTAAAGTACAATTGGCTGGTACTGCAAGTGCGTAGATACCGAGGAGGCGTTAATGCATTTCACTTGCCTCGCTGAGCCAAGTGGCTACCGTGCAATCTGCTGTGTTCTAGTGGCTGACGCAGCCGGTAATTCTGGGCAACCTAGATGGCGGACTCCTACGAGATTTCGTCAGACCGGCTGTCTACCGCGCAGGGACCCTTTCATGTAAAAACTATGCTTCTAGAAATGATGACTTTTCGTTTATTAAGGTCCGATCGCTCGCGAATTGGGAGCCACGGTGAAAATACGATGAAGCTTTTCACAGATGTGTTGGGCACCGTCTCTAGTATCTCCGTCGATCGCGTCAAGTCGCACATTTCAGTTCTCAGCGCACAGTGGACACCGAAAGATGCCTGCAAAGTAATGTCTCCCGCCAAGTATGAGTGCCTTCTCCATCATAGTTCTCGGTCGCATATTGCAGGGCAAAGAAGACGTCCCTGCACCTTTTTCCGTAGAAAGTGTCATATCTGCCCGAATGAACCGCTTGCTTCGAAGACAACATATTGGTACAGCCAACGAACTTCAGAGCAGCGTAGAGAATTGGCGGAAAGCACAGCCGGTTGAGTTATATGACAAGAGTTAGTACAGCGTTACGACAGATGTCTAAGGCGGAGCGGCGACTATGTAGACAAGTAGCTGGGAGGTGTAGCCAACTGTTGCAAATCAAATGTTTTTATATTTTGCTTATGCCATCAGTCTTGCGGGACAATCGGCAGTGTGTGGTAATTAAAGAATACTTCAGAAGCCAAGGTAGTTAAAAAAAGCATTTTATTGGGTGACCGGTTCTGATAGAGCTATGTTATCATCAGATATCCCGTGATGGCAGCATAGCTCTATCGGATTCGGTCATCCAATAAAATGATTTTTCTAACTACCTTCGCTTGTGCACTTTTCTTCAGCTACCATAAAAGGTTTTCGATTTTCACTGATTTCATTTCGCAACCGATCTGGCCTTAATAAATGGACATTGTAAGTTACTTACAGGCCTATGCCTCTCCTTGATGTCTTGCCGAGAATCTGAAGTCTGGCTTCAAAAGTCTTCGTCAACGTATTTAGGCAATTCCTCATTAGTTGATGTTGTTGTTGAGCCCCATAGGACTTGATTATTCCACTTGGTGAGTTGTCTGGAATGATAAGGTGTGGGCAAGTACCCTGATATCTCTGCCTGTAGAACTGAATGAGGCGGGCTCCTTTCCACCGATTTCAAATAACAAGGATTTTGCTTATACATACTCCCGTCTGAATTAAAATGCACCGCACATTCATTAGAATGTCTCTTGAGCGTGAGAAAGCGTTTGGAAACTGTGCCAAAAAACCATAGCACGCTGCCACTCGCTGCTCCATGTCATCCGATAATTCATTCACAATCATCGGTCTGTATCCTTTCATTTTCGTTAATATTTTCATTAATAAGGTCAAGGATGATTGACCGCGGTACTTTGTGTTCAGCAGCTCGTTTAAAATTGATATTCACAAAATTATATGGGCAAGCTGATGCTGAGTACGGGTAGATACAGGAACCTAACTTCCCTCGCCCGATACATGAAACCGAAGAGGCAACAATGGCTAAATCAGTGGACTTGTAGTGCGCAGATCGTTGTTTAGTGTTGCGTGCTCACTGGGGTTCTGCTTGTTTTCTTTGTTCTATACAACAGAATCTTCATTCCTCAATATAAAAACGATGCATTAATGACTCAGTCAAAAGCAGTTATTTTTCGTTGCAGTTCAGGGTCCATTTATGATGAGAAGGGAAACAAAAGAAAGAAGATGAAACCAATTCGTGGCAACTTGTAAGTATAGAGTTCAGCATCTTGCAAAATAATGTTTATTTTTTCATTTATTCAAAACTGATCCACAGTTTATTGGGCATATTTTCCAGCAGCAATACAGGCGATGTTCATTTTGGACTAATTTCATGAGCAAAACTTCGAATAGAAGCTACAAGGCGATTTCATGGAGGGCGTGGGCAGGGCTGCAGGGTGGGACAGAGGAGGGGGGAAAAACACGTGGTTGCCATCTGGATCGTGGGTCTCGGGTTCTATTCCTGGCTGGCTCGGATGTTTTCAAAAATGGTTCAAATGGCTCTGTACACTATGCGACTTAACTTCTGAGGTCATCAGTCGTCTAGAACTTAGAACTAATTAAACCTAACTAACCTAAGGACATCACACACATCCATGCCCGAGGCAGGATTCGAACCTGCGACCGTAGCGGTCGCTCGGTTCCATACTGTAGCGCCTAGAACCGTATGGCCACTCCGGCCGGCTCGGTTTCCCGTTGTACTCATGATTCTGATTCCCTTCCATATTCATCAAACCAGATTCAATTTTCCCGTGGTTTCAATAAATTGTGTATGTCTAGCACTGAGAAATTTACTTACTTTACCCCTACGTATTCTGATGTTGACCCAAACCGTTAATTACGTTTACAATGGCCACGCCATCATCTAAAGCGGCCCGTGAATCCATGGAGAGCACTAGCTTTCTTTTATTCTTAAGTATTAATGTTATTGTATTAACCGGTTTTCAGCTTACAAGGTCATCTTCAGACATGTACTGACTACTGCTGCGAAAGAAGTTACAATGTTTGTAAAAGAAATTGGAAAAGAAGTTACACATATAGACTGAAGAAAAAATGTACAGTAAATAATATCTTTGACAGTGTGGTGCTGATGCAGTGCAAAAAGTAAAAAGTTGAACTGTAAATAAATATAAAGGGAGTACTCAGGAAAAATCTTTAACACAAAACTGGGAAAGCAAGCGTACATAACAGTTTATCTTAACAAACAAAAATTTAAACTTGACAAGGATAATTCAGTAGGTATCAATCATGGAGATGAAACACAAACAAATTAAAAGAAATAATTATTAACGTAACTACAGAATATATCAGAAAATTAAGCAATATTCGTAAAATAGATAGAACTGAATAAACGCAGTAAAATGGAGGAGTGTGCTGGTCTTGTAAGCCGAAAACCGGTTGACACAATACAAGAAATAATGTAGAACAAAGGCAGACTAGCGCTTTTCATTTAGTATAATGTTGTTCTACTAAGAATCGACGGAAGATTCAGTTAACATGTGTTCCAGTGGTTTAAAGCGCATGATAACGGACACCCCTTGATATCTTGGCTACCAAATTCGTATAATGTTATACCAATGAAACATTCTTGGAACGATATTGTGTGCCAGATTCGCACCGCTCACCATTGCCACGTAATTTAGGAGAATTTACTGGCCTGCGTATAGACAACTGGTGCCAACACAAACTTATCAAGGACTTGTTGAAGGCATGCCAGGTAGAATCACTGCTCAATTTCGTTCCAAAGACGGTTTTGGCTCATAAGGGTACGTTGAGAAAGGATGAAGGCTTAACGGAACTACCCTTAGATGGGAATAGGCAAGGAAAGAGGAGCGGGGGTTGAAAAGGTTTACATCCCGGAAGATGTGCTTTACGGCAGCACAACATATAGCGGTATTAAGATAGGAAGCGATGTACAGCCTGAAATTGGAATGCAAAGAGTCTTCTTCATAGTAGAGAAATGATGATGACTTTGAGACAAAAGGAACTTTGCCAGATGGACCATGACGCATGTGCTTAAGTGCTTGTCCTTACCAGGAGCCGGCCGCGGTGGCCGAGCGGTTCTAGGCGCTTCAGTCCGGAACCGCGCCGCTGCTATTGTCGCAGGTTCGAATCCTGCCTCGGGCATGGACGTGTGTGATGTCCTTAGGTTAGTTAGGTTTAAGTAGTTATAAGTCTAGAGGACTGATGACCTCAGATGTTAAGTCCCATAGTGCTCAGATCCATTTGAACCATTTGAACGTTACCAGGAGTTGATCAGTTCCTCGGAGGCGTGGCCGTTGCAGGATGCTATACCTTAGAGATAAATTGCTTCTCCCGTTGGCTGCAATCTAATATAGAACTAATCTGTCAGTTCAGGCTCTACTTATCGCTAGTCGGAACATTGAAATTTAGGTGAATGTCGTGATTTTACATTCTTTACATGAAAGAAGAAACGGATGCCCAAAATTAGTATAGTTTGTGATTTCTGCATTTCCCTCAAAATCATGTAAACACGACGAAGAAATGAGAAAGCAGACCCTGTGTATCATTTGAACGTCAGGCATAGACTCAGTAATGCTAAAATTAGTCACGTATACAAACCATCGATGTTTCCCTGTTGAAGCTATAAAGGTTCCACCGTTTTCAATGTTTCCAGACAAACTGTTTTTTCTGCCCCCTAATTCATAACTAGCTGCACCAGCAACTTTGTTCGCGTGGAATTTTCTGTTTGCACAGTTGTCATCCAGACAAACATACCTTGTTTACAGAGGCTCATTCAGAGAGAGCAGCCAGCGTGCTCTTGCGCACGGGGCACGAGCTGCCGGTGAAATTTGAAGGTAGAATTTCTAAACATGGCACGTTTTTTAGGTTAATGTTGTGTTGCGTGGCATCACAGAGAAGCACGAAATTGTTTCTGATTGGCACGTGTGTACACCAATGATTCTCTCCCAATTTTTTCTAACACGTATAAAGTTAATAATAAACTAATCACATACAATCACGTACGCTGAAAGCGAAAGACAATTAACGACGATTTCAGCTAATTTATTGAGGAGCTCGTGCACTAGGGTAGCTGAAGACTAGTGAATATACAAAAAAACTGGAAATTTGTAGTGAACAGCAACCGATGTTAAGGTATGGAGATGGTTTTACAATTTTAAAGCAAATACTCAATATGTCATTGTTCAGCTCTAAACGGTAGTGGCACACGAACTTGCGTGGCCATACTATCCTCAAATTGGAAGTACCCCAACACTATGAAAAATAGGCAGAGATTTGCAGGAAAGAGCAATAAGACGAATATATAAGACAAGCCACAGAAGTGAGGATATCAGGGTGATTATTATGAAACTTATAATAGTTAAAAGAATATGTAGCAACATAAATGGTTAGAAAGTAATTTGTTAATTGCATATTCTTAGTTCTGCCTGATTTCCTGAATTGTTCTAACTCCATGGACGAATGGAATAAGCACATAGAAATTTTCTTCCTGGATTGGCTCAAATGACTGAGCACTATGGGATTTAACTGCTGAGGTCATTAGTCCCCTAGAACTTAGAACTACTTAAACCTAACTAACCTAAGGACATCACACACATCTATGCTCCAGGCAGGATTCAAACCTGCGATCGTAGCGGTCGCGCGGTTCCAGACTGTTGCGCCTAAAACCGCTCGGCCACTCCGGCCGGCCTTCCTGGATTGTTCATGATCACTTCCTAGAAGATGGAATAAGTTACAATAAGTTTCAAGGTAGTAGGTGACTGTTTCAGGAATCACCTGTTTGGGTAATGCTGTGTATGAAATTACGAATAAAAGCCTACAGTTTACAGAAAATGTCAAGATAGCAGCTGTTTGAGGATGATGTACACAGTTGCGACGCGAGAGAGAATTTCTGGAGCAGGAGTCACTTAAATGATTGTGATGGCTAAATCCAAAGAATTGTTTTAAACTGACTTTAGTACAAGGATAGAAAACAACTCGGCATGTCTTTACACTTGCTGAAAATGTTAACTGTCTATTCAGATCTGGGTTGTTAACTAGAAATGCCTTTCATTCTTTGTTGAATTTCAAGTTTGTACCAAATTCTTCTTCGACGCTAGCGAAACTGTTAAATTTCTCAGTATGCACAGTACTATTGAAAATTTAAATCAGCTGAGCATAACGACCTCTAGAACATGGTTGTAACACAAAAATAAGTAGGTGTTCAGTTGGTGTTGATTTTTAGGTGTTTAGCTGGTGTTGATTTTTATCTATCATAAATGTCATCTATTACGGAATTATTGTCTCGTCTTCATGGGCTCTACAGATTGTAACTTGGCTGTAGAGCCACTGACAGTAATCATCTTGTTCCACTTGTTTTCTTCTAAGAGCAAATTTCTCACATGGCGGCGTAACAATACTTGCGATTCACGTCCCCGGTAATATGAAAAATCCACATATCACTGTTCAACCATATTTTAAACACAGTTGAATATGCTGTGCATGATGATAAAGAGTTAACTACATCTGTTACTTTACTAAATAGTCTTATACAGCTCATGTAGAAAAATTTGTTGCAGGAAAGTTGCCCTTGTTACTGGAAGTGATACCCTTGTCTACAAGATGGAATATCTACTGAAACACGTCTGTGCGTTCATACTATTACTTGTGCTTGTGCTAACTGAACTCAGCTTGTGTTTACCTTCTTTGTAAATATTGCTGGGGACTTCGACAGAATATCAAATATGTCGGAAGCACAGCAGTAAATACTTCATACCCTTCTATCTCACATACATTATAGATAATAAAGCGTGATTGGACTTGCGATCACAGGACCGTAGCAAAAGTGGAAAATCGCTCTGAGCACTATGGGACTGAGGTCATCAGACCCCTAGAAATTGTTGTTGTTGTTGTGGTCTTCAGTCCTGAGATTGGTTTGATGCAGCTCTCCATGCTACTCTATCCTGTCCAAGCTTCTTCATCTCCCAGTACCTACTGCAACCTACATCCTTCTGAATCTGCTTAGTGTATTCATCTCTTGGTCTCCCTCTACGATTTTTACCCTCCACGCAGCCCTCCAATGCTAAATTTGTGATCCCATGATGCCTCAAAACTTGTCCTACCAACCGATCCCTTCTTCTAGTCAAGTAGTGCCACAAACTTCTCTTCTCCCCAATCCTATTCAATACCTCCTCATTAGTTACGTGATCTACCCACCTTATCTTCAGCATTCTTCTGTAGCAACACATTTCGAAAGCTTCTATTCTCTTCTTGTCCAAACTGGTTATCGTCCATGTTTCACTCCCATACATGGCTACACTCCATACAAATACTTTCAGAAACGACTTCCTGACACTTAAATCTATACTCGATAATAACAAATTTCTCTTCTTCAGAAACGCTTTCCTTGCCATTGCCAGTCTACATTTTATATGCTCTCTACTTCTACCATCATCACTTATTTTGCTCCCCAAATAGCAAAACTCCTTTACTACTTTAAGTGTCTCATTTCCTAATCTAATCCCCTCAGCATCACCCGATTTATTTTGACTACGTTCCATTATCCTCGTTTTGCTTTTGTTGATGTTCATCTTATATCCTCCTTTCAAGACACTGTCCATTCCGTTCAGGCCGGCCGAAGTGGCCGTGCGGTTAAAGGCGCTGCAGTCCGGAACCGCAAGACCGCTACGCTCGCAGGTTCGAATCCTGCCTCGGGTATGGATGTTTGTGATGTCCTTAGGTTAGTTAGGTTTAAGTAGTTCTAAGTTCTAGGGGACTAATGACCTCAGAAGTTGAGTCCCATAGTGCTCAGAGCCATTCCGTTCAACTGCTCTTCCAAGTCCTTTGCTGTCTCTGACAGAATTACAATGTCATCGGCGAACCTCAAAGTTTTTACTTCTTCTCCATGAATTTTAATACCTACTCCGAATTTTTCTTTTGTTACCTTTACTGCTTGCTCAATATACAGATTGAATAACATCGGGGAGAGGCTACAACCCTGTCTCACTCCTTTCCCAACCACTGCTTCCCTTTCATGCCCCTCGACTCTTATAACTGCCATCTGGTTTCTGTACAAATTGTAAATAGCCTTTCGCTCCCTGTATTTTACCCCTGCCACCTTCAGAATTTGAAAGAGAGTATTCCAGTTAACGTTGTCAAAAGCTTTCTCTAAGTCTACAAATGCTAGAAACGTAGGTTTGCCTTTTCTTAATCTTTCTTCTAAGATAAGTCGTAAGGTTAGTATTGCCTCACGTGTTCCAACATTTCTACGGAATCCAAACTGATCTTCCCCGAGGTCCGCTTCTACCACTCTTTCCATTCGTCTGTAAAGAATTCGCGTTAGTATTTTGCAGCTGTGACTTATTAAACTGATAGTTCGGTATTTTTCACATCTGTCAACACCTGCTTTCTTTGGTATTGGAATTATTATATTCTTCTTGAAGTCTGTGGGTATTTCGCCTGTCTCATACATCTTGCTCACCAGATGGTAGAGTTTTGTCATGACTGGCTCTCCCAAGGCCATCAGTAGTTCTAATGGAATGTTGTCTACTCCCGGGGCCTTGTTTCAACTCAGGTCTTTCACTGCTCTGTCAAACTCTTCACGCAGTATCTTATCTCCGATTTCATCTTCATCTACATCCTCTTCCATTTCCATAATATTGTCCTCAAGTACATCGCCCTTGTATAAACCCTCTATATACTCCTTCCACCTTTCTGCCTTCCCTTCTTTGCTTAGAACTGGGTTTCCATCTGAGCTCTTGATATTCGTACAAGTGGTTCTCTTCTCTACAAAGTTCTCTTTAATTTTCCTGTAGGCAGTATCTATCTTACCCTTAGTGAGACAGGCCTCTACATCCTTACATTTGTCCTCTAGCCATCCCTGCTTAGCCATTTTGCACTTCCTGTCGATCTCATTTTTTAGACGTTTGTATTCCCTTTTGCCTGCTTCATTTACTGCATTTTTATATTTTCTCCTTTCATCAATTAAATTCTATATTTCTTTCTGTTACCCAAGGATTTCTATTAGCCCTCGTCTTTCTACCTACTTGATCCTCTGCTGCCTTCACTACTTCATCCCTCAGAGCTACCCATTCTTCTTCTACTGTATTTCTTTCCCCCATTCCTGTCAATTGTTCCCTTATGCTCTCCCTGAAACTCTCTACAACCTCCGGTTCTTTCAGTTTATCCAGGTCCCATCCCCTTAAATTCCCACCTTTTTGCAGTTTCTTCAGTTTCAATCTGCAGTTCATAACCAATAGATTGTGGTCAGAATCCACATCTGCCCCTGGAAATGTCTTACAATTTAAAACCTGGTTCCTAAATCTCTGTCTTACCATTATATAATCTATCTGATACCTATTAGTATCTCCAGTATTCTTCCAGGTATACAACCTTCTTTCATGATTCTTGAACCAAGTGTTAGCTATGATTAAGTTATGCTCTGTGCAAAATTCTACAAGGCGGCTTCCTCTTTCATTTCTTCCCCCCAATCCATATTCACCTACTATGTTTCCTTCCCTCCCTTTTCCTACTGACGAATTCCAGTCACCCATGACTATTAAATTTAGGTCTCCCTTCACTACCTGAATAATTTCTTTTATCTCGTCATACATTTCATCAATTTCTTCATCATCTGCAGAGCTAGTTAGCATATAAACTTGTACTACTGTAGTAGGCATGGGCTTTGTGTCTATCTTGGCCACAATAATGCGTTCACTATGCTGTTTGTAGTAGCTAACCCGCACTCCTATTTTTTTATTCATTATTAAACCTACTCCTGCATTAGCCCTATTTGATTTTGTATTTATAACCCTGTAATCACCTGACCAAAAGTCTTGTTCCTCCTGCCACCGAACTTCACTAATTCCCACTATATCCAACTTTAACCTATCCATTTCCCTTTTGAAATTTTCTAACCTACCTGCCCGATTAAGGGATCTGACATTCCACGCTCCGATCCGTAGAATGCCAGTTTTCTTTCTCCTGGTAACGACGTCCTCTTGAGTAGTCCCCGCCCGGAGATCCGAATGGGGGACTATTTTACCTCCGGAATATTTTACGCAAGAGAACGCCATCATCATTTAATCATACAGTAAAGCTGCATGTCCTCGGGAAAAATTACGGCTGTAGTTTCCCCTTGCTTTCAGCCGTTCGCAGTACCAGCACAGCAAGGCCGTTTTGGTTAATGTTACAAGGCCAGATCAGTCAATCATCCAGACTGTTGCCCCTGCAACTACGGAAAAGGCTGCTGCCCCTCTTCAGGAACCACATGTTTGTCTGGCCTCTCAACAGATACCCCTCCGTTGTGGTTGCACCTACGGTACAGCCATCTGTATCGCTGAGGCAGGCAAGCCTCCCCACCAACGGCAAGGTCCATGGTTCATGGGGGAAGTCCCTAGAAATTAGAACTACTTAAACCTAACTAACCTAGGGACATCACACACATCCGTGCCCGAGGCAGGATTCGAGCCTGCCACCGCAGCAGTCGCACGGTTCCAGACTGCAGCGCCTAGAACCACTCGGCCACTCCGGCCGGCAGCAAAAGTGGAAAAATATCAATAAAATTATATGGAAATTACACACATTGGAACATTAGAAGCAAGCTAGCACAAGTGAAGATTTTACAAAACAGTAGTTGAAATAAGCTCAAGCTTTAGACCCGAGCACGTGTTATGTCAAAACGATGAAGAAATAAAGTAAGTAAAATAGCAGCAGGTGTTGACAAGACAGGTTCGAAATTAATTCGCTAACCGCGAATTCTTTGATATCAACTGTATTAGGTACAGGCCCACTACAGTAGATACATGAAATCTATGCTGGACTGGGATTCGAACCAGCATTTTCCGCTTATCACCAGTGGTCATCTTAATCACTTCCGCTATCCGACCAATTGTCAGAAGCGATTAGCGAGAAATCCGGCTCTGACCACCTGTCTTGCACAAATTTTCATATGTTACTATAGCCCAGCTGACCTCGAGGAATTCGTAGACAGCGAATTAGTTTCGAATTATTTCGTACAGCTGTGGATGGTCAACAGGGCCTGTTCTTTCAGGCATGTAAAGATAGATTATCTTTCTCACTCAACACAACTGATCAGATATTCATGAAGTTTGCCACCATAGAATCTTGTATCATCCGATAGAACAAATATCGGGAAACGACAAGAATATCGGAAATGAGCAGTATTCATGCTAGCAAATCTACGACTCGATTCCTAAAACAATGTTGGCAGAACCCAAAGCCGAGCGTCCGCAGTGGCTTTGTCACTTCAATGATCCTTGTACACCAACGATTTAGTTGTCAAACTACAGAAATGAAGAAACTACAATGCGATTTTTATTTTCAACATCCGGTCGGTCGCGAAATGGAAACACAGTAAACATCAAAAATACTTTATTTGCCAAATTTAGCTAACCCTTCCAGCTACTTCTCGACATAGTCACCGCTCCAACTAACACGATTGTCGTGGTGTGGCATCACCTGGCCAATATCCTCTTCATAAAAGGTAGCCGACTGCGAATTCCGCCAATTCTCTACGATCGTTGTCTGTACCAAAATGTTGTCCCCGCAACCATCGGTTCGCGTGAGCGAAGAGATGAAAATCAGTGGGAGCCAAGTCTGGGCTGTATGGTGGGTGATCAAACCCTTTGCATCCAAAATTCTGCAGGAACGCCTTCGTTGTCCTTGCAGAGTGCGGCCGATCATTGTCATGAAAAAGGAACTGTTATATAGTTAAATTACTTGGGCTCGTTGAAATCAGGCGAAACCACTCAGCAAGAAATCGCACTTGGCGGAGACACTATTTTCTAGGCATATTTACGTTTTTACTATGCACTCGGAACTAAAAAGAGAACGTGACACGATAGAAGGGCATACTAGAGACACTGCAGAGCACATCTGCACAACGTTTCACCAGATTTTCACTGTGGTTTTAATTTCGCGACCGATTGTAGGTTGGAAAAAAGAAGGCAATCCTCGCACCAAGCTAAAGTTATTACGTGCGACAGCTGGACATGAGTGATGATGAAAGGAGATGAAAAAAGCTTCCTTTCAGTACTTACAGAATGATGGAGTCCAGACAGAACTTATGCACTGGTTAACAGACAATTTACATGTCAGATATGTTTTGGCCAAGCAATAGTCGCTGGGTGCTATTCCAGTAGATTTTTGTTTGTGGAAACGCCAAGTCCCCAGAGAAAAGATAAACCAGGAATCACCGCGCCGGGTTAGCCTAGCGTCTAAGGCGCTGCAGTCATGGACTGTGCGGCTGGTACTGACGGAGGCTCGAGTCCTGCCTCGGGCATGGGTGTGTGTGTTTGTCTTTAGGATAATTTAGGATAAGTAGTGTGTAAGCTTAGGGACTGATGACTTTAGCACTTAAGTCCCGTAAGATTTCACACACATTTGAACGTTTTGAAACCAGGAAACGCGTTAGGCATTTGTCATGGAACTGTATGTTAAGACATCCTGGAAACACTTACATATAGTGTAGCGAAAGGATATGAGAACGATTTTGAGGAGGGTAGTGGAGTTTTCAAAGACTTTCTTTAATATGATCATATTTTTTTTGTATGAATAACATACTCTGCATCTACATCTACATCTACACCTTCATGATTACTCTGCAATTCACATTTAAGTGCTTCGCAGAGGGTTCATCGAACCACAATCATACTATCTCCCTACCATTCCACTCCCGAACAGCGCGCGGGAAAAACGAACATCTAAACCTTTCTGTTCGAGCTCTGATTTCTCTTATTTTATTTTGATGATCATTCCTACCTATTTAGATTGGCCTGACAAAATATTTTCGCATTCGGAAGAGAAAGTTAGTGACTGATATTTCGTAAATAGATATATCCGCGACGAGAAACGTCTTTGCTTTAGTGACTTCCATCCCAACTCGCGTATCATATCTGCCACACTCTCTCCCCTATTACGTGATAATACAAAACGAGCTGCCCTTTTTGATGTCTTCTGTCAATCCCACCTGGTGAGGATCCCACACCGCGCAGCAATATTCTAACAGAGGACGAACGAGTGTAGTGTAAGCTGTCTCTTTAGTGGACTTGTTGCATCTTCTAAGTGTCCTGCGAATGAAACGCAACCTTTGGCTCGCCTTCCCCACAATATTATCTATGTGGTCTTTCCAACTGAAGTTGTTCGTAATTTTTACACCCAGGTACTTAGTTGAATTGACAGCCTTGAGAATTGTACTATTTATCGAGTAATCGAATTCCAACGGATTCCTTTTGGAACTCATGTGGATCACCTCACACTTTTCATTATTTAGCGTCAACTGCCACCTGACACACCATACAGCAATCTTTTCTAAATCGCTTTGCAACTGATACTGGTCTTCGGATGACCTTACTAGACGGTAAATTACAGCATCATATGCGAACAAACTAAGAGAACTGCTCATATTGTCACGCAGGTCATTTATATAGACCAGGAACAGCAGAGCTCCCAGGACGCTTCCCTGGGGAACACCTGATATCACTTCAGTTTTACTCGATGATTTGCCGGTTATTACTACGAACTGTGACCTTCCTGACAGGAAATCACGAATCCAGTCGCACAACTGAGACGATACCCCATAGGCCCGCAGCTTGATTAGAAGTCGCTTGTGAGGAACGGTGTCAAAAGCTTTCCGGAAATCTAGATGGTTCAAATGGCTCTGAGCACTATGGGACTTAACATCTATGGTCATCAGTCCCCTAGAACTTAGAACTACTTAAACCTAACTAACCTAAGGACAGCGCACAATACCCACTCATTACGAGGCACAGAAAATCCCTGACCCCGCCGTGAATCGAACCCGGGAACCCGGGCGTTGGAAGCGACAACGCTACCGCACGACCACGAGCTGAGGACAGGAAATCTAGAAATATGGAATCAACTTCAGATCCCCTGCCGATAGCGGCCATTACTTCGTGCGAATAAAGATCTAGCTGCGTTGGACAAGAACGATGTTTTCTGAAACCATGCTGACTACGTATCAATAGATCGTTCCCTTCGAGGTGATTCATAATACACTCCTGGAAATGTAAAAAAGAACACATTGACACCGGTGTGTCAGACCCACCATACTTGCTCCGGACACTGCGAGAGGGCTGTACAAGCAATGATCACACGCACGGCACAGCGAACACACCAGGAACCGCGGTGTTGGCCGTCGAATGGCGCTAGCTGCGCAGCATTTGTGGACCGCCGCCATCAGTGTCAGCCAGTTTGCCGTGGCATACGGAGCTCCATCACAGTCTTTAACACTGGTAGCATGCCGCGACAGCGTGGACGTGAACCGTATGTGCAGTTGACGGACTTTGAGCGAGGGTGTATAGTGGGCATGCGGGAGGCCGGGTGGACGTACCGCCGAATTGCTCAACACGTGGGGCGTGAGGTCTCCACAGTACATCGATGTTGTCGCCCGTGGTCGGCGGAAGGTGCACGTGCCCGTCGACCTGGGACCGGACCGCAGCGACGCACGGATGCACGCCAAGACCGTAGGATCCTACGCAGTGCCGTAGGGGACCGCACCGCCACTTCCCAGCAAATTAGGGACACTGTTGCTCCTGGGGTATCGGCGAGGACCATTCGCAACCGTCTCCATGAAGCTGGGCTACGGTCCCGCACACCGTTAGGCCGTCTGCCGCTCACGCCCCAACATCGTGCAACCCGCCTCCAGTGGTGTCGCGACAGGCGTGAATGGAGGGACGAATGGAGACGTGTCGTCTTCAGCGATGAGAGTCGCTTCTGCCTTGCTGCCAATGATGGTCGTATGCGTGTTTGGCGCCCTGCAGGTGAGCGCCACAATCAGGACTGCATACGACCGAGGCACACAGGGCCAACACCCGGCATCATGGTGTGGGGAGCGATCTCCTACACTGGCCGTACACCACTGGTGATCGTCGAGGGGACACTGAATAGTGCACGGTACATTCAAACCGTCATCGAACCCATCGTTCTACCATTCCTAGACCGGCAAGGGAACTTGCTGTTCCAACAGGACAATGCACGTCCGCATGTATCCCGTGCCACCCAACGTGCTCTAGAAGGTGTAAGTCAACTACCCTGGCCAGCAAGATCTCCGGATCTGTCCCCCATTGAGCATGTTTGGGACTGGATGAAGCGTCGTCTCACGCGGTCTGCACGTCCAGCACGAACGCTGGTCCAACTGAGGCGCCAGGTGGAAATGGCATGGCAAGCCGTTCCACAGGACTACATCCAGCATCTCTACGATCGTCTCCATGGGAGAATAGCAGCCTGCATTGCTGCGAAAGGTGGATATACACTGTACTAGTGCCGACATTGTGCATGCTCTGTTGCCTGTGTCTATGTGCCTGTGGTTCTGTCAGTGTGATCATGTGATGTATCTGACCCCAGGAATGTGTCAATACAGTTTCCCCTTCCTGGGACAATGAATTCACGGTGTTCTTATTTCAATTTCCAGGAGTGTATTTGAATACAGTATACGCTCCAAAACCCTACTGCAAACTGACGTCAATGATATAGGTCTGTAGTTCGATGGATTACTCGTACTACCCTTCTAAAAAACTGGTGCGACCTGCGCAATTTTCCAATCTGTAGGTATCGGTGAGCGAGCGGTTTTATATGATTGCTAAGTAGGGAGCTATTGTATCAGCGTAATCTGAAAGGAACCTAATCGGTATACAATCTGGACCTGAAGACTTTCCCGTATCAAGGGATTTGAGTTGCTTCGCAACCCTTAAGGTATCTACTCCTAAGAAACTCATGCCAGCACCTGTTCGTGCTTCAAATTCTGGAATATTACATTCGTCTTCCCTGGTGAAGAATTTCGGAAAACTGCGTTCAATATGTGTTACGTAATTCTCGCGGATGAGATACGGAACGGTGCTTCTAATAAGGACATTCAAATCGCAGTAAAAATTTGAAATTAGAGAATACGTACAAATAAATCTCTCAATTCTAAATTAAACTTAAAATTCTGGTGGAATACACTTACAGATAATATATTTCATATAATTTATTGCATCCACAGAATAACATATACAAAAGTATTCCTTCTGGAACACCTGGCACTGCTCATCAAACGCATACTACAACATAATATTAGCAAAAACTAACCCCTGATACGTGCTTTGGACAGTGATAGTGTTTTGAGAAACACTAGCGGTGTTGCAGAGTGAGTTAGCGTCGAAACTGTGGAGGCGTTTGCGGGCAGGCGTCCATCGCTTGGAGCGCAGCCTAAAGTAACCGGCAGTAAACCGGGGTGCAGTAAATAAATGGAGGCCAGCCACGCTACCGTGCCAAGCCTAGGCTGGTGTGGTGGGCTGATGTAACGGTCTGCCGTCACTCCGGCCCACTGGCGTCCGTCCGTGCGTCACTCCAGTGACGTCAGCCGCAGCCGCTGTCACGCCAGCCTTCAGGCCCTTCCGACGACTGTTCGATGTTCCGTCAAGATTTCTTAGATATACTGCGACAACTGCTGGTTTCCACTGGCATCCGATTTGCAGTAATCTGTACGTTCGTGCTTCCACAACAGAAACGTGTCCTATTACAAAATTTCCATTGATATACTTGTTATAAAGGTTGATAATAATTAAAGTTCCGGTTTCAAAACGTTGTAAAAAACGAACAACTGCTCAGTATGATGTCAAATTTGACGGAAAGATTATGGAAAAAAAATTTACCACTACATGGCACTGCTACCGGCAGAATATGCAAAATAAAAGTCACAGGCTACACGACTTCAAAAAAAAAAAAATGGTTCAAATGGCTCTGAGCACTATGGGACTTAACATCGATGGTCATCAGTCCCCTAGAACTACTTAAACCTAACTAACCTAAGGACAGCACACAACACCCAGTCATCACGAGCCAGAGAAAATCCCTGACCCCGCCGGAAATCGAACCCGGGGACCCGAGCGCGGGAAGCGAGAACGCTACCGCACGACCACGAGCTGCGGACGCTACACGACTGTTCGTCGGTTTGCATCTGAGACGCCAACTGTTTGAAGGCAGGATCGCGCGCTGCTGGTAAAGTTCTTTCACAAGAAGATGGCTGTGCGATAGTAGCTCTGCAGAATTTTCAACTCAGCTGTTTGAAAAAAAAATCGAAATGACAGGTTCTTTAGATGTGCAATGTGGCTGAGGGAGGAAAACAGTTGATCCGACAACAGTAGAAGATGTGGCCACAACCTTGCAGGAGAGATCGAGGTATGCAAGAAACAGCGCATGGGGAATTATTCGAACATTGGACATGCCTCTTAGCACGGTGCATAAAATTACACTATGCTATCCATAAAAAATTATTCAAGTTCCAGAGTTGCATCATGTTGATTTGCCAGTAAGACAAACACTTGGCGGCCGCTGTGGCCGAGCGGTTCTAGGCGCTTCAGTCCGGAACCGCGCTGCTGCTACGGTCGCAGGTTCGAATTCTGCCTCGGTCATGGATGTGTGTGATGTCCTTAGGTTAGTTAGGTTTAAGTAGTTCTAAGTCTAAGGAACTGATGACACAGATGTTAAATCCCATAGTGCTTAGAACCATTTGAACCATTTGAACAAACACTTGTTCTAGAATTTCTCGGTCGCATGGAGTACATAAGTGGTCATGGATCATTTTGCAAGGACGTGTCAGTACAAAGAATTGCAGAATATTGGCAACGGAAAATACAGACATCAGTCGGTACTGCTTAATTCTGCAGTGAAACCGTGTGGCGCGGATTGAGGGCATTGTGGCGTCTTTCTTTAGTTTCGGAAAGAGCGGTCTTGCGGGTCTCGTTGCCTGCACTGTCTTTGGTATACCTTATGAGAGTCTTTTGCGTACGAGCGTCATTCCAACGCTTCCACAGCGTAGATGCGTGTATAGGTTCATTTTTATGCAAAGCTGCGTTGCACATCGCAGAGCTACTGATGCTGCTGCAGAGGCATTTTCGAAATGCTAGACTCAACAGTCGTCATTATGCTAAGGCCTGGCCTTCCAGATCACCTGATCTTAATCCATGTGACTTCTCGTTGTGTCAGTTGTCTGAAAGATGCTCCGATTATAAACGTAACGCAATTGAAGGCACACAAGGTGTAAACAATTCTGAGACACTCCGAACTATTATGGAACATGCTGTTTCTCGATTTCAATTTTTGCCAGAAAACAGTGAACATTATATTGAACAGGTCTTGCAACAGTCTCACGACAGTTAAAAACCGATGTCATTGTAGCTTTTTACTCTGTATTTTGCCTCAGTACAATTAAAACCCATGTGATTTCGGACAACTTTGCAGTGGTGGATGCGCTTAACTAAATAACATTGCCACACCTTAGGACGCCAAATTTGTGCGGTCATGCACACTGCACAGTAATGCGCAACCAACACCTAGCCATCGTATTGCCATTCATGTCATTTGCAACCTTGTGCATTTACGTTATGATGCTTACAGTGCCATCCAGTGGAAAATTTTTCTTAAATTTTTTTGTTTTTTGTTTCCATCAAGTTTTCTCCTTCTTCGATAACGTACCGTTCAAACTTCACGTCATTCTTAGCAGCGTTTCTTTCTTCACGTTAATATACGGTGTGTTTAAGAAACAAGTGCCTCTTACTCTTAGAGGCTGTGGTAATGGTCTAAATGGGGAACAAAATACCGCGAGATTGTTTGTAGATGATACGGATTTCTATTAAAAGGTAGCTGCGGCACAATACTACATAAACTGCAAAAAGACTTGCTAAGGATTCATAAATGTTGCGGCGACTAGCCGTTGAATCTGAACATAAATAAATGTAACGTTTTACGCATACGTAGGAGAAGAAATCCACTTCAGTACCATTACAGTGCTGATGATAAACTACTGGGAACAGAAACTACCGTGTGATATCTGGGAGTAACCATCCAGAGCGATCTTAACTTCAACGGTCACATAGAACAAATCCTAGAAATGGTAAACGTTATACTGAAGTGTCAAAGTCAAAACTTTACGAAAATGTAATTCATTCACGAAAGAAGTGACTTAAAGACACCTAGTATACCAATTATTGAGTATTGATCATGAATTTGGGACCCTTACAGGTTGGATTAATAGAAAAGGTGGACAAGATCCAAAGAAGAATGGCGCGTTTCGTCACCGTATCGTTTAGTCGTTGCGAGAGTGTTACGGAGATGCTCAACAAACTCCAGTGGCAGACACTAAAAGAGAGGCGTTGTATGGTTTTACGACTCGAATTACCAGTGAGTACGTCCTCCAACATGCGCCTCTCGAAAAGACCACAACGAAAAATTCGAGAAATTTGTGCTAACAGAGAGGTTTACCGACAATCATTCTTCCAACGCGCCTTTCGCGAATGCAGCAGGAAAGTGGGATAATTTAGCGGCGTCAGAAGGACCGTCGGCCACAAACCTCAGTTGCCTTCGGAGCATACGGAGGTTGGACAAATTACGGAAGCACCGCGTGCTAGACAAACCTGCAGGTTGCGCTATTGTATATGACAAGAAACGGCACCTGCCCAATATCCTCAATAACTGCAAGTCTCAGTAGTGATCAGAACAACGTTCTGGGAAGTTGCATTATGTCGGAGCTAAGTGAATTCGAAGGCGGGAAAATTGTTGGTGCTCTTGTGGTGGGCGCTTCCGTACCCAGAGTATCCGAAGTGTATGGTGTTTCAAGAGGTACCGTATCGAGTATCTATACCACATACGGGGAACGTGGAAAAACATCACTCGTTAAGACACAACTTGGACGAAAATGTGTTTTGGGTGATCGTAACAGAACGGTCATTGAAGAGGATTATGAGGCAAAATATGGGGATGACAGCTGCAAAAATCACTGTACAGCTGAATGTCGCACTCACGGACGCTGTCAGCATTAAACCAAGGCGAAGGGAGCTCCATAAGCTAGGAATTGCAGGAATAAGTGCTATTCGAAAACCAGACATCACTGGTGCACACGTTCGCAAAACGTGGTGTCTATGCCACAAAACCTGGACTATGCAGAAGCAGAAAAGAGTCATTTTATCGGATGAATCTTTGGATAGTTTCTAACTTCTAGTCGAGTTTGCGTCCCAATAATGTAACATGGTTGGGATTCTGTGATGATTTGGACAAAATCGGTCTTTAACGATGCGAATCGTATGAACAGAGGCCTAGTCGTCTTGGAACGCTACATCACCGCTGCACAAGAAACATTGCATCATGGAATGGACCCGACAGTTAAAATGGTCAAGTGGCTCAAATGGCTCTGAGCACTATGGGACTTCTGAGGTCATCAGTCCCCTAGACTTAGAACTTCTTAAACCTAGCTAACTTAAGGACATCACACACATCCATGTCCGAGGCAGGATTCGAACCTGCCACCGTAGCAGCAGCGCGGTTGCAGACTGAAGTGCCTAGAAGCGCTCGGCCACAACGGCCGGCCCAAAATAGTCACATAATCATTGGTCGCAATGTGGCGTTACAGAGTAACCGTGGAGCCCTTGCAGTACCACGATATGGCTGTCCAGATCACCACACAACACCCCTCATGTTTCGCTCACTGAAAGTAAATTTGGCTAAAAGTTGGAAAGAGTGTGGAACAAGACTCATCCGACCAAATATATTTCTCCCACTGGTCTGTAGTCCGGCACCACTTGATCCAGTTACTGACATTCGCATCACTGATGAGTCGTTTTAGAATTCCATCTCACCCTGCAATTGTCAGGTCACAGACGTCTCTTCGTGTTGTTTTGGCGCTGACAGGGTTCGCGAGAGCTGCATTTAGCTCTGCAGTGACTTTTGCAGCTGCCGTCTTCTTATTTATTGTCCCAATGCTCTTCAATGACCGTCTGTTACGATTACTCAACACACACTTTCATTCACGTCGTGACTTAATGGATATTTTCTTCCTGTTTTTACCTGTACGCGGAAGAATTCTCCGATATGGTACCTACTGGAACACCAATTCGGCTACCTTGTTTACGAAAGTCCCAACCATACGAGCACCAACAATTTGCACACGTTCAGATTCATTCAGCTACGACAAATGCACTCTGAACTACACAGAAAGTTGTTCTGATGCTACTGACACTTGCAACGTACTGCGGATGTTGAACATGTACCATTCGTAGTCGAGTACAACAGTGCAACCTGCAGACTTAACTAGCACTCGCAATTATGTCCTAGTATGCATTTACCAGGTTGTTTGAACATTTTTGACCAACCCCTATACGTGCATAATCAAGGAACTTTCATAGCTTTAGGCGAACAGTGAATGAATATGCAGCTTGAAGGAAACTGCAACCGGAATCAACAGTCCGATAGGCTTGAGTCATACCCCGGGGCAAGTTTGGCGCGCACGTGCTGAGCATATGTGCTGCTGGTGATAGGGGGTTCACTTTTCCAATTTTGGCATTATCGACCATTACATCGTGTCTGTGAGTTTGGTTTCACAGACACAAAATTAAAATTTGGCGTATACGTGGTGTCATATGGACGTTATTAATACTTTATAAACATATCGCTGCACTGAAAAAAGGTTTCCAATAAGTGTACACCTACATATACAGGGTATTACAAAAAGGTACGGCCAAACTTTCAGGAAACATTCCTCACACACAAAGAAAGAAAATATGTTATGTGGAGATGTGTCCGGCCGGCCGCGGTGGCCGTGCGGTTCTAGGCACTTCAGTCCGGAACCGCGTGACTGCTACGGTCGCAGGTTCGAATCCTGCCTCGGGCATGGATGTGAGTGATGTCCTTAGGTTAGTTAGGTTTAAGTAGTTCTAAGTTCTAGGTGACTGATGACCTCAGATGTTGAGTCCCATAGTGCTCAGAGCCATTTGAATCATTTGACATGTGTCCGGAAACGCTTACTTTCCATGTTAGAGCTTATTTTATCTTCAAATCACATTAATCACGGAATGGAAACACACAGTAACAGAACGTACCAGCGTGGCTTCAAACACTTTGTTACAGGAAATGTTCAAATGTCCTCCGTTAGCGAGGATACATGCATCCACTCTCCGTCGCATGGAATCCCTGATGCGCTGATGCAGCCCTGGAGAATGGCGTATTGTATCACAGCCGTCCACAATACGAGCACGAAGAGTCTCTACATTTGGTTCAAAAATGGTTCAAATGGCTCTGAGCACTATGGGACTTAACTGCTGAGGTCATCAGTCCCCTACAACTTAGAACTACTGAAACCTAACTAACCTAAGGACATCACACACATCCAAGCCCGAGGCAGGATTCGAACCTGCGACCGTAGCAGTCGCGCGGTTCCGGACTGCGCGCCTAGAACCGCTAGACCACCGCGGCCGGCTCTACATTTGGTACCGGGGTTGCGTAGACAAGAGCTTTCAAATGCCCCCATAAATGAAAGTCAAGAGGATTGAGGTCAGGAGAGCGTGGAGGCCATGCAATTGGTCCGCCTCTACCAATCCATCGGTCACCGAATCTGTTGTTGAGAAGCGTACGAACACTTCGACTGAAATGTGCAGGAACTCCATCGTGCATGAACCACATGTTGTGTCGTACTTGCAAAATCATGATAACGTGCTCCATTAGGCGTAGGTGGAAGAAACTAAAATGAGCTCTAACATGGAATTAAGCGTTTCCGGACACGTGTCCACATAACATCTTTTCTTTATTTGTGTGTGAGGAATGTTTCCTGAAAGTTTGGCCGTACCTTTTTGTAACACCCTGTATACATACAGCGCAAGCAACTCTTCGGGGGTTAGTGAGTATATGTAAGTCATCTGCATCGGGACTTTAAGCGGAATCAGCGGTGACGAGTGAAATGTTGTGCCGGGCCGGGATTCGAACCAAGGGTCTCCTGCATACTAGGCAGCTGCATTAACTATTGCGCCATCCGGACACAGTATTTATCGCAGCTGCGGAGACTATTTCGACACGCCTCTCGGCCGACCCACACTCCCAGCCAGCACCACCTATCCACAGTCCGTGTTCACGACGTCCATGCTCGCTACTTGGAGAGGTCGGACGTAATTATGCATCTGCATTGAATAAGGTGGATTCGTTGCCCATCGAGGCATCGATTTTCTATATTGTTCAGTTCGCGTGTTGGCTGAGTAGAAATATTGTATGCCCCTATAAGCGCCTTAATTTCTCTTACCTGATTCGCAGTATTATTAAGGGAAAAATCCGATGATTGTAGTAAAATGCTCTACAAGGCCTTTTGCCAAAACAGGTTCTCTAAAATTACTTAAAGAGTTTTGTTTCAGTTAGCACCGTCATTCTTCCAAAGATTCCCATTTAAGTTCCCCAGCATTTCTGTTACATTTTGATATCGACTACATCAACCTGGTTCCTTGCCTGTTGTCGTGTCTGCTTGATGAGGACACCAAACACTGGAATAAAACTGCAGGATTGTTTCTCATAGCGCCTTGTACGCATTTTCCTTGAAAGGAGCACTGCACTTTCCCAGAACTGTTTCAACAAGTCTGTCGGTATCCTTGCTCAGTATCGATTCACTGTGTTTGCCTCACTTTATATCGCTTATTAGTACTACCTCTAAACACCTATACGTGTGAAGCGCTCAAGACGTTCATCATACATCTTTTAATCGGTTACTATTTGGCTCTTTCTCGTTAGCTGCAGGCATACTCATGACTTATCCGCTTTTAGAGACAGCTACCATGTATTACATCAAACGGAAATTTTTTACAGGTCTTTCTACATGTCCTCATGATCGCCCATCGACGATGCTGTTACTGTAAACCATACTGTAAACCACGGGTGGGGAACATACGATCGCCGGACGCTGTGGCCTAGCGGTTCTAGGCACTTCAGTCCGGAACGGCGCTGCTGCTACGGTCATAATGGTTCAAATGGCTCTGAGCACTATGGGACTCAACATCTTAGGTCATAAGTCCCCTAGAACTTAGAACTACTTAAACCTAACTAACCTAAGGACATCACACACACCCACGCCCGAAGCGGGATTCGAACCCGCGACCGTAGCAGTCCCGCGGCTCCGGACTGCAGGGCCAGAACCGCTAGACCACCGCGGCCGGCGCTACGGTCATAGATCCAAATTCTGCCTCGGGCGGGGATATGTGTCATGTCCTTAGGTTAGTTAGGTTTAATTAGTTCTGAGTCTAGGGGGCTGATGACCACAGGTGTTAAGTCCCATAGTGCCTAGAACCATTTGAACATACGATCTGCAATCGGTTTCAATGCGGCCCACGGAAAAGTGGCAGACAGAGATAGAGGCGCTCGCACTGTGCTATGCCCATTACGCCTTTTCAGATACTTGCCACTCTTTTGCTCACATTATTCTAGTTTTGCCTCAGTGTAGTACAGAAGACGCATGTCAAGTTCAAGCGATTTAGGCATTTAAACTTTTGTAAAACGAACAGAGAAATGTTGGCTTAATTTATTTAGTGTTACAGAAAGCAACCATGCCTATGCAGTCATACAGAAAAAAATATTTTTTGACATTTATTTATAATGTCAACTATACTTGAAGGTACTAATTTTAAACACTCGTATGACCTGCCTATGGTCAAAACTCCTGACTGCTTGTAAACTGAGACTACTGTATTTTGTTTTTACGTTCTTTCTCGTATTAACCTTAATAAATAATTCTTGGTCCGTTGTGAACGTGCTTCAGTACTGCAACTGTAGAAACTGAAGGTAATTCATAACGAATTAGTTGCAACCAGTTGCTTTTTACAGGCATTTATTTTACCGTGATCACAATTCAAGCTGTGTGGCATCACAACTTCAGATGTTTACATTATTTACGTACCGCGGACGTTGTATGGTAAAACATCGTAAGTAAAGAAACAATGCTGACAAAGCATAAATAAATGTGAACATCTACAGATGGGGAGAACATAAAATGTATAAACTCTCAAAAACGTGTGTTTAACGCTCAGTTTGTTGGCTTGGCGTATCAAGAAATGGGTGCCATTGATATTGGTGCGTTGTCCCGTAAACATAAACGTCACGGGAGCTATAGTTTTTACTTTAGGACCGCTGCTGTCACGTCACATGACGAGCCGGCTTGCGATCTTAAATAAGTATGTGAATCAGGCCAGCAGGTGACCCAAGGTTGCCCATACTTGCTGTAAACAATAAATTCGCCAGCGGATAATCTTTTAGTGTAGAGGGGGCAGTAGGAGGAGATTAGTGTTTAGCGTCCCGTCGACAACGAGGTCATTGGAGCACAAGCTCTGAGTAGAGGAGGATGGAGAAGGAAGGCGGCCGTGCCCTTTCGAAGGAGCCGCCCCAGCATTTGCCTTAAGCGATTGAGGGAAATCACTGAAAACATAAATCAAGATAGCCGGACGAAGGTTTGAATCGTCGCGCTCGCTAATGCGAGTCCAGTGGGCTAACCACTGCGCCACCTCGCTCGGTAACTGGTGTCTTCCTTTTTCTAGGCGTTTACCCGTATCTTCAAGAGGTTGTGATTTTAATTATTGGCTTTGGCAGTGTTAGTGGCCGGATGCCCTTTCTGTTGCCACCATTTTTCCCTGTGGGGGCGCAATTCGTGAGCCCCATCTGTCTTCCTCTAATGTTATCTAACGAGAAATTTTGTGAACGTTTTGCAGCTATTGGAGAACCGAGTAATTGAGGCTGGCGTGGGTAACAGCCCTGTATCACGTAGTCTGATGTGGGAAACTGCCTAAATACCACATCCAGGATGGCCAGCAAAAAGGGCCTCCTCGTTAACCCGAATCTCCGAAGTGGCGTGCTTACGCGCACAGGTATCCAGGCGGATAAATCGTGTACGTATATTGAGAACATTTTAGAATTTATTAGGCTTTCTTACAAAATAGCCGCTGTTACTTAAGTTTCTGTTGAGTTTTTGCCGCTCACTTAATGTAACGAATTCTGTTAGTTAAATATTATACGAATCGTTCGTAGATCTGTAAAGATATTCCACACGACGGTATCTTGGTTAGTAGCTCCTCTCGGAAGTCTAGGAAGACAAAATCTTCTGTAATTTTTTTCATCTCATAAAGTGGGTCCAAACACATGGTGCGTTCAAATAATTTATGTTGTTAATAAATTTCCCGTTCCATCGTGGCTGGCTGATACAGCAAGCTGTTTAAAAGTGAATCAGAACAGAAACAGTCTCGGTTGCCAAATGATTTAATGTCAATGACACGTTTCACCGTTTTGAGGCACCATCAAATAGTGTAAAAGTAGCTGATGGCCCCGTACCCAATTACTTTTTCTCAATACGATGATGCCCCAAAGCCGGCCAGGGTGGCCGAACGGTTCTAGGCGCTACAGTCTGGAACCGCGCGACCGCTACGGTCGCAGGTTCGAATCCTGCCTCGGGCATGGATGTGTGTGACTTCCTTAGGTTTAAGTAGTTCTAAATTCTAGGGGACTGACGACCTCAGTAGTTAAGTCCCATAGTGCTCAGAGCCATTTTTGATGCCCCAAAACGGTGAAACGCATCATTGACATTAAATAATTTCGCAACCGAAACTGTTTCTGTCCTGAAACAATTTACCTTGTCCCCAATGAATATGAACAGCGTAGTAGTGATTAGTAAGTATTTGTTATCATTTCATATAAATGGATCAAATAAAATGGTACGTTTAAATAATTTATCTTGTTGTCCAGTAGATGTGAATAATATAGAAGACTTTAAGCGTACGTGGAAACACCAAGAACGAGATGAACGGTATTCGTTGGCTCGCCAAAACGATCGTACTATGAATTTATTGAAAGCATGTCTGACATTATTCCTTCCGAATCTGCATCTGTTCAGGGTTGCATTCGGTCTTGACAATGGATGACAATGCGCGAATGCAGGTGGAGAAGCTCTTGGTACGAAAAGATATTCCGCAAATGGACTGGCCTGTCGTTTCTAAGATTGAAATCCCATTGAGCACGATTGGGTGGCGTTCGTAGGACGTATTGCAGTACGTCCGCTTGCACAAACAATCATCTACAGAACTATTGAAGAAATACAACGCTGTACCACAGCGACTCCTTCCCAACCTCGGGACCAGCATGGGAGTACATTGCAGAGAATCCATTACTGTCCGTGGTGATCACAAGCACTGTTAACAACCATTTCCCTTCTTTTTGTGTCCAGGGAATCGTCGTAAATAGCGTTGACTGCGTAATTATTGTTCTTAAAAAAAGCGTCACTCTTTTTCGTCTCACTGAGCTTTCAGTTACCTCCTGTACTATGCGGGCTTTCAAATAAAATGAAATGATGGCCCTCAACTACGTACACTCAGCCTCAGCACTGAAATACACTAATGGCCATTAAAATTGCTACACCACGAACATGGCGTGCTACAGACGCGAAATTTAACCGGCAGGAAGAAGATGCTGTGATATGGATATGATTAGCTTTTCAGAGCATTCACAAAAGGCTGGCGCCGGTGGTGACACCTACAAAGTGTTGATATGAGGAAAGTTTCCAAACGATTTCTAATACACAAACAGCAGTTGACCGGCGTTGCCTGGTGAAACGTTGTTGTGGTGCCTCGTGTAAGGAGGATAAATGCGTACCATCACGTTTCCGACTTTGATAAAGGTCGGATTGTAGCCTATCGCGAATGCTGTACATCGTATCGCGACATTGCTGCTCGCGTTGGTCGAGATCCAGTGACTGTTAGCAGAATATAGAATCGGTGGGTTCAGGAGGATAATACAGAACGCCGTTCTGGATTCCAACGGCCTCGCATCACTAGCAGTCGATGTGACAGGCATCTTAACCGCATGGCTCTAACGGATCGTGCAGCCACGTCTCGATCCCTGAGTCAACAGATGGGGACGTTTGCAAGACAACAACCGTGTGCACGAACAGTTCGACGACGTTTACAGCAGCATGGACTTTCTTTTTTTTTTTTGGTCATCAGTCTACTGACTGGTTTGATGCGGCCCGCCACGAATTCCTTTCCTGTGCTAACCTCTTCATCTCAGAGTTGCACTTGCAACCTACGTCCTCAATTATTTGCTTGACGTATTCCCATCTCTGTCTTCCTCTACAGTTTTTGTCCTCTACAGCTCCCTGTAGTACCACGGAAGTCATTCCCTCATGTCTTAGCAGATGTCCTATCATCCTGTCCCTTCTCCTTATCAGTGTTTTCCACATATTCCTTTCCTCTCCGATTCTGCATAGAACCTCCTCATTCCTTACCTTATCAGTCCACCTAATTTTCAACATTCGTCTATAGCACCACATCTCAAATGCTTCGAATCTCTTCTATTCCGGTTTTCCTACAGTCCATTTTTCACTACCATACAATGCTGTACTCCAGACGTACATCCTCAGAAATTTCTTCCTCAAATTAAGGCCAGTATTTGATATTAGTAGACTTCTCTTGGCCAGAAATGCCTTTTTTGCCATAGCGAGTCTGCTTTTGATATCCTCCTTGCTCCGTCCGTCATTGGTTGTTTTACTGCCTAGGTAGCAGAATTCCTTAACTTCATTGACTTCGTGACCATCAATCCTGACGTTACGTTTCTCGCTGTTCTCATTTCTACTACTTCTCATTACCTTCGTCTTTCTCCGATACGATGTACCATACTGTGTACTCATTAGACTGTTCATTCCGTTCAGCAGATCATTTAATTCTTCTTCACTTTCACTCAGGATAGCAATGTCATCAGCGAATCGTATCATTGATATCCTTTCACATTGTATTTTAATTCCACTCCTGAACCTTTCTTTTATTTCCATCATTGCTTCCTCGATGTACAGATGGAATAGTAGGGGCAAAAGGCTACAGCCTTGCCTTACACCCTTCTTAATACGAGCACTTCGTTCTTGATCGTCCACTCTTATTATTCCCTATTGGTTGTCGTGCATATTGTATATGACCCGTCTCTCCCTATAGCTTACCCCTACTTTTTTCAGAATCTCGAACAGCTTGCACCATTTTATGTTGTCGAACGCTTTTTCCAGGTTGACAAGTCCTATGAAAGTGTCTTGATTTTTCTTTAGCCTTGCTTCCATTATTAGCCGTAACGTCAGAATTGCCTCTCTCGTCCCTTTACTTTTCCTTATGCCAAACTGATCGTCACCTAGCGCATTCTCAATTTTCTTTTCCATTCTTCTGTATATTATTCTTGTAAGCAGCTTCGATGCATGAGCTGTTAAGCTGATTGTGCGATAATTCTCGCACTTGTCAGCTCTTGCCGTCTTCGGAATTGTGTGGATGATGCTTTTGCGAAAGTCAGATGGTATGTCGCCAGACTCATATATTCTACACACCAGCGTGAATAGTCGTTTTGTTGCCACTTCCCCCAATGATTTTAGAAATTCTGATGGAATGTTATCCATCCCATCTTCCTTATTTGACCGTAAGTCCTCCAAAGCTCTTTTAAATTCCGATTCTAATACTGGATCCCCTATCTCTTCTAAATCGACTCCTGTTTCTTCTTCTATCACATCATTCACCCTCATAGAGGCTTTCAATGTATTCTTTCCACCTATCTGCTCTCTCCTCTGCATTTAACAGTGGAATTCCCGTTGCACTCTTAATGTTACCACCGTTGCTTTTAATGTCACCAAAGGTTGTTTTGACTTTCCTGTATGCTGAGTCTGTCCTTCCGACAATCATGTCTTTTTCGATGTCTTCACATTTTTCCTGCAGCCATTTCGTCTTCGCTTCCCTGCACTTCCTATTTATTTCATTCCTCAGCGACTTGTATTTCTGTATTCCTGATTTTCCCGAAACATGTTTGTACTTCCTCCTTTCATCAATCAACTGAAGTATTTCTTCTGTTACCCATGGTTTCTTCGCAGCTACCTTCCTTGTACCTATGTTTTCCTTCCCAACTTCTGTCATGGCCCTTTTTGAAGATGTCCATTCCTCTTCAACTGTGCTGCCTACTGCGCTATTCCTTATTGCTGTATCTATAGCGTTAGAGAACTTCAAACGTATCTCGTCATTCCTTAGTACTTCCGTATCCCACTTCTTTGCGTAGTGATTTTTCCTGACTAATGGCTTGTACTTCAGCCTACTCTTCATCACTACTATATTGTGATCTGAGTCTATATCTGCTCCTGGGTACGCCTTACAATCCAGTATCTGATTTCGGATTCTCTGTCTGACCATGATGTAATCTAATTGAAATCTTCCCGTATCTCCCGGCCCTTTCCAAGTATACCGCCTCCTATTGTGATTCTTGAACAGGATATTCGCTATTACTAGCTGAAACTTGTTACAGAACTCAATTAGTCTTTCTCATCTTTCATTCCTCGTCCCAAGCCCATATTCTCCTGTAACCTTTTCTTCTACTCCTTCCCCTACAACTGCATTCTAGTCGCCCATGACTATTAGATTTTCGTCCCCCTTTACATACCGCATTACCCTTTCAATATCCTCATACACTTTCTCTATCTGTTCATCTTCAGCTTGCGACGTCGGCATGTATACCTGAACTATCAGCTCGGAAAACATGGCTGCGGTTACCCTTGACGCTGCATCACAGACAGGAGCGCCTGCGATGGTGTACTCAACGACGAACCTGGGTGCATGAATGGCAAAACGTCATTTTTTCGGATGAATCCAGGTTCTGTTTACAGCATCATGATGGTCGCATCAGTGTTTGGCGACATCGCGCTGAACGCACATTGGAAGCGTGTATTCGACATCGCCGTACTGGCGTATCACCCGGCGTGATGGTATGGGGTGCCATTAGTAACTCGTCTCAGTGACCTCTTGTTCGCATTGACGGCACTTTGAACAGTGGACGTTACATTTCAGATGTGTTACGACCCGTGGCTCTACCCTTCATTCGATCCCTGCGAAACCATACATTTCAGCAGGATAATGCACGAGCGCATGCTGCAGGTCCTGTACGGGCCTTTCTGGATACAGAAAATGTTAAGACTTCTGCCCTGGCCAGCACATTCTTCAGATCTCTCACCAATTGAAAACGTCTGGTCAATGTTGGCCGAGCAACTGGCTCTTCACAATACGCCAGTCACTACTCTTGATGAACTGTGGTATCGTGTTTAAGCTGCATGGGCAGCTGTACCTGTACACGCCATCCAAGCTCTGTTTGACTCAATGCGCAGGCGTATCAAGGCCGTTATTACGGCCAGTGGTGGTTGTTCTGGGTACTGATTTCTCAGGATCTATGCACCCAAATTGCGTGAAAATGTAATCACATGTCAGTTCTAGTATAATATATTTGTCCAATGAATACCCGTTTATCATCTGCATTTCTTCTTGGTGTAGCAATTTTAATGTCCAGTAGCGTATTAAAAGTTCTGGCTGGTGTCGTTGTCTAGGGTGTGGGATACGTAGTTGCCACATTACAAGCAATATACTGCTGAGTCTACAGCATACACTATGAACATGATATGTCACTTGGATACTGCGAATTTTGAACGTAACCTAGACATTTATAAATGAAAGACTGCAATTAAATAAATCTTGTGGGTACTATTTTAACGACTGTAAATGATGAGTACGATTGCTGAAGTAAACTTTATTACTGTAAAACACTTATTGGTGTATATGGTCCTGCAATTAAAATAAATATAAGTTGGATATCAGGGAAACAATAGATTCCTACTTCACGTCATTAGTTATGAACAACAACAAAGCTCGCGAGATATTCACTTCCAAACGCATACTACGTCTTCATTGCAGAAGCCACGGAATTCTCACAATTGCTCAAGTCAGCACTACGAGGTATTTCTATCACCCGCGACCACGCGCAAACTGCTCCACTCTCAAAGTCTTTCCCGCCACCTTGCGTCCGTCGCGCCGTACTACCCAGCATACTCTGTGTCCTGTGCGACTGTCCATCGCACCGCACTGTTCAGAACTGTCCTCTCCTCTCTTGAAACGATGCTCCTCCCCCACTTCCATACAGTCCCTCCTCGTGTTCTTTTTTGAACGATTGCTGTGATTGGTTAGAGCGCTCCTGCCCTGTCTCCAAGCCAACGCACACTCACAAACATAATGAGGTACATTCAAAATAATGAATTTACATTTCAATAACTTGAAATTAAATAAATATTCCAACGGCTGGACCATAAACACACTCTAACACACATTATTAAATACATAAACAAATTAAATAAACAAAAAAATGGTTCAAATGGTTCTGAGCACTATGGGACTTAACATCTGTGGTCATCAGTCCCCTAGAACTTAGAACTAGTTAAACCTAACTAACCTAAGGACATCACACACATCCATGCCCGAGGCAGGATTCGAACCTGCGACCGTAGCGGTCGCGCGGCTCCATACTGACGCGCCTAGAGCCGCTTGGCCACACCGGCCGGCCAGTATCCTAATGTCTCAGTGCTTTCTAAAACTCAATAAATAATTGACCAATTTCTTCATGAACAGTATACAGGGTGAGTCACCTAACATTACCGATGGATATATTTCGTTAACCACATCAAATACTGACGAATCGATTACACAGACCGAACGTGAGGAGAGGGGCTAGTGTAATTGATTAATACAAACCATAAAAAATGCACGGAAGTATGTTTTTTAACACAAACCTAAGTTTTTTTTAATGGAACCCCGTTAGTTTTGTTAGCACATCTGAACATATAAACAAATACGTAATCAGTGCCGCTTGTTGCATTGTAAAATGTTAATTACATCCGGAGATATTGTAACCTAAAGTTGACGCTTGAGTACCATTCCTCCGCTGTTCGATCGTGTGTATCAGAGAGCACCGAATTACGTAGGGATCCAAAGGGAACGGTGATGGACCTTTGGTACAGAAGAAACTGGAACAGCACATTAGGTCCACATGCTAACACCTTTTTATTGGTCATTTTCACTGACGCACATCTACACTACCATAAGGGGTGATGTACACGTACACACGTGGTTTGCGTTTTCAATTACGGAATGGAATAGAGTGTGTCCCGACATGTCAGGCCTATAGATGTTGAATGTAGTGGCCATCATTTGCTGCACACAATTGCAGTCTCTTGCGTAATGAATGTCGTACACGCCGCAGTACATGTGGTGAAATGTCGTCGCAGGCTGCCACAATACGTTGTTTCATATCCTCTGGGGTTGTAGGCACATCACGGTACAGATTCTCCTTTAAGGTACCACACAGAAAGAAGTCCAGAGGTGTAAGATCAGGAGAACGGGCTGGCCAATTTATGCGTCCTCCACGTCCTATGAAACGCCCGTGACCCGTGTTTGTTACAACACGCAACTGAATGTCGGAGGTTTCAAGCGTCAGCTTTAGGTTAGATTATCTCCGGATGTAATTAAAATTTTACAATGCAACAAACGGCACTGATTACGTATTTGTTTATATGTTCAGCTGTGCTAACAAAACTAACGTGGTTCCATTTAAAAAACGTAGGTTTGTGTTAAAAAAACATACTTCCGTGCATTTTTGTATGGTTTGTATTAAAGAATTACACTAGCCCCTCTCCTCACGTTCGGTCTGTGGAATCGGTTCGTCAGTATTTGATGTGGTTTACGAAATATATCCAGCGGTAACGTTAGGTGACTCACCCTGTATATCTGATTTAAACAAATACATAGATGAATAAATATATTTATAAACATGCTGCTACCGTTTTTTCGTGTAACTATGGAATACGTATGGCCTCGCTCGATAGATAGTAATCTGCCACTATGACATTCCAGTAACTCATGTACTATTCAAGTTACATGCCTGTAATTTATACCAACTTAGGTTGACACTAACAGCTTTCTAAAGACACGTCGATCGACAAAATCGGATGAACCGTTTAGATTTTGGAAATCCTTTGCTGCGTGTTGCTTGTATAATTTATGGTCAGATACTAAACTTTAAACTAATAAAGATGTTGAAAATCTGATTACAATGTTTCTTTTTGAGGTATTATGATTCATCTGGCTACTATTTATTGCTACATGAGCTGTGTAATGTCTGCCATTATGGTTTCACAAAGTCCGCCATCTTTGGCACTCTGCGGCACAAAGCTCATTCTGCGTAACAGCGTTAACATGGCATCCCCAGCCACGTGGTCGGTCTGGACCACGCGCTGGTGCTACCCCTCTTGCACCGGCTGCCGTACGGCGCCACGAGGTCGCTGACGAGCCCCAGCTTGCCGAGTGGCCCGTGCGTCCGCGCCAACTCCGAACTTACAATATTTTCAGGGCGCCACAACTCACCCATCACCTCACAACTATAATGCAGCAGTTCCTTCTACGTACAGTCCAAGTTCTGTCGAGCTATGTTACTTGGCAGTGACAGATCAAACGGAAGTTACTTTCGTCCATAAGTTTTGCACGTCAGTGTATTTGCAACTTGTGGTGTTGGAAACACCTTGAAAAAGGATATGTAGTAATTTTATTGTTAGTGACCGCAGTGAAATTTATTCGCTAGAGCAACCAAGAAATATGCTACACTGGGACGCTTAGTTTGGCAGAAGGAGCGCAACTTCACCTTTATATCTATGTGAACAACTCATAAATGAACTCCATGAGAAAGGAAGGAGGGTTAGAAGTCAACGTCTCGTCGGTGACGAGATTATTGAAGGTGCTGCACAAAGGAGCTGGAACACGGCCGTGTTCTTTATAAAGAATCCACTCCGGCGTCGTCTGAAGAACATGGTACCATGACAAAGTTGGCAACTCACGGCCGAACCACAAGTAAACACAGTAAGCGCCAGACGCAGAGATGAGAGAGGGATTTCGGCATGGAAGCACTGTCAAGGGTTTCCACACGACCCCGGTGCCGAAGACTGACTTGCAAAAGACCGCAGTGCTTCTCAGTCCTCTCTGCAGTCATCGAGCCGCGCGTGATTACCCGAGCGGTCTAGGACGCGGCAGTCATGGACTGTGCAGCTGGTCCCGGAGGAGGCTCGAGTCCTCCCTCGGGCATGGGTGAGTGTGTTTGTCCTTAGGATAATTTAGATTAAGTAGTGTGTAAGCTTAGGGACTGATGACCTTAGCAGTTAAGTCCCATAAGATTTCACACACATTTGAACATTTTTGCAATCATTGACGGAGACGACAGCATCGTCCTTTTATTGATCTAGCAGTGCGGGTGTTGTACTAGACAGAGCTATGTAGCACAGTTTATAGTCAGTTGTACATGTACTGCATCAAGTGATGCATAAATAGCAGTGTGGACAGTAATTGTTTTGAAGCATTTCATCTTCTTGAAGTTATAATGAAGTGATGTAATATTTTGTGTATGCTGTAGTATCCACACTCGGCCTCCTCCAGAAATGAACCAAAGAACCAACGACAGAGCCGACGATTTTTTTTCGTTCGACACAACAAAGCGACCATCTGAGACCGAATCCTGATGTCCGGATATGCTCCATGTTACCAGTCTTTAACCATGGTTCATATCTGAATATTTAGATAAAAGTTAATATCCTTCTATAACGAAGCCTAAATTTCCGGAAGCCCGCATAAAGAAATGAATGTCGTTTTCTTCCTGATTATGGAAGAGGAGTAGAAGAGATAATTTTCATTTAGATTTTTAAGATAACTTTAATTTATTGTGCGGTCTCTGCTGCAGACGCCTCCGCAGCGTAGCGGTAGCGCTACCTCCTACCACGCAGGGGTCAGGGTTCGATTCCCGGCAGGGGATTGGGTCTTGTATGACCTCAATCACCATTGACCCGCAAGCCGCCAAAGTGGCGTCAACTAAAAAGGTCTTGCAATACGGCGGCCGAACTCCCCCGCATGGGACAATGCCCTACGATCATTTCATTGTCTTTTATTCGATTATATGTTTCGGTGATACTGGATCATCTTCAGATCTAAGACAAAGTAAAACTAAATATGAAACATCCAATATTTTACAATAGTAGAAAAGAAAAAAAATTGTACATAGAAGGCGAATCTACTTAATTACATTAGCAACCTGTTTTGTCTACTCAGCGCAATATATCGTAATACTATATTTTGCGGCTATGGTCAGTGTCTTATGTACGCAGATGTTCGGGCCGGGGGGGGGGGGGTGGTAGAGGGGGAGGGAGGAGAAATTGAGTGAGACTGATTGGTGGAGGGGAAAGGAAGCAGTGAGGGAATGGTGGGGATTCATAACAAGAGAGGCCGTTTTAAATTTATAGAAAGTATAACTATGTAAAAATTCTCTTTGGAACAGTAATAGTATAGAAAAATGCGTACGTAAAATGCAAGCGGTATAAAATAGTGAAATTACAAATGAACCGAGGTGGTCGGAGACCGCGCAAAGATGGCAGGGGAAAAGGGGGGAGGGCAGGGATGGATAGTGGTAGGGACGCTATGGGGTCAATAAGATGAAAGATTAGAAAAAATAAATAAATTGTCTTAAGAGTTCATGCTCCCCTGTTAACATGGCGTTCACGGGCAAAACCCAAGTGACGCTACGTTTGTGACTGTTTTGTAAATATCAGTACCTTCTGATACAGTTGTGGATCGTAGAAATCCCGTGGTACAGGGTTCTCGTAGGAAAGTGTTTCTGCACGCATCTTATTTTCGACAATCGCAAATAACACGATGATCGTAAGCTTCTGAAGAAGAGCACTAGCTGCTTGAAACGGTAAAAGATATGAAATTTCTGTTCTGCAACTGATTGCTGATTATTTCAACAAATAGAAATACAGTTGCTGAACTGAATACATTAATAGTCTCCGATTGCTTAATAATATTGAGCCCGGGCGAGGTTGTCTTTATCCCAGTGTTTATCTTGGTTCGACAGGTCGTGCTAAACTGAAGCTGTGATTACTATAGGAACTCTGATGCGGCTAGTTTTAAAAGGTCAAGCACTGTAGTGCTGAAGGGTGAGTGAGACCAGAGATCGAGCACTTCTTTGCGAAGAGGAGAGATGGACCTACCGTGCAATTACAACTAAAGTACGCCACGGTCTGTATGTTGTGTCCTGTGTAGACTTGCGGTCGTATGTGCCGGTGTTGGGTTCGGCCGGGCTTAACGAAGTACACAGTGTATGCATTCGGCACGTGCGAGCTTGGCTTTGTTCCAAGTGTGGATCGCGCTAACGCAAATGCTGTTGCTGTTTATTTCCTATTGAAGGCATCGCTACAGATGTTAACTTGTGTACCATTGCCGAGTGTGTGTGGAGCGCAGTCAGCTGCGGATAATCCTTTAAATGTGGATAATATATGTGGTTATGCGACGAAGGACGCAGTAAGAATATACTCACTAGTGAGCACTACCATGTCCTAAATATAGGCGTTAAAGTAAAACCGTGTGAAATTCCCTATCCTGGTTACCACACGTAGATTTAATTTCAGTATTCGCGTAGTAATGCGACGGAAAGTCTTTTCCTTAAATTTAAAGAGTGAGGTGGGCGAAGTGATTCAAATATTTGAATCTGCTAGTTCCTTTTGTTAATTAACAGGTCCACGCTGCTTCTCTTGTTAGGCAACAAACATTCTTGGCAACTTAAATTCATTGCTTGAATTCTGCTAATTACGCTCAACCCTGATGGTTTCAAGGTTAAAAATATTTTATTCACGTTGCGTGGTTATTATAAGTGCTTAACAGCTGCTGTGTTGCATGGCTATTACTATATGCTGCAGGTATATCAGTAAAATTGATGTTAGGTCAAAATGGAAACCGTAGAGGCGACATGTATAAGTCATACGAGCCGGGCGCCCATTCCAGGTTTAATGACGTCAGGCAAATGTGTCCCTTTTGGCCGGCTGGAGTGGCCGTGCGGTTCTAGGCGCTACAGTCTGGAAACGCGCGACCGCTACGGTCGCAGGTTCGAATCCTGCCTCGGGCATGGATGTGTGTGATGTCCTTAGGTTAGTTAGGTTTAAGTAGTTCTAAGTTCTAGGGGACTTATGACCGCAGCAGTTGAGTCCCATAGTGCTCAGAGCCATTGATTTTTTTTTTGTCCCTTTTGGAAACAAGGTGCCTAATTTCTACGTAGAGTGAAACAAATGGGCCTATTTACCATTTCACTGATTATTTTTCAATTGATTTAAATTTGTTGATAAATTTTTATATTTTTTTTTTATTTTTTGTAAAGCCTTGCCTAAATGATTTTTAAAACTGATGAAACCCTTGAAATTTGAAAGTTTTGAATGTTTGATATTTTTCATTTATTGTAAAGTTTACTTAAAATTGTGGATTTTTGTTTCATTCGAAAGTTTATTTAAATTCGGACTTTAATTTTCATGTTTGGTAATGAAAGTAAACGAACACAGTGCTTAAGGCACAAGAGATTTCACCAAGTTGTAATTTTAAAATTACAATTTTCTGGTATTTAGTGCAATAAATAAGTTTTGTAAAATATTGGTTAAATATTTCTTGTTCTGGCACCTCTCCCACTCCAAGCTAGGAACTGTCCGTCTAAAACTTTCCTTGAACTAATGTTTTTAAAATTGTGGGACCAAACACGTTGCACTGATTAGCCCTAAACGATAGTTCGTGGTGTCTGTTTCACCTCCAACTCACAGTCCGGCCCACATCATAGTTGTCTTCCCTCAGACACACAATCCTCCAGTTTTTTTCAATTCAGTTATCTTTTTCGACATACATTTGCACGGGAATGTTTAAGAACTACATCTTTTCTACTTCGGCTGTCTTTTACATCTAGTCCTCCTGTTCCGTATTGTGGAACTGTTCCGCATTCGTATTCTTGTCTGCGTAGCTTGGTTTGTTTTTCAGTTTTAACATCGCACCAAAGGATGGCGATATTGTACTACACACATTCAGAGAGGGTGAAGCGTCTTTTGCTTTGTGGCATGGCCTCATCGTATTTTGTAACGTGAATGCAGAGTTCGAAATAATAGTAGCCGACGGCTTCTATGACACAGGATCAAGCGTATGAAAAGAAGAGATTGCAGTGCGCATAGAGCCTACAGATACGTGATACCTTTTCACTCTAATATTCATGTCTGTCACCTCTTCCGTGTGTATGCGTGTTTGCGAGCGCCTGTGCTTGGTTTGGTGTGGCGCGCGCTGTAACTCATGACCCAGTGGGCTTTCTTTCAGATAACATACATGGACAGGGACGAAACAAATCACGTAAGCCCCTACACCCTAAAAGTGTTGTAGTAAGCCTGGATGCTTAACTTTCAGACTTAAGTCTTTAAATAACTGAACTATAAAGAATAACTTGTCACACAAAATGCCGATAAAAGTGATTTCTGAGGAAACATGACTTGTTAATGGTGCATAGGATCTTAATTTCGCCTTTTAAGGACTTGCGATAAGACTATATTTTAGCATTAAATTTTAAAAGCCAGTCGATATCCAGGTCATCAGAGATTACGTGAGGCTATGGTCAAATCAAATCCAGGCTTGTAGCACAAGTGTGTACACACTTAAATGTGTCATACACCAATAGATTATATTCACGATAAACATTATAATGTTCGGCATATCAGTTATATTTCTTTTAAAAGTTACTGTTGGATGCCAACAATTTTGTCATTAAATATTTACTTCGATTCAAGATTTCCTCTACGATATGGACTTCTTATAGAAACAATTTTGTTCAGAAATATTTTGCCTGAGTATGAGATATTTTATTTCATTGAAAAGACTGCCAAAGAGTTTTCTCACTGTGTATTTCATTTGCCTAGCACCGTCTTGCACATTTTTCACTCTGGTATTTAATATTTTAATCTGTGCTTTCAAATTCCAATTAGCTGTTTACAACAAATTTCGTCATTGCATAAGTATGCTGTGAGGCTGTAGTTATAGACTAAAATGATGCCTACAGAACATTGTTTTTGAAGTCGAAGCAATGATTTGCTATGCATTCCATGGTGGATAACATTTCCAAGAGCAGACTGTCTTTTCAGAAAGTGTGGAAAGTAATATGAAGAGAGCTTGATGTCCTGCAATACATGTTAATGACATAAACTCACTCACTTGAAAATGGCATAAAAGATCGGAACCTAGGTCGTAGTTAAATAAAGAACAGTATAGTCAAATGGCGATGTGTTCATTTAAAAATTATTGTATGACCGTTTCTCAGCAACATCAAAAACTGTTTACTGAAGAGAGAAAATTGTTGGTGATTATGGACAGCGGTGGGGTCACCTAGAAATGGCGTGTTTTCATCTAAGTAAAATAATTGCTTTAATCATGTGTTACACACGTGATTAAGAATGTTAGAATGCTATACACTACACGAAGTGCAGTAAGCTATACTGCCAGCCTTATTAAGGAGTTATTTGTCGTGGGGAATTAGTGTATGACGTTTCTTTACCCTTGTCTTTACGTCGTAGGAAGTTTAGTCATAATCGATCATGTCAGTGTTAGCGTACACGTAGTTTAGTACACGTGCATTCATGTGACCCACCGGGAGGAAAACTGAGCAGACTCAAGGGAAACGACATGGAGAAATATTTCGACCGGTGAAAGGGACGAGTGCAGACGCTGTGGACTCAAATGGAATTTGCTTTGAAGGCGACCAGCGCTAACTAAAGTCCTTATACTAATGGCCTCTGACGACGGTTCACAGGGGCAATGGAGCTTGGATATCACTGACCAAGTTAGCCACTCAATTAGTTTGTCTGCCACTGAATACTGTGAAAAATAATGTATGGAAATATATTCATTTTTGTCGGAGCTACGTTGATCCGGAAGCTAAAGCGGAGATACTTTGGCGACCTGTTTTCACAGCTGCTGGTAAATATTGCGGCTTGTATGGTCGTGGTCAATAAAAACGGAAATAAATCACATACAGCAATTATATGACAAGTATGAGGTAGTGATACGACTGCGTGCTTTCGTATGCGAAAAACTTAAGCACTTCTACAAATACAAATTTTCCAACATAAAAGTAATTCGCCGTAATTTTAATGTTTCCTGCTCACCTGATCTTCGGATAATGAGAAGTGCGTAGTTAATTGTTACAGCCGTAGTTGTTGTCTGTTTCTTGAAAGTGGGTTGAGCGGCGTTTCGTAAATCTAAGGAAAGTATACCATATTCTGTGAGTACAATTGACGTCTAGACCTATTGGTTCATTTGAGAAGACCCAAGTGTTCAGTTATACACATCAAAATGGCGCCAATGTCTACGATGCTAATTGTAACAGTAAGCCTTCAGTTCATATGGAGGACGCGACTGTGAACGTAACTGCAGAAAATTATTGCTAAAGCAAATATATATATATATATATATATATATATATATATATATATATATATATATATATATATATATATATATATATATATCAGGCGTCTTTCGCAAGATAGTGGTTACACGTACATCTCATCAGTAGGTACGTACGTTCTTAAACCTGATACCTTTCGGCTTTCATGTGTTCAAGCAGTATTTCCAGCTGTTAAGGAAATAGAGAGGTTTCTTAAAAGGACTGCGTACTCCGAAGTTGTCCCGAGACGATATTTTATGAGTTGCGAAGTATGTTTATCCACTAAATTCCGACAACTACTGCGTTTTCCAACAAGATGGATCTATGTTTTGTGAATCGCTGTCTCGTATTCGAAAGCCTTCACACAAAAACGCACCGAAAACAAAGTTTCCTGCTTCCTCATTCGACGGACTACCCTCCTTGCGATTTCTGAAAAAAAAGAAGTGTGAAAATAACACCAAAACTACAGACCTGCACGCACCGGTTTCATCATAAAATTCAGGATTTTCACCTATGTGTATTCTGTTATAACGGCATTACATCGTGGATTAAGGCACGTTTCTGTGCTTAAAATTTCGCCTCCTGGCGTTGGAGACATCCTCACACCGATTTTCGAACTCGAACCTCAGCAAGCATATCTGTGTAATGTGAATGTTAATGAGATTTCAGGAGGACGCAGGTGTAAACAGATGCACGGCAGTCACTTTGCGACATATGCAGTAACTTTTAAATTACAGTTTTTGAAAGAATTTTCATTATATTTTTCCTGAGAATGAATGTGAGTATTCATCGCTTTTATCTTGGATATATAATAGCCCATATTTTGTTGTCTTATTAAAATGGGTGATCAAAAAGTTTGCGTTCGAAGGCAGTAGAGCCCACAATCAGTATGTCAAACACGCCACGTCACCGTGAACGTTTGTGGAGATCATCCCAACGATGCACCAGGTTGAAGATACCCGTTCTGTGAAATATCATCCTCCTGTGTTAATAAATCCACAAGATACATGTTCGTCCGACAGCAATCGTCTACCCTTCAAGGCCGTTCTTGAGGGACCGAAGGCGTGGTACTCGGATAAGGAAAGGTCAGGACTGCAGTGCGACTGCTAGAGTGTCTCCCACTTCAGTTCGTCTAACTTCTCTCTCCCTCCGAAATCGATCAGCATTTTGTATCGAAACGCGATCAGCACTGAACTTGACTTACCTACTGAGCGAGGTGGCGCATTGCTTAGCACAATGGACTCGCATTCGGGAGAACGACGGTTCAAACCAGCTTCCTGCCGTCCTGTCTTAGGTTTTCCGTGATTTTCCCAAATTGCTTGAGGCAAATGCCGGGATGGTTCCTTTGAAATGGCACGGCTGGCTTCCTTCCTTGTGCTTCCCTAATCCAATGAGACCAATGACCTCGCTGTTTGGTCTCTTCCCCCAAACAACCCAACCCCAACTAATCTCCTCCTCTTCCTCCTTTGACGCATCATTCCACCACGGTGGTTTTCAACAGACTTGGTGCCCCATGATCATCCTCCATCCTCCCATGGATATCTACCAGCGATTGTCCATCGGAAGAAAGGGTATTGCGGAGACATGACTTAGCCAGAGCCTGGGGGCACCTCCACAATGAATTCTTCACTCTGCAGTGGAGTGTGCGCTGGTACGAAACTCGCTGGTGTAATTCTTTTCAATTAAATTGCAGTCAGCTCAAGACGTATAACCAGTAGTAACAGATTTTGATGTGCTTGGTTCACAATACGGCGATCCTCTTTGGTGGTGGTCAGACGTGGCCAACCGGAACCGTGATTACGTCCCATGCCGTCCAACATCGGGCACTGTCACATTCGTATGCCCCAGATTCGCACGATTCGACTGTGGTGTCACCGCCAGACACCACACTTGCTAGGTGGTAGCTTTAAATCGGCCGCGGTGCATTAGTACATGTCGGACCCGCGTGTCGCCACTGTCAGTGATCGCAGACCGAGCGCCACCACACGGCAGGTCTCGAGAGACTTACTAGCACTCGCACCAGTTGTACAGCCGACGTTGCTAGGAACGGTTCACTGAGAATTACGTTCTCATTTGCCGAGACGATAGTTAGCATAGCCTTCAGCTAAGTCAATTGCTACGACCTAGCAAGGCGCCATTTATCCTTTGCTATGTATCTAATGAAGCATGTACAGTAACAAGACCAATGTTCACCAATTATGGATTAAAGTTAAGTATTCCAGAAGCTACGTACTTTTCTTTATAGCATTCATTAAGTATCCTGTTTCAGACCTCACGCCATCCTGCGTGAGCTTATAGCGTGCATTTCGGCTTCCTCAAACAACACGGTGTTGGCACTTCTGCCGACACTTCATCGACCATCCTTCCAAATTGAAACTCACCATGAAGCTCCTTTCGAACACTTGTTCTGATAACGCTGTCTCAGCGAGCATGGAATGTCACTGAAAATCTGTTGCTTCTCACCCCCTTGTATCCTGTACTGCTATCAACACTAAATATGAACAACTCCTAACGCAGTCTGGGGACGTTATAACTGTCACAGAGAATTGCAACTTCACACACCCGGCGATAGTGTGTACTCGTACAAAGTTACACTGACATCCGGCCGCGTATTCCAGGTGCTTTACTTTTCTTGTCAGACAGCGTACAGATTCTGTCACGGTGTGGTCGTGTGCAGACGGAGGGCCGTGTGTGGAGTGGGGACTGGGAGGTGACCTGACGGATCGCCTCGGCGGGCGCGACCTTTGCTGGCTGACTTTTACGGCTGGCGTGCAGAGGTCGATCTCTGCGGGCGGCGGCAGCCAGCGGGCGGCCGTCTTGGGCGCCTGCTGGCTCGGGGCGAGCACGCCACGCCACGATACGCCACGCCATGTCACGCCGACTACAGTGGATCGCAGCTGCGGGTGGGTTGGGCAGCCGGCCAACACCATTTGTTCTCTGCAGCTGGCGACCCAGTCCCGCAAACACGCTGCCTGAGGCTGTTGTGTACGACTTCGTACACAACAATAAGGATAGGTGGTCTACACAGTTGTGTGGAAACTGTCGTTCTAAGAAAGCTGGATAGGAGCAAAATTGACTAGGAAACAAGTTGACCACGTTAACAGAAGCGTACGAAGACCCATTACAAGTAATTCAGTAAGAAACAGTTAAGATATAATAACAATAGCAACTGTAACACGCCCGGGTGTACAATGGGTGGGGTGGTAACTTAAACTGACTTATCGTTTCGTGTGCTACGGTCGCAGGTTCGAATCCTGCCTCGGGCATGGATGTGTGTGATGTCCTTAGGTTAGTTAGGTTTAAGTAGTTCTAAGTTCTAGGGGACTAATGACCACAGCAGTTGACTCTCATAGTGCTCAGAGCCATTTTATCGTTTCGTGACCGTGCGCCCTGTCCACACCACGTACCTGATAATCCCGCGGTGGTCATATTGTCCTGCTCCACACTGCTGTTGGCTTGCCTGAAATTATCTATCGAAATATGCAAGCGGGTTTAGGGGAGCCACTCAACGTTAAAACACAATACGCCTGAAATTATCTATCGAAATATGCAAGCGGGTTTAGGGGAGCCACTCAACGTTAAAACACAATACTGTCCTATGTCTGGTATGAACACCTATATTCTGACACGATATGGAAACCACAGGTTGCACTGTTTACAAGTTAATCGTAAATGTTTATCCCAATTAACAATCTTGATGATTAACAGTCCAAAATATCATTCAGACGAGCGTACGCGTAACCGACACGACGCGGTTTGTTGATGACGCGGAAGCCGAATGATCGTACGCAAGTTCTTACGCTCGTCACACATACAGATATCTGGTAATATTCCTCCTTGTCACTATTAATGATATAACACTGTTCCTAAAGTTAATTTCTCAGTTCTCACTTGTACGAGCGTGTGCGTAACCGTCGCGGCGCGGCTGATTGTTGATGATGCGGAAACGCGATGCTCGAACTCACGTCCTCACGCTCGCTACAAGACACTGGCACTTGACTGCACTCTTGTATGGTAACTAATTTCTACTGATTCACATCAGTTCACTCTGGGAGATAGAACACGGCGCGGATGATTTATAATGTGCGACACGCAACGAGAGGATACACAAATACGTTATCGGCGGCACTGCTCATTTTTAATTACATTTTGTCGCACTTTCCTCTGAATTACTTCCATATTTAATCACTTTACTGTAATAGCACTTGTAGCAACACTTCAACCTGAATACTAAAAATGCTTCGTACATGCAGAGCTACACACTACCAACAGTTTCGTGTCCCGTGCTTGACTCTCTACAGACGCGGCTGCCCACAAAAATACTCCACAACTAAACCAGCGATATGACAGTACAGAAGACGGCGGTTTCTGACCTAAGTATGAACTAACCACGACTACGCGGCGTCTGCGTAGCGTCACGTAGCGAAGAGGCTCCAAATGCGACTGGGCTGTGTCGTTACCACCGGCCGTTCCACAATGAAGAGCGAAAGAAACTGATACACCTGCCTAATATCGTGTAGAGCCAGCGCGAATACGCAGACATACTGCAAAACGACTTTCTATGGCCTCCACTAATGTCTGAAGTAGTGCTGGATGGAACTGACACCATCAGTCCTGTAGGGCTGTTCATAAATCCGTAGCGTACGAGGGGGTGGAGATCTCTTCTGAACAGCACGTTGCAAGGTATCACAGATATGCTAAATAAGGTTCATGTCTGGGGAGTTTGGTGGCCAGCATAAGTGATTAAACTCAGAAGAGTTTTCCTGGAGACACTCTGTAACAGTTCCGGAGGTGTCGGGTGTCGCATTGTCCTACTGGAAATGCCCAAGTCTGTCGGAATGCACAATGGACATGAATGGATGCAGGTGATCAGACAGGATGCTTACGTACATGCCACTTCTCAGAGTCGTATCAGGGGTCCCATATCACTCCAACTGCACACACCCCACACCATTATATAACCTCCACCATTTTGAAGAGTCCCATACTGAGATTCACGGTCCCTGGATTCATCAGGTTGTCCCTATACTCGTACATGTCCGTCCACTAGATACAATTTGAAAGGAGACTCATCCGACCAGGCAACATGTTTCCAGTCATCAACAGCTCACTGTCAGTGTTGAGGGCTCAGGCGAGGCTTAAAGCTTTGTGCGGTGCAGTCTTCAAGGGTACACGACTGGGCCTTCGGCCCCGAAAGCCCATATCGATAATGTTTCGTTGAATGGTTCGCACGCTGACATTTGTTGATGGCCCAGCATTGAAATCTGCAGCAATGTACGGAAGGGTTGCAAAGGGTTGCTCTTCTGTCACGTTGAACGATTCTCTTCAGTCGTCACTTACCCTGTTCTTGCAGGATCTGTTTCCGGCCGCAGCGATGTCGGAGATTTGATGTTTCACCGGATTCCTGATACTCGTGGAATGTTCGTACGGAAAAATCCCCACTTCATCGCTACCTGCGAGATGCAGTGTCCCATCGCTCGTGCGCCGATTGTAACACCACGTCCAAATTCACTTAAATCTTGATAACCTGTCATTATTCAGCAGTAACCGATCTAACAACTGCGCTATACACTTGTTGTCTTATATAGGCGTTGCCAACCAAAGGGCCTGCCTGTTTATTTATCTCTGTATTTGAATAATCATGCCTTTGGCGCTTCAGTGTATATCGTGGTAGCAGAGGGCACTCGTAGACCAGAGCCGCTGTGGGAGGGGCTCAGTGGGCGTGCACTATGTGGTCCGCCAGACCCCTCACGACCGCAAATCCGTTGCCAACTTTGTCATATCGGTAGAGTGGTATCGATACATGATACCATAGAGGCAGCGCTTTCTCCATCCGACAGCTACACATTCAATAACGACTTTCAGTTCACGACCACATTAGCTCTATGATGGAAGTATAGATAGATTTGTAGTTCTTGAAGTACTCGTTCGCCGATAAACCAATGGACACATCAGCCACAGTGTCTACATGAAACGTACACACGCTAGTCGGTATCTGCTCGCTCTCAGCCAACACCATCGGGCACAAAATCATCGCTTCCTGAACACTCTCGTCCATCGTTCTACAGTCGTCCCAGACACAGCAAACCTTCCAGTAGAACTAACCCCCCCCCCCCCCCCCCGAAGAATCTTCCGGGAAAATGGCTACAATTACCACTAGATACCACAAGCCATTTCTGGTGAGATGCACACGTATAACACTACCGTAGAATAGAGCTGCGGACTAGTATATGGGAGAATGGCTATTGTGAAGTTTCGAAAGAATTTAAATTCTCTGATTTTTTTCAGCTTCCTCATACAGCAAGCTGATCAGGGAACATTGCAATGTTGTGTGATGAGAATTGTACTTTGTTGAGAACGACTATTCCTGCTATGTTCTTCAGGTAGTAGTGTAAGAGTTGAAGAGTGCAATGATTGAGAAAACGATAGAGCAAACATAGATTATAATACTCTGTAAGTTTACCGTCGGGAAAGAGACTCCTGAAGAGACACAAAGACACAACATTTCATTAGTGTTTATGCCCCCAGAAGAAACAGGACTGCTCATGTGGCCTAAGACTGGCTCTTTTGGGCTCAAACGCCTGGAGTGTATAACATATTGTGCCATGCTGACGGCTGCTAGCGGGAGGAAACAGTACGCTTCGGACGCGAGACGAGATGACTTACGTCTACGCCATCCTGCACTATTTACTTATTGCTGAACATATAAGGGCCTTAAATACCTATGTTACATCTCTCTAGGAACAACACATACCAAATATATTATAAAAACACTCACAGGAATAATAACAATAATAATAACAGTAATAATGATATATAGACACTAACAATGATAATAATAATTAACACTAATAATAATTATAGTAAATGACATTAAGAGTGATATAAATTACACTCCTGGAAATTGAAATAAGAACACCGTGAATTCATTGTCCCAGGAAGGGGAAACTTTATTGACACATTCCTGGGGTCAGATACATCACATGATCACACTGACAGAACCACAGGCACATAGACACAGGCAACAGAGCATGCACAATGTCGGCACTAGTACAGTGTATATCCACCTTTCGCAGCAATGCAGGCTGCTATTCTCCCATGGAGACGATCGTAGAGATGCTGGATGTAGTCCTGTGGAACGGCTTGCCATGCCATTTCCACATGGCGCCTCAGTTGGACCAGCGTTCGTGCTGGACGTGCAGACCGCGTGAGACGACGCTTCATCCAGTCCCAAACATGCTCAATGGGGGACAGATCCGGAGATCTTGCTGGCCAGGGTAGTTGACTTACACCTTCTAGAGCACGTTGGGTGGCACGGGATACATGCGGACGTGCATTGTCCTGTTGGAACAGCAAGTTCCATTGCCGGTCTAGAAATGGTAGAACGATGGGTTCGATGACGGTTTGGATGTACCGTGCACTATTCAGTGTCCCCTCGACGATCACCAGTGGTGTACGGCCAGTGTAGAAGATCGCTCCCCACTCCATGATGCCGGGTGTTGGCCCTGTGTGCCTCGGTCGTATGCAGTCCTGATTGTGGCGCTCACCTGCACGGTGCCAAACACGCATACGACCATCATTGGCACCAAGGCAGAAGCGACTCTCATCGCTGAAGACGACACGTCTCCATTCGTCCCTCCATTCACGCCTGTCGCGACACAACTGGAGGCGGGCTGCACGATGTTGGGGCGTGAGCGGAAGACGGCCTAACGGTGTGCGGGACCGTAGCCCAGCTTCATGGAGACGGTTGCGAATGGTCCTCGCCGATACCCCAGGAGCAACAGTGTCCCTAATTTGCTGGGAAGTGGCGGTGCGGTCCCCTACGGCACTGTGTAGGATCCTACGGTCTTGGCGTGCATCCGTGCGTCGCTGCGGTCCGGTCCCAGGTCGACGGGCACGTGCACCTTCCGCCGACCACTGGCGACAACATCGATGTACTGTGGAGACCTCACGCCCCACGTGTTGAGCAATTCGGTGGTACGTCCACCCGGCCTCCCGCATGCCCACTATACGCCCTCGCTCAAAGTCCGTCAACTGCACATACGGTTCACGTCCACGCTGTCGCGGCATGCTACGAATGTTAAAGACTGCGATGGAGCTCCGTATGCCACGGCAAACTGGCTGACACTGATGGCGGCGGTGCACAAATGCTGCGCAGCTAGCGCCATTCGACGGCCAACACCGCGGTTCCTGGTGTGTCCGCTGTGCCGTGCGTGTGATCATTACTTCTACAGCCCTCTCGCAGTGTCCGGAGCAAGTATGGTGGGTCTGACACACCGGTGTCAATGTGTTCTTTTTTCCATTTCCAGGAGTGTAGTTTAGCAGGTTTAAGTACATGTTTCGTATTATAGATGCGAAAGGTATATAGAAAGAGGGGAAGACTGAAATGACAATGGCTGTTAGGAAACAACAGAATTTAAATTTAGAACTACGCCGACCTGCTGTGTAAGGAGGGATTGTGTTGGGGGAGGAGGGATTGCCGAGACTGAGCTGCGGACTAGTATATGGGAGAATGGCTATTGTGAAGTTTCGAAAGAATTTCAATTCACTGATTTTTTTTCAGCTTCCTCATACAGCAAGCTGGTCAGGGAACATTGCAATGTTGTGTGACGAGAATTGTACTTTGTTTAGAACGACTATTCCTGCTATGTTCTTCAGGTAGTAGTGTAAGAGTTGAAGAGTGCAATGATTGAGAAAACGATAGAGCAAACATAGATTATAATACTCTGTAAGTTTACCGTCACATAGCCATAATAACCAGCCGTGACTCGCATTAGGGAGGACTGTGGCTCAAATCCGCGTCCGGCCATCCAGATTTGGGTATTCCGCGATTTCCCTAAATCGCTCCAGACAAATGCCGGGATGGTTTCGTTGAAAGGGCGCGGCCGATCTCCTTCCCCATCCTTGACACAATCCGAGCTTGTGCTTCGTTTCTAAAGACCTTGACGTCGACGGGAAATTAAACCCTATCTTCCTTCCTCTTTAAAATGCCTTAGAAAATTGTCACCGGACTAGTTGAAAAGAAAGGTATAAATCATATACAACCAGCAAATCTAACAAAAGAAAGTGTACTCAAAGAAAACAAATTATGAGAAAAATCAAACTTAAGATAACCCAAATAAGCACGACAGTACATCTGATTATGAGGACGAACGGATTTTGAGATAGAATTATAAAAAGAGCTATGGAAATAAAAATTTGTTCAAACACAATGACGTCAGTAACACCTTGATCGTATATAGCTCACGATCGTAATGCATAACGAAAGTGCCTAATGGAAGCCTATATCCTGCAGTAGATTTGAAATGGCTTATTATAATATTCACTCTTCAGTGGGAGATGTGCTATTCACTGGCGTTTATCCATAGTCACTTGTCTTACATAACTTAGATTGAAATAACAGAAGTGTAGTTGCTATTTTTAAAATGTTTGCCGTTTATGTAAGCGATGCATGACGAGTGGTCGACGCGTGACGTGTGGAGTAGTTTGTTTACCGAAATTCGACAGATGATGAAAGCCTGCCCGATAACAATAGGAATTGTGAAGAATCCGCGTGGTATGGCTGGAACTGTTATTAAGGTGTTGACATTGGTCATGTTTGATGGTCACAATAACTTAAACTGTTTACCGGTAGCATTCCTCGGGTCTGACGTAGCCAGCGGAACTTCAAATGATGTGATCATTCTTATCCGATCCATTATGTAAGGTGCTACAGTGAGAGTGGCGAAACGTTGCGAAAGGTAGCGCTAGCATCTTCAATATGCTACACAGTAGTAAATACATTCATACACAACAGGCGCTTGTTTTTGTCGCACAGTTTGTTTCTCGTGTGCACCAGTCTTTGAGATTATATAGTGCCATTTAATGAGTGGAAGGTCATAGACGGAAGATTAGTTGATAATTGGAATTAATTCATTTTAGGTAGTATGAACTAATCGTATCTCTTAAATTTATTATACCACGATTTTTCCGGAATTGAGCGTATGTAACGCAGTTAACTGCAACAAAAGAAGACACCACGTTTGTCTTTCTTAAGTTTCCTAAGGACGCTGACGGGTTTGAAACAGCACATTACACCACTAAATAGTTTTGACTCTCTTGTAACTTACAGATATTTAATGAAAAATGAAGGTTTCCTAGAGAACAGTAAATGCCTAGTAAATGTCAGAAGACATCGTCTGTTGCAGAAACATACTGTGTATCTACACAATAATGTGAAGTTTTGTCTGCTACACTTCGAACCAAATCAATGTATCGATGCGGCAAATTGGACTGGTACGCATAGTAGCACTTTAAATATTTAATCTATCAGATAAGGCAAACAGTTGAAAGAAAACTGCCACACAAGCGTCATTATAATAAAACGTAAAAAATAACACAACACTTGTCCAACACAGAAGAAACTAATTCAGCAATTCTGGCTAAATCAGAACCACAATAACAGCAGGACAAGCCTCAGAACCTTCAACCTCTTGTGTTTTGGAGAAGAAGTAATTACGCTTAAAAATTATTCATGTGTTATAAAAGCGCATAAAGTATCATAAAGTGCAAATCACTGGCCTCTGTGCAAAAATGTTACGTGTCAAGCACTCTTGTCGGTCATAATAGTAACAGCAACAGAAATAAACGCTTCGTATGAGATAATATTGATACTTCCTTACTTTCAGCGGGGCAAGCTGGAATTATATACGATTTCTAAAGTAATTCTTCAAACTGACGTTGTAGCTTACGTCATTTAATTAGTGAGTTTTAGCTATACATTTGATTAACCATCACAAGTGTCTCGCGTATTTCGATGTCCGAGAGGACATTACGAGAGTAATCATCTTTTAGTTTCCCAATTAATCTCCCAATATTATATTAGTTAATTATTACGTGTTATTACATACCCTAAATAGTCAAATAAACTGGTACATCTGCCTAATATTGTGCAGGGCCCACGCGAACACGCAGAAGTGCCGCAACACGACATCACATGGACTCGACTAATGTCTGAAGTACTGCTGGAGGGAACTGACGCCATGTATCCTGCAGGGCTGTTCGTAAATACATAAGAGTACCAGAGGGCGGAGATCTCTTCTGAGCAGCACGTTGGAAGACAGCCCAGATATGCTCAATAATGTTCATGTCTGTGGAGTATGACTGCCAGCAAGAGTGTTCCTGGAGCCACTCCGTAGCAATTCTGGACGTGTGGATTGTCGCATTGTCCTGCTGGAATTGCCAAAGTTCGTCGGAATGCACAGTAGACATGAATGGATGCAGGTGATCAGACAGTGTGCTTACGTACGTGTCTCCTGTCAGAGCTGTATCTAGACGTATCAAGGGCCCCATTTCACACCAACTGCACACACTTCACACCATTACAGAGCTTCCACTAGCTTGAAGAGTCCCCTGCTAATATGCTGTGTCCACGGATTCACGAGTTTGTCTCCATACCCGCACACGTCCATTCGATCGGTACCATTTGAAACGAGACCCGTCCGATCAGCAACATGTTTCAGTCATTAACCCAAACCGGTGTTGAGGGGCCCCAGCGAGGCGTAATTCTTTGTTTCGTGCAGTCATGAGGGGTAAACGAGTGGGCCTTCGACTCCGAAAGATTATATCGATGATGTTTCGTTGAGTGGTTCGCACGCTGACACTTGTAGATGGCACAGCATTGAGACCTGCAGCAATTTGCGGGAAGGGTTGCACTTCTGTCTCGTTGAACGATTATCTTCAGTCGTCGTTGGCCCCGTTCTTGCAGGATCTATTTCCGGCAGCAGCGGTGTCAAAGAGTCAACGTTTTACCGGATTCCCTATATTCACGGTACACTCATGAAATGGTCGTACGCTAAAATCCCCACTTCATCGCTACCTAGGAGATGCTGTGTCCCATCGATCAGGCCGGGCCGAATTGGCCGAGCGGTTCTAGGCGCTACAGTCTGGAACCGCGCGACCGCTACGGTCGCAGGTTCGAATCCTGCCTCGGGCATGGATGTGTGTGATGTCCTTAGGTTAGTTAGGTTTAAGCAGTTCTAAGTTCCAAGGGACTGATGACCTCAGCAGTTAAGTCCCATAGTGCTCAGAGCCATCGATCAGGCACCGACTATGACACCACGTTCAAACTCACTTAAATCTTGATAACCGGCCATTATAGCACCAGTAACCTATCTAACAGCAGCGCCCGACGCTTATTGTCTTATATAGGCGGTGCCCATCTCAGCGCTGTATTCTGCCTGTTTACATATCTCTGTATTTGAATACTCATGCCTATACCAGTTTATTTGGGGATTCAATATATTTCTGCCTATTGAAACATTGTTAGAGACTTTGCTTGTTGTGGAATTGGCCGTTCTCAGTAAGCAAGTAGAAGCTGCAGTGGCCACGGTCGGCAAGCTTCAGTCTTCGGTGCTGGACCGAAACGACAATGTGGTGAAAAATTTGGCACGATTGGTACGTTTGCCAAAAAGTCTCGTCCGAGATGAGGAGGATGCACTGCCGGTGGCTACTGAGCGCACAGAATCTGTCGACTACAAATCATGGATCATGTAGCGCAAATGACGCCTACACCTGGATTCTGAAGGCATACTTGATGCCTTCAGGCCACTGGCTGGCGGTGAAAATAGACTCGCGCGCGAAATGGAAGCAAGGCTCACATCGCATCTGGAACCAATGGCACTCTTTTGATGTCGAGCCGAGGAGAAACCTCAAGCTAGAGAGTCAGACAATTATGGAATGACCCCGAGTACGGATTTCTTGACCTCCACCATCAACACGTGTTTAACAGTTTTTCGCAGGTGAAACACAAAATTAAATTAGCCGCTTTAGTAAACTTGTGATATAAACTTAGCGTTGGTTACAATTGAACCATGACACGTTTCTGATACTTTTATTCTGAATTGACTTAAACTGCCCTTATAAAAGTCTGCGTTCTCCGTACTGTCACCCTCTCAAGAAATTGTACCTCCAATTATGCCGCCAAATGCTTTCCACCAAATAGGGCTCTGTAAAACCTATGAGACATGTTTTAAATTCTCATGAAATTTTTAAAAGTGGAATATAAAAGTACAAGTTTTCTCCAGTTAATCGTAAACGGCCACATCTAAACGGCTAGTCCCCTGAAACAGTACACGAGTGTACGGAACAGTGCCCGCAGAAGTATTGTGAGACGGTGTGCCTCGACAGCTGAGTAAGTCACGCATAATGCGGCATGTAGTTTAAAACTGTCAGGAAATGACATAACGGGGCAAGAGTACGCCACACAGTGATACATACCTTCTTTGCTTGTGTAAACCAATATCTGGTCAAGCGTGGACGACCATCAGCTGTATGACAACTTTTTCATATATACGAGGGTCGTTCAATAAGTAATGTTCTTTCTCAGGATATATTTATTGTTAAGAGTCAGAATTTGATGACAATGTACATCAATATGTCTTGTCCATTTCTACGTAGTCTCCGTCACGTTCTATGTATGTACGCCAACGTTGTGGAACAGCATATGTTCCCTGCTGGTAAAAGCTCTTGTCCTGTAGAGATAGCCAAGTTTTCACTTCATGACTGACACTGTCATCATCTTCAAGTGTGTTCCCCGGAGAGAATCTTTAAGCAGCCCGAAGAGATGGAAGTTCAAGAGTGTCAGGTCTGGACTGTAGCCGGCCGTGGTGGCCAGGCGGTTAAAGGCGCTACAGTCTGGAACCGCGCGACCGCTACGGTCGCAGGTTCGAATCCTGCCTCGGGCATGGATGTGTGTGATGTCTCTAGGTTAGTTAGGTTTAAGTAGTTCTAAGTTCTAGGGGACTGATGACCTCAGAAGTTAAGTCCCATAGTGCTCAGAGCCATTTGAACCATCTGGACTGTAGGGTGGATGAGGCAATGATGTCCATCCCAAATTGGCGACGTGTTCTCAGGTTCTGAGACTTGTGTGTGGGCGTGCATTGTCGTGTTGGAGCAAGATTTCTGCTGGATTCTTGTCCGATCGAACACGTCGGAGGTTGAGTTTATTCATAGCCTTCGTGTTAGCCTCTGAATTGATGGTTGATCCTCTTGGCGTCACATGTTTCAGCATGTCCGGAGGCTGTAACTTTGTTTACCCTTCGCCCAACTGTGCTCCTAACAACTGCAGCATCGCCATACACTGCACACAAACGTTTATGATTTCGACACGGTTTCTTTTTCTGCACACAAGAGTTCAATAACAGCACGCTGCTTGTAACGTGAGTCGCATATAGACGCCATTTTGACACTGTACTACGGCTCTGCCATCTGCTACAACGGTTCGATACTTCACCGGCGCACAGAAAAACATCAAATGTGAAGCACCAACAAGGACGTTTGCCCATGCATATTAATGACTTTTTTTTAAAAAAAAGTGTGCTTTGTTACTTATTGAACGACCCTCGTAGCTATAAATCTGGTAAGTGTGGCGAGTACAATGAACACCGCTGAAGCGACCTGAGTACCGAGATACTTCTGGAACAGGTATTACAAGAGCACTATGCGGGAACAGATTTCAGTGTGTGATGGGTCGAATTTTTCTCCGTGGTTTAGTTGAAATCAACCAAACCACGACGTAAGGCGAAACTGTGCACCATTTTCTGTGGAAATGGAAATTTGTGGTAAGGTCTTATGGGACCAAACTGCTGAGGTCATCAGTCCCTAAGCTTACACACTACTTAATCTAACTAACTAACGCTAGGGATGACACACACACACCCATACACGAGGGAGGACTCGAACCTCCGACGGGGCAGCTGCGCGGACCAAGACGCCTTAGACCACGCGACTACCTAGCGCGGCGATTTTCTATGTCGATGAGTCAACTGTATTGTGGAGTGTCGCCAGTTTAAGGCTGAGGGGCTCCTGTGCAAAGCAGTATAATACTTACATGCGGCCCTCTCACCGTCTAAGGTTGCCGAGTCGTAGAAGAAAGCAACATGGCATCTTCAGCCTCGCTGCACACTTGTGCTAACAGTCGCCTTCCAGGTGAGACACCTGATACCGCATCAACTCACCACAGGCTGCGTCACCTCTCTTGTAGATGTTAGCTTCCCACGTATCTTTAACACATGTCAAGTCTTCATGCTGCCTTGTGTTCGCAAGTTCGGCTCATGCTAAACAATCGAAGTCAGTTTCCTTCCTAATGGTAACGGAGTTCGGAAAATTTAAATGCTCCTTCACTGGCAATCAGATTTTTGTAATATTTTGTACTTAGGGTACGTGAAGTTCAGAACTCAAATATCCATCTCCGAAAACAGTTCCACGTAACTCTCAAAAACTGTCTAGAAAATCGAGTTTGAAATTTTCCGACCATCTTTAATACGTGAAATTAATGTCGACTTTCAACAAGCAGTGTGTATCAGTGATAGACTGCCAGCATGCGACTATGTGGCGTACATTCCGTTCCCAACGGATTGTAATTCCATGGAAAAACAGAAAAAAATGCATAAAGATGGGGGAAAAATCGGTACCGCTCTAGCGCTCGAGACATAACCGCTGAATGCAGCGACGTTTCGATCATCATTTTTTTTCGTATTTTTCCATTCAGTTCGAATACCTATGTCATTTAAATACGGAATTCATCATATATACGTTTTTATGAATAACGAACGTCGTACTGTTGCTAATTACATATTGCATAGCAAAATCCAATTTTCATTGCAAATATAAATCTTAAACTACCGATCTTTTTAAAAGACTTTTAACCAAGACTACCTGAGCTAAAAAAAACTTAGAATTTAAATTTTTTTCCAACTTCAAGTATTTCACGTTTCATGTAAATGCTCGTAGGACGTCCATCTATATTTAGAAAATTGGATCTGCCAGGAATCGAATGCAGGTCCTGCAAGTGTCAGGCGAGCACTCAACCACATAGCCACATCGCTTGTCGAAAAAGTAATCTTGCACTAGATTGCTAAACACGGTAGGAAAACTTTAAAGCCGAATGTCTCGAGAATCTTTGAGAGTTGCATCGAGATGCTTTGTTATTTGAGATGTGAACTTCGTAACTTCGTGTACCATATATATCCTCTGACAAGGAGACCTGACGGGAACCGTATTTTTGTAATATATATATATATATATATATATATATATATATATATATATATATATATAATCCGGTTGCCGTGAGGTCTTCCTGTCAGGCACATAGTCAGTTCCTATCGTACTTCTCACGGGATTTATACAACTGACGACGCCGGTGCGGTATGGTGGTACATATCAGCTTTCAGATAACAGATACAATCAGTCAGGCGGTTGTCAGGTTAGGACACAGGCTTTTCATTCTATAGGAATGGGGTTCAAATCCGTCTTAGCCACAGAACTGCAAAGCAATATAAATCATTTCCTGTCCCGCTGTATTCAGGTAACGTCCGAGAGAAACATTTCTATTTATATCGATTCGACTCGCAAACTGTCACTTAATTTTTAGCATATAATACAGAAAACTCAGTGATGATAATTTAGATTAGGCCTGATAACGTGCTTTGGTACAGGTATCGAGTGGTGTACCGGTATGTGATACATGTCAGAAAAAATGGCACCCAACAGGGATACAAATGAGAAAAATGATTTAGAATTCAACACTCAGAATGTACTTCAGTATACCGACATCATTCGATGGCATCCTGAAAGTGGTGAAAAGACGGTCAGCCATTCAGAATGGTCATGGCAGGAGTTGCTCAGTTAAGTATCGAAGTCCGAAAAATATTCGGTAGAGGTTGTCACACAGCGCTGAGGGCTGTGACCAAGTTGGCGGACATCTCTCGACGCACCACTCCGGTCGCGTCCCGCGGGTAGCAGCTGATTCCTCCCACATTCACCTCACTGGTCGCTTATATACCCGTCGGAAAAATTTGTCTGTCAGGGTTCTTAAAAATAACAAACATTTTTTATGCTGAGATGATGGCTCTACCCGGCACGCAGGCTACCAAAAGCAGCATTTGAGTTTCCATTAGTGTTTCGGGCACAAATTGTCATTTTAGATAAATGCGAAGAATTCTCTTATTAGAATCCTCGGGAACTAGTTCTGGTAGTTAGGTGTCGCAGAGATCATTTCAGCTAATCGATTACTGAAACGATGTGGAACGAGTCACTTAAAAGGGTAAAAACTAAACCGAACTCCATCCGAACAGGCCTCAGAAGGCCCAATGGCAACGACCGACCACCGTGTCATCCTCAGCTGAGAGGGGCACCGGAAGCGGATATGGAGGGGCATGTGGTCAACACATCTTTGCCAGCTTTCGTGAATGGAGCGGTTACTTCTCAGTCAAGTAGCTCCTCAAATGTCATTACAACGGCTCAGTACACCCCACTTGCCAACAGCACTCGACAGACCCAGACGATCAGCCATCCAACTGCTAGCCAAGACCGACAGCGCTTAATTTAGGTTATCTCACTGCAACCAGTGTTACCACAGCGGGAAAGCCGTTGGTTGTAGGGTATGCATACGTGATTTACGTTACCATGAATGAACACGAATCCTTTTAGTCTTAATCATGTTTCACACTTAAAAACGAGGATTTTTTTTATTTTTCTTTGTTTTCCTTCTGCTGACAGATTTAAACAAAATTTTGGCTGTGGAATAAGAGGAGCTGTCATCAGAAATCATGTTAGATTAGAAAATTTCCTTTCATCTGTCAAACTTCTCATGTTTATGGCAAATGATTAAAATTTTTTGTATCTGCATACTGAACTCTTCTATAAGACACTGACTGCTTTAATAATGGTAATAAAGGACAGTTTTGGCCTAGTGTTGTACGTGTGAACATCACAACTCTTCTCAAATGATGAATTATTTATGACGAATATGATTATCGTTGGTGCAGATAAAACGCCTAACTCGTGGGAGAGGTACCTACATGATGAAGCGGTTGAACATCACTTATTATTCTTTTGTGCAATCAATACTTTCTAAGTGGTGAGTTACACCAGAAAATTATTCCCTTAGATATTGTTGAGTGTAAATGTGCTAAATACGTCAGAAAATTGATTCGTCTGTTTCCAAGACTAGTTATGATACAAAGACAAAAATAGCTGAACTTCATTGTTTGAGCAGTTCAGTAATATGCTACAGGATGATTATAATTAACCTTTAGCTACTTGAGCCATTGTAGACGGAAATCCATTTAACGGATGAGCACCCAACTTTATGGGAATGCTATTCAGACTGTGCGTTGCAGAATACGTTGCCGTTGGGCGCCGGTACTGGAGTGCGACACAAGGTTGGAACACAAGCATGAGTGTGCCTTAGAGTTACAGACAGCTTGGGTCTGGACAACGTGCGCAGGGCTTTACTGATAAAGCTGTCTTACTAAAACAACAGCAATACTACTACTACTCCCGCGAGTATCGATGCATTAAAGAAATACGCGGAGGTCCAGTAACTGGACTGGGTTTGAAGGACGGGATTCGGAAGTTCGAATTAACTGTGGTTTGGGAACTACCCCAGGGAGAGGTTGACAGACAACTGCGCCAGAAATTGTTGAAGAAGTTACTGTTGCCATAGCTGAGAATGCTAGGTAGAATGTGGGAGCATCGAGCAGTGTGCGAACTGTCAGGACAGCTGAACATTCCGCAGTTCGCCGTCGTTTCGGGAAACAGTAAAGTAATCTCTAGTGCGATTCCAGGCTGTGGTGTATACAGAAGGTCCTCACATCGAACAATGTTTGTAAGCGGTAACCTAAACCTGGTACCTAATAAACAAATGTTATTCTCTCAAGAAATAAAAACATGTTTCTTTCAGTGGTTTATTCGTCGTTTCTCTTGCGCATATCCTTACAAACACTTCATTGTCCTACGTCCACTCGTTTTCCATGTGGGCCTCCTTAAGCACTGTACTTCTAGTTCAAGTTTTCATCACAATACACCCAAAAATTTGGGGCATTTTCCCTAAATCTGTAAACTTTGCCTAGAGTTTCCAGCGAAATCAGTGTCACGTTTTTCTCGAAGATACCCATTTACGTTTCTTGGCTATCTCCGGTATGCTTCCAGCTTCTGTATTTATACTCTATCCCTGATGAACGCATTTCACATTTTCTGAATTCTCCCAGTAAATCTCCATTTTGCATTTGATTTTCATTCTATTAATAACTCGCTTACCTTAACGTTTTTGACGGTAGTAGACCGATATATACAAATGTAGGACATTTAAAAACGATATGAACTTTTGAAAGAAGTGTCACTGACGCATAGCATAGCTTGGAAAAACAATGTATCACAGAACTGCACATTAGAGCAAGGAAGTAACTGGAAGGAGTACGTCATGAGACGAACAGAAATAACCCTTTAACTCAAAGATAATAATTCCACTTCAGTCACCGGGATTCGTGATAGCCCTCCGGAGGTTATATACGGCTGGACATGAGAGGGCGCGTGATCAGCACACGTGGCAATGCATACTCTGCAACACACGATTGCTTCCATTCGGACCACAAGGTAGGTGAGGAGCCACGCGGAGTGGCCGAGCGGTTTGAGGACGCTGGCGAGGTAGTTCAGCGTTTTCAGTCAGAGGGATAGCTACCCATTGCAATGAAAAAATAAAAAGGAAAGAAAAAGAAAACTGAGTGACTGGATCAACGATGAACTTGAACAACCCAGAAAATATTAGATACAGGCTCCCAGGTAGATGCTATTTTTCTTGACTTCCGGAAGGCGTTCGATACAGTTCCGCACTGTCACCTGATAAACAAAGTAAGAGCCTACGGAATATCAGACCAGCTGTGTGGCTGGATTGAAGAGTTTTTAGCAAACAGAACACAGCATGCTGTTATCAATGGAGAGACGTCTACAGACGTTAAAGTAACCTCTGGCGTGCCACAGGGGAGTGTTATGGGACCATTGCTTTTCACAATATATATAAATGACCTATTAGATAGTGTCGGAAGTTCCATGCGGCTTTTCGCGGATGATGCTGTAGTATACAGAGACGTTGCAGCATTAGAAAATTGTAGCGAAATGCAGGAAGATCTGCAGCGGATAGGCACTTGGTGCAGGGACGGGCAACTGTCCCTTAACATAGACAAATGTAATGTATTGCGAATTCATAGAAAGAAGGATCCTTTATTGTATGATTATATGATAGCGGAACAAACACTGGTAGCAGTTGCTTCTGTAAAATATCTGGGAGTATGCGTGCGGAACGATTTGAAGTGGAATGATCATATAAAATTAATTGTTGGTAAGGCGGGTACCAGGTTGAGATTCATTGGGAGAGTGCTTACAAAATGTAGTCCATCAACAAAGGAGGTGGCTTACAAAACACTCGTTCGACCTATACTTGAGTATTGCTCATCAGTGTGGGATCCGTACCAGATCGGGTTGACGAAGGAGGTAGAGAAGATCCAAAGAAGAGCGGCGCGTTTCGTCACAGGGTTACTTGGTAGCCGTGATAGCATTACGGAGATGTTTAATAAACTCAAGTGGCTGACTCTGCAAGAGAGGCGCTCTGCATCGTGGTGTAGCTTGCTCGCCAGGTTTCGAGAGGGTGCGTTTCTGGATGAGGTATCGAATATATTGCTTCCCCCTACTTATACCTCCCGAGGAGATCACGAATGTAAAATTAGAGAGATTAGAGCGCGCACGGAGGCTTTCAGACAGTCGTTCTTCCCGCGAACCATACGCGACTGGAACAGGAAAGGGAGGTAATGACAGTGGCACGTAAAGTGCCCTCCGCCACACACCGTTGGGTGGCTTGCGGAGTATAAGTGTAGATGTAGATGTAGAACTATCATGGGAGATCGGCTCCGAACAAATACAACGACCAGCAACGAACAAAAAGAGGCTTAAATACAAAAAACAAAAAAAAAACAAAAAAACGGCATGTTACGGATTACATGAACCCGGAAGTTCGAGTCCTCCCTCGGGCATGGGTGTGTGTGTTGTTCTTAGCATAAATTACTTTCAGTTTAAGTTGTGTATGTCTAGGGACCCATGACGTCAGCTGTTCGGTCTCTTAGGAATTCACACACATTTGAACATTTGATTTTTGTAGGTAAGCAGTTCTTGTGGCTCGGCGTTAGATTCAACCACCAGCGCAGTTGACAACTGCCGGATGATCATTGGTGCATGAGGAAGTGCTGTAGTGCGTCTCCACAGAGCATCCCGTAAGTGTTTGGTGGGACTTAAGTCGGCGGAACGGACAGGCAAATCCGTTCGCCAAATATCCTCTCGTGCAAAGAGCTCCTCCATCTCCGCTGTTCGATGCGGTCGCACGTTGTAATCCATAAGGTGAAACCACTATCAAATGCACCTCTGAAGAAACGCACATCCCAAAGGTATACAGTGTCATAATAACCTTGATAGGTCAGTGTACCGTGTGCTAAGATTATATCTTTCCACATTACAACACCAAAACGTTCGTGTTCGACAATGCTGGACTTAGCGTCATTTGCCGAAAGGTGAAAACTCATAAAGCATTTAGAAACATTGCGATAACAAAGCGTTTCAATAAAAGCTAGTTTCTCACGCATCTCAGTGTTTATGACGTCAGATATTCTGAATTACACTGAAGCGCCAAAGAAACTGGTCTAGGTATGTCTATTCAAATACAGAAATTTGTCAACAGCCAGAATATATATAAGACAAGTGTTTGGTGCAGTTGTTAGCTCGGTTACTGCTGTTACAATGGCAGGTTTTCAAGATTTAAGTGAGTTTGAACGTGGTGTTATAGTCGGCGCACGAGCAATGGGACACGACTTCTCCGAGGTAGCGATGAAATGGGGATTTTCCCGTACGACCATTTCACGAGTGTACCGTGAATATCAAGTATCCGGGAAAACACCAAATCTCCGACATCGCAGAGGCCCGAAAAATATCCTGCAAGAACGAGATCAACGACGACTGAATGGAATCGCTCAGCGTGACGGAAGTGCAACTCTTCCGCAAATTGCTGCAGATTTCAATTCTATTCCATCAGTAGGTGTAGCGTGCGAACAATTTAACTAAACATCATCGATATTGGCTTTCGGAGCCGAAAGCCCACTCGCGTAACCTTGATGACTGCAGGACACAAAGCTTTACGCCTCACCTGGGCTCATCGACACCGACATTGGACCATTGATGACTGGAACCATGGCGCCTAGTCGGACGAGTCTCGTTTCAGATTGCTTCGATCGGATGGACGTGTACGGGTATGGGGACAACCTCGTGAACCCATGGACCATACAAATCAGCAGGGGACTGTTGAAGCTGGTGAAGGCTGCCTAATGGGCTGCAGTGTGTACAGCTGGGAGTGGTATACGGGATATCTGATACGTCAAGATACGACTTTCTGACAGGTGACATGCATGTAAGCATCTGGTCTGACCACCTGCATCCATTCATGTACATTGTGCATTCCGACGACTTGGGCATTTTCACCAGGACAATGCGACACCCCACACGTCCAGAATTGCTACAGAGCGCCTCCTTGAACACTCTTCTGAGTATAAATACTTCCGCTGGCCACAAAACTCCTCAGACGTGAACATATTGAGCATACCTGGGATACCTGGAATGTGCTGTTCAGCAGGGATCTCCACCCCCTGGTAATCTTACGGATTTATGGACAGCACTGCAGGATTCGTGGTGTCAATTCCATCTGGCAGTACTTCAGATATTAGACGAGCCCATGCCATATTGTGCTGCGGCACTTCTGCGTGCTCGCGAGGCCCTACGCGATATTAGACAGGTGTACCAGTTTCTTTGGCTTTTCAGTGTGTGTGTTCTCTAATGATATAACTTTGCAGGTAGATTCAGTGGTATATGTGAATGGTGTCTGCAAACCGTGTTGCGAATAAAATTAGCAATAATTATGTAATAAATTAAATTATCACGCCTGTTGCTGAAGTTTCACTTTATGAACAGCAAAAATGTAGTAAGAGGTAAACTTTTGTCCTTTCATTATTCAGAGCTGGTGTCAGCGAGAAAAAGTTCTGAACAGATTTGAAATTGTGTGTAAAGTTTTTTGAAAGTCGCCAAGTGCCCTCTTTCTTAAATATTGGATGGTAATTTCCTCAATGTTAGCTATGCTGCTCAAGAGTTGTACGAAGTTTCTAGCTCGAATGTTTGACATAGTGTGTTAAATCTTTAATGTAAGTTCAACGAGTAAATTACGACAGCGAGTGTACGGCGCACTTGTTAGATCGGTTACTGCTGCGACAATGGTAAATTAACTAGATTTAAATGAGCGTGAAAATGGTGTGGTAGTCGGCGCACGAGCGGTGGGACACAGCATCTCCGAGGTAGCGATAAAGTGGGGACTTATCCGTACGGCCATTCACGAGTGTACCGTGAATATCAGGAACCTGCTGAAACAGTAAATCTCCGACATCGCTGCGGCCGGAAAAAGAACCTGCATGAATGGGACCAATGACCACTGAAGAGAATCGTTCAACGCGACAGAAGTGCAACCCTTCCGCAAACTTCTGCAGATTTCAATGCTGGGCCATCAACAAGTATCAGCGTGCGAGCCATTCAACGAAACATCATCGATATTGGATTTCGGAACCCAGGGTCAACTCGTGTACCCTTGACGACTGCACAACACAAAGTTTTACGCCTCACCTGGGTCTGTCAAAACCGACATTGGACTGTTGATGACTAGAAACTTGTTACCTGGTCGTACGAATCTCGTTTCAAATGGGTATGGTGACAACCTCGTGAATCCATGGAACCTGAATGTCATCAGGGTACTGTTCAGGCTGGTGGAGGCTGTGTAACGGTGTGGGACTTGTGCAGCTGGAGTGATATGGGACCCCTGATATGTCTAGATACGACTCTGACAGGTGACACGTACCTAACATCCTATCTGATCACGGGCATCCTTTTATGTCCATTGTGATTTCCGACAAACGTGGGAAATTCCAGCAGGACAATGCGACACCCCACACATCCATAATAGCTACATAGTGGCTCTAGGAACGCTCTTCCGAGGTTAAAGTCTTCCGCTGGCCGCCAAATTCCACAGACTTCCAACGTGCTGTTCTGAAGAGATCTCCACACCATCGAACTCTTACGGATTTATGAAGAGCTCTGGAGGATTCATGGTGTCACTTTCCTCCACTACTACTTCGGACATTAGTCGAGTCCATTCCATATCGAGTTGCGGGATTTCTGCATGCTCACGGTGACCCTACACGATATTAAGCAGGTGTAACAGTTTCTTTGGCTCTTCAGTGTTATTCCCATCAATAAAATGAGGATCATGACTGAGGTTTTCAGAAAAGACGCGCCAAATGTAGATAGACCAAGAGGTCATTTTTATTCACTTCTTTCAGTCAGCGTTGATTTTCAGCTGACTATTATTGGATATTGCGAAAATTGACTTGCCCGTGGTTTGTAAACGATGCAATGTAACCTTCCAGCACTGTTGGTGGTAAAAGTCTACCTGAGTAGGTTGATTACCGTCACTTTGACATGTCCTACCGCTCTTCCAAGCTACCGTCTGTAGTAAATGGTTTCTTAAATTCGTGTGGTCCAAGAAATTACTGGCCCCTGCGAGTTATTGCTGGGTATTAATGATTTCTAGCGGAAGGTTTTAACGAACCGGCAAAAATTTGAACGCAACGGATAACGCATATTTCTGAACCACTACAGAAGGCACCTATACAGGGCTTAATAGGCAGTATATAGCTTTTATTTGATTTCATGACCCAGAATTCGACTGTGGTACTGACTGCCACCTATTCTTTATGAAGGACAGAGTTAATAAACAGTTGAAGGTAGAGATTAATTGATATTTATTAAGTACCAATGGTATTTCAACAACTAGTTGTGTTTCTCTTGCAATGTACATCATCAAAACCGGTCTCTAGTTAACATGGATCAGTTTCACCACGTAACTGTGGGACAGAGGACCGCAGACCTGGCTTCAGTGTAATTTTATACAACCGCACAATTATACCTAAACCCACGGTTATTACATTCAGTTGTATAGATTACTCAGAACAAGTTCCGCAAAGATAATACAAGCAAAACTAGGTCAGGGTGGAAGAGTATTTCGCAAATCTTTATCAAATCAGTGGGCATTAAGATCCGATACTTTTCCTCGTGGCACGAGTATTTTACTTAACGCACAACATCTCCAACAAATCAAATCGTTATGAGGGTGCACAAGAAACATGACTTCAATGCTGTTCAACCCACATGGCCAAGTTTCAGTAGCCAACAGAAACCCAGAAAAATATGGACACATACGATTATTCCTTCCCTATTTTACACTCGCTTACTATCATGATTATTCATCGTGTACAATATATTTTCAGACCGAAACTACGATTTATCAATGCGGCGGTTGCTCCAACTGACCACGTGGCGCGAGAGCAAAGTTCGCAAATAAAACATATAGAAAATAAATAAAAATCCCCAAAATATTACTGTAAATGGAAGAGCAGATTAAAATACATTGAATGAGTGAATTTCCGTTAAGCACAGAGCAATAACGTGACCGTGAGCTTAAGGCACATGATGCGTTGCCTAACAAGGCACTAACGCAAGGTCTACTGAAATTGGAGTAAATTAAGAAAATCCATTCCCTTATGGGGTTCAGTGGTAATTTCGCACCTGATTTCAATATCTGGACTTCATTACAGAGCAGATTTAAGACAATCTAATACCTAACATTACCAAAATGAGAGCTGCGTCTTCATGTCTGTCCAGCACCACGACCCAGGAACAAGTGCTCTTCTAACCGAATGCGCCTAACCGTTCCGCTTACAAACGTGGTGGGGGTGGCGCGGCAACCTGACAGAGCCAATACGCGCGCCTACGTGTCATCTTTGCCCTGACCTGCAAACTTGGTCTCTGCTAAACTTGTTCACGCTTGGGGGGGTTGGTACTACCCTATCCCAGAACGACCATTCATGCAGTGTTACAATCTGTGCCTAAAGCTTTCTGCTAGTTCACACACTCACTCATTTATACCGTCCAGGCCGCACAAAGGAAAGGAAAATGGGAAACGTGGTACACAACAGAAAAAAATTCAATAAATAACCCTGTTTAGTCCATTCTCTCCTTTTGGACACTAGCTGAGGTATTGCCTGCAGGAGAAGAAACTCTTGCTAATAATTTCTGCGTGCAAGCACTTTAATAAAACATTGGAACGGTCCAAGAAGTTCCGTTTCAGCGATACTTCTTCCGTGAACAAAATATTGGATAGATGTCCCGCATCTCTTTACACTTTTGGTAGTTAACATTCGGAGAACTTTAACCAACTCTGGAAGTAGCTGCCATGAGACTGTAGATGCAGCGAAATGTGAAGAGAATGAAATGCGAAGGAACATTGGTATTCACAGTACACTCGTTTGATTGTTCCCTCTCGTACTTCCGAGACGCCTCTTACTGACATTTGCACTGAGTGTTACTGCTACTAAAATTGTCGGTTTCATTTCTTTCGTCAACTGCTCTGTTTTTTTCTTGCCGTATTTTATCCTTCAGACTTCCATTTTGTACAACTTTTCTATAATATTTGCAAAGATTGATCGTGAATGCTTTGCTCGACTTTGGATGCTCTTCGGCATGTAGCCACAGCGCGTGCTCTAATAGTTTACCGACATTCGCCATTAACAATATTCACATTGTCAATGCCTCAGTTGCTTCACAAAGAAGTTATGTGATTGCTACAACAGCAGAAATCAAACTGATGGGTTTCAAGCGCACAAGTAAGCACGAGAACCATATGCCGGCCGGAGTGGCCGAGCGGTTCTAGGCGCTACAGTCTGGAACCGCGCGACCGCTACGGTCGCAGGTTCGAATCCTGCCTCGGGCATGGATGTCTGCGATGTCCTCAGGTTAGTTAGGTTTAAGTAGTTCTAAGTTCTAGGGGACTGATGACCTCAGAAGTTAAGTCCCATTGTGCTCAGAGCTATTTGAACAAGAGCCATATGTGTTATGTTTGCTTACATTTTGTGTAATAGAACAGACATTTGTGGAATTTGTGAAATCTCAACTCATAATGGCGGGACTGTGGTTTGTGGCCCTGTTAACTTGATACTACATGACGAAGTCGTATCCTTATTATGTCGTTAAAGTTCTCTTAGCGTCTTCTTTCAAATAACACAGAAAAATGTGTACAGCTCCATTAGGAAAAAATTAAAAAAATAAGAAAGGTCGGTTTCGTAATTGGGTGACTATAAACAATGAAAATTACGTGCGAACCTCGGGAAATTTTCCAATGTGTCCACTTTAACTTGACGAAAACGTTACCTCAGTACATTTATTCATTCTGGATATATTAGGGGCAGCCTTTGTTAGTGGCCTATTCTGATAAAATGCAAATCAAAATTAGTTTGTACGTAAATGTACACAACAAATCCATTTTATCTTGTTCTCATGATCCCAAGCGACATATACGACAGCTGTAGCTCTTTATATGTTACACACAAATTCTCCAAATTCGATCACAATGGTTTCTCGAGATTGTCTGCCAAAGATAGCCACTTTAGATCCATTAACATTCCTGTTGTAATGATCCTAGTATCACGTCCCGTAAGTGAGTTGATAAAGGTTCCATGTACTGGACCACTCTTTGGCATAGAGCTGAATGTAGTTTTCTTAACAATTCAGTATACGCCACTAGCGAAAGTATGGTTGTAAGGGTGAATGGGAAGTGCTGCCTGAATAGCTTAATTGCTGATAGGATCGCCTCGGGGAGGCAAAGTTCCGGATTCGAGTCCCGTTGCGACACATAGTTTTAACGTTCGCTGAAATGTCTGATGTTTTTCACTTTGCAAGGATCCTGACGACAGGTGTGTGTTTGCCTGTTAATGAGTTCTCGTGTTTGTTTCATTTCGTGACACGTGAGTAGCACTACTCCTCGGTGTTCAAACGATGTTTCAGGCTCCATAAACTTACTACTGTAATCTGAACTACCCGATTTCTTCTTTGGCTTCTAATAAAATTAAAATACTTCACATACGCTTTGAGGGACACCAATGAAAACCATTTCACAATGTCGCCATTTTTCTTTAAGGTCGGCGTATGGGATTTCCGGACAGGCAAGGGTTAACAACGGCCTCTCTTGAAGCTAATCTGTAGAAGCTGATCTGTAGAATATCGATATATTTGTCGATGTTGCGTGCAGATACACGCTGCTGGCTTGGTATTACGCACGGCAGTGATATTGACAGCACGTCAAACGCTTTAAATTAACGAAGTGCCGCTCTACTTAACACAAAACGGATCAGCGGCTGGTTGAACGAAAAAGCTAACGAACAGCAATGAGTGATTAACTATGTTACGGAACACGGTCAAAGGCAATAAACTGGCTACAACGGCGCGTCATCAACGATTATTGGAGAATAATGACTTCACAGTCGCACAGCCATACGAGGGGCAAAGCATGGAACTGCAGACTGTTCATTCCACTTCGTTTTGCAGATTGTAATGCAGCGTTGAGGGTTATTCTGTTTTTCTAATTTCATATTTTCATTGATATAAAATGACAAATGTTGTTGATACAGTGTAATGAATCCTGACACATTCATATCCTGAAAAGGGGTTCGACAATTCATTTATGTTTGAAATTCTTAGAATAAAAGTACAAGCTATACGGAAAGGCAGCTTACGTACAGTAAATGCAAGAATCAAGAGGGAACAAGGAGAGCAGGAGACGAAGAAAGAAGTGCTTGGTTTAAAAACGGTGTGAAACAGGAATACGGCCTTTCTGCACTGTTGCTCAATCTGAACATCAAAGAAGCATTGACAGAGGCAAATAAAGGTTGAGGAAGGGGATTAGAATTCAAAATAAAAGATATCAATAATAAGATTGTGTGATGACAGTAGTATCCTGAGTGGAAAAGAGTAAGAATTACGTGAGCTGTGGAATCAAACGAAGAGTCTAATGAGGAGGCGAATTTGAATTGAGACTAAATCTAAGAAATAATTTATCATTTATGGGTTCACAGCTTCAGTGTATTGTCTCAGTCATGGAACTACTTTAACCACCGTTAGCTGTCAGTTTTATTCCTTTAGTGCATCATGCGTATAAATCACATTAGCGGCCAGTGTCTGCAGTGTAATACCAAAAGTACAATAAGTAGTTAAAGACACATTAATGAACGACATTATGATTGCATATTAGAACTGTTGTTGAGATTATTAAATGATACTGGTTATGTGTGTGTGTCACGTTAAAGAAACATGTATTGTGTCGTGTAGGGACAGGCACGTTTCCCATAGGCGAGAATGATGAAGAGTTCCATAATATCAAACAATGATGACGATAGGCTAGACGAAGTGAAGGAATTATACATCCTGGAAATAAAATAATGTCTGTTGGACAAGGGCAGGAGGATAACAGAAGCAACCAGCAGGAACAAGGAGGACGTTTTTCACTACAGGAAATCTAATACTATCAAACATTGACTTTAATTTTAGGAAGAACGTTCTGAGAATGTACGTCTGTATAACAGGTATTATATAGTGTGAAACATGGACTGGGGAAAAATTAAAAGAAGAAATTCTAAGCATTTGAGACGTATTATTCAGGACTACTGAAATTTGGGTGCAAGACTAAGAAATGAGGTTCCCCATAGAACAGGCCAGCCGAGGAACCGGATGATAGGACATAAGCGAGAACATCGGGCAATAACTTCCATGATGTCAGAGGGCATAAATAATAAGCTCTGTCAGAACTTCGAACGTATCCAATAAATAAATAAAGACGTTAGGTGTAAGCGCTACTTTGAGATTAAGAGCTTGTCTCAGAAGACGAAATCGTGGTCGACCGCATCAGGACTGTCGGTAGAATGACGACCCAGAAAATATACCATTCAGCTGGTCACATGTTATTGAAACAGACCTGTTTGTCTGACGCAAGACTGAGTACTCTTGAAGAGGGACACCTAATACCTTATGAACTCAAGAAAATTTGAAGACCGATTGAAGAGTGACAGATAATATCTTTGAATGATCGGAGGCCTTCTTGCATATCGCTTGTATAGTAGCTATGAAGATAAAACTGAGGTAGTAATAATACCACAGAAACACGTAGATTCACTAAGAAAATAGTTTGAGCAAATGGAAGGAATAGTCTAGTGAAGACGACGCAGCGGCTGTATATGCCTTGAATACAAAAGCTCTGCATTCACGCATTCACTCAATAGTTTTGTGCGAGAACCACTTCAACTTTCACCGAGAGAGTCCCATTTCACTTCCTGTATCTAGTGCGTTAGCGAGTATCTAAATGATTAGTGTAGCAACTGTTGATGATGGGTAGAATGGCCACCAAAGTCTGTAGGTTTTGTCATGTGACCATGTCATCGAGACATGTAGCATGTGTAAGGGACGTGGACTGTATCATCCAGTAAGTGATCAATTGATCATTGTGAAAGAGCCTGGAAAATACAGTGTGTTCTCTCTTGTTGTAAGCTGGTTGAATTATGCAGTGCCCAGGCATTTTAAGCCTCTGAATATAACAGTACCCAGTGGTCGACAGAAAAGGAATGTGAGATAAGTGACATGTGTTGTCGAAATTCCGGTAGACCAAGTCTAACAACAACGAAAGAAGATTGCCCTACTGTGCACAAAACATCTCTTAACCCCTTAACATCTCAGAGACTACTGTGCACAAAACATCTCTTAGCCCCTTAACTTCTCAGAGACTAAAGAAAGACAGGCTATTAAATCGCAGTGCAGTGGTGAACTGTCATTAATAGCACAGCACAAAGGGATATTTTTACAGTGTTGTCATACCTGAGAAGCAAGGATTGCTGAGCCGTCTGGGGTGGCCAAGCGGTTCTAGGCGCTACAGCCTGGAACCGCGCGACCGCTACAGTCGCAGGTTGGAATGCTGCCTTGGGCATGGATGTGTGTTATGTCCTTAGGTTAGTTAGGTTTAAGTAGTTTTAAGATGTAGGCGACTGATGACTCAGAAATTAAGTCCCATAGTGCTCAGAGCCATTTGAACCATTTGAAGGACTGCTGACAAGTGCTACAACAAAATTTTCAGCTGTGAATCTCTACTGTGTGCTATCCTGGTGGCCATAATCTGTGAGCACAGCGACTGCGAGCGAAGAGAACACATTCTGGACATATTCTCATGAAACACATTCGTGTTTTTTTCGAGCGCAATGACCTGGAGGATCAACTCTTCTGGTGGTAATTCAGGAATCTCGGACGGCAGAGCAACACCCCACCGCTTTCTTGAGCCTCCATGCGTTACCTCTCACGAGACGGTATTCTGATACGACACGACTGTTGATCAATTCCCAGGAGTGGCAGAACTGCTCCATTTACTAATCAGCCCCTTCTTATTTGCAATAATCAGGTTGTGAAGCGCGATACACAGCGATTCCTTGACTATACTTCCATTGCTGTCCTCTGAGGAATAAGACAACTCGTTAGCAGGTGACGGGACCTCAATTTGTAGGGTCGCACTTCACCACTGAGTGCAGATTTCCTCCCACAGAACAGTTTCTACGAGGCCACCTCGGCTAAATGACACTGCATCATGCGTCGATGTGACCGAACGTCGCTATTCGTGTAGTGAGCACTGTTTGGAACTCCAGCCTGTAGTGCTCACATAACGTAGTTGACAAAATCTATCAATTGTAGAGCTCTGATTCTTTTAGGCTCACAAGTTTCTAGCCCTGAGTAGCTAGCCTTGTTCCCATGCACCAGCACTTGGTTTGCTGTATGTTTACCACTCTTACCATTCGTGTTGACACGATTTCTCTTACCGCGTTTGGCCGACCGGTGTGGCCGAGGGTTCTAGGCGCTGCAGTCTGGAACCTCTCGACCGCTACGGTCGCAGGTTCGAATTCTGCCTCGGGCATGGATGTGTGTGTTGTTCTTAGGTTGGTTAGGCATAAAGTAGTTCTAAGTTCTAGGGGACTGATGACCTCAGACCTTAAGCCCCTTAGTGCTCAAAGCCATTTCTTACCGCTTTTGACGAGTCACCAACGTAGATGCTTGCATGCATATCGCACTGTTTCAAAATGCCTGTTATCTAGTATCCAGGGATTGGGTAGATACTGACAGCCATACTACCTCCCAAGGACAAGATGTCATGTCTCCGAAAGGAACTCTGATACCAGCTATGTCTATAGATAATTGCATGCTTCCTCTACCAGTCATATCGTACTGTTTCAAAATGCCTGTTATCTAGTATCCAGGGATTGGGTAGATACTGACAGCCATACTAACTCCCAAAGAGAAGACTTCATGTCTCCGAAAGGAACTCTGATACCAGCTATGTCTATAGATAATTAGATGCCACAAACGACTGTTCCAACTAATTACTCCTTTTTTCCAGCATACAGGGTAGCGACGGCTAATTACGATAGTTATGGGACAAGTTAACTCAGAACACAGTGTCACATGTTAAGAGCATACAGAATAGGTTCACAGGTATGTGAGTGGTTCGAAGATGTTCATAGTAGCGGCGTCCTAAACGGTCAGTGTTGATCGGAAGTAAAGGTACAGACAGCTGTGCTCCTGGGAAATGTGACACTACCGCTCTTATTTATATGCGTAAGCGATCTGTTGGATAAAGTGAGCAGCAGTCTATGACTTTATGCTGATGATGCAAAATTGTACGGGACCCAGTCGTCTATAATTGACTGCAGAAGGATACGGGGTGTCTTGGACAGAATCTCTTCTTGGCGTAGTGAATGGTAAATTTGTTCTAATTGATGAAAAATGTAAATTAATCCATATGAGTGGGAAAAAGAATCTTGTAGTGTTCAAATACAGTATTAATGATGTGCTGCTTGCTTCTCCTCACGTTGATTAAATACCCAACCGTGACATTGTAGTGCGACGTGGCAGAAAGCGCATCTATAAAGGAGACTAGGTCGGATTAAAGCAATTCAGAGACGTGGTGCTAGATCGTCAGTACAATCTTTAGTATTATTTTTGTTATGTACCATAAGGCGTGCACCGAGTCACAGTAGGCAGACTAAATTTTTAATAAATTGGAGAACATAAAAATCTAATATTATAGCCTTTGAATTCACTGCCGAACGGAACTGCACTTTTGTTCTAAAGAACCTCGCCACACGTTAAAAGAAAATCACAAAGCTCAAACAGTAACAACTACGAAACTCCTTTTAAAATGCAACCCTGGTTAAATGCATTAGACAGAACATATGTTAAACATATGTCGACTGATTACTTATTAGGCCTGATGACTCGTACATTAATGCTAACTACACAAGTGACAAGAAGTTCGCAAAGCAAGCCTGAATGCTTAACTTGAAACTTCCCCTTTGAAAATTAAGAATGATAGTGCTGGAAAAACTCTTACGTTATTTGATACAGAAACATCTGAGTAAAACTCAACGTACTCAGACAGTTTCCTCTTTACTTATTCTGACCATTACTAAACCGACACACAATATTTTAGCGCAACGCAATCTTTCAATAATCCCTACAAAAGAATGGCCCTGATTAACAATAACTGATAGCTTTAATGAATCACTTACCTCACAAAAATCTTCGTTACTCGACCTACTGCAATACAGGGCCAATACTGTCAGCTAAATAAAAGATTCTAACTACTGAAGGCACTAACAATTGATAGGTATAGTTAGGAAATGAAAGATTTTGATAGAAAACAAACCTTAATAGTGTTCAAAAGTCGTTCACGGCATCCAGTCATACAAATTTCCTTTTTCTGACGGACACACTTCCAGATCGTCCGCTCATAGTAACCTCTCAAAACTCTGGCATCTCCCTCCCCACATCCACCACTGCTAGCGGCTCACCTCCAACTGCTCCACGCTACGCCCTGTTCACATCCAACTGCCCACACTACACAAGCGAATATTCCAACAATGAGTCCAACCAGCCACAGACTCCACACAGCACAGTCGGCGATTTTCATACAGAGCACTACTTGGCGTTACCAACATAGAAACCTAAACAGCCTACTTACAAACTGTTTACATGATTAACAGCCAGTGCCAAAACGGAGGCGCCCTCTGTAAGCACTGTAACAATAATTTGTCCAAGCGAAAGACAGAATTCGTCACGAAAGCTCGAATGGAGTTACCGAGGTCACAAAATGGGAGAGACAGCACTCAAATATAATTTAGGTAAGTCAAGCAAAATGGGAAAGGCCGCACTCAAGTATAATTTAGGTAAGTTGTTTCGACGTGATGCACGAAGGTATCATAATTATTTCCACTTGAGCCGGTAGTAGCCGGTAATGCCGGATCTGATAACAATGCTTCTCAACTAAGAAGTCCTGTAACGTGTACAGGGCTGACTATAGCTATAACACTTTTAATGTAGACACCTCATCTAACCACGTCCCCAATTATAAGTACTTGGTGGAAGTTGCTGTCCTCTCCCCACACTCTTCTGGAACAGCCTACAGGTGACGCCTCTGCCGAAAGCCAAAGGTCACAGGAATAAATCGGCACACCGTCTAGTATAACATTTATTAATATTTTGTTTTCAAACTGTGATTGACTGTTGACTCTTTTCAAATCTGATTACATCGATATGATTTTTAGGTTTGGTATAGTTCAAAGTCCATGATGTCTATTGGTTACAATACATTTACTCATAAGTATATGCAGTTTAAATTTTGTTGTATTTTTGCGTGTTTGCTTGGGTGTCATTTATCTGAGTACCTTTCGAGTGGGTTGCTGGTCAGGAAGCTGACGTGAACATTGCTGCCACTGGCCTCTGGTTAAGTGTTTGGTGCAGAACTGTGTATGTTAAATGTTGCAATTACTTTAGTCATATATGAGACACTGATTATGTACCTGGCTTTTATTTCCCGTAGATTTGCATTACATTACCTTAAGTTTCACTACATACGACTCGTGGCATTGCCACTGCTTTTGTTGTAATAGTGTATGTATTGCCAATATACAGATAGCTGTCACTCGTTAACAGTTTACATCTGACGGAAAAATTACAGTTACTACGTTTTAATTATGAGCATGGTGTGTGACCTCTTCACTGATCAATTAATAAGGTGGCTCTACTTTGACACGATTTGAATGACTGGAAATTTTCTAATTGCTGGCATGTAATGGCTTCGGTTATTTCCTCGAGATCACTATATGTTTAACACACAAGAGTACGTTGTGAGTGGTGTCCTACTCAGTAAGCTTTTCTGGTTTTATGATGTATATATATTGTAGTCATCCTTCATGCTACACTGCATCCTTGCGGTCTACTTAGTATCCCTGCGTGTGATTGTTCACTGGCAGTACATGTTATATGATGCATTCGCATATGAATGTGTGCATCATGAACAGTTTCCTTGTGGGCGTCTTGAATACGTTCTATATATGTGGGTCCTACATTCGGTTTATACCACGTCTTGGACGTCCATTTTATATATATGACATAGTGCATCCTCCTCAAATGTGCACAAAAAAGCATTTTATACTTTGACACATCACATAGGTCATGTTCCTTCTTTTTACTTCTTTGTGAGGTATTGTTTCCTTCCAATAATCACCTTTTACAGTTATTTTGTCTTACGGCTATTTCAGGGTTGTGCAGATAATGCATGTCCGACTGTTAAATAAAAATCATGAATAGTATTTAAAGAAGTTTTAATAGATAGTATAATTGTACAATGTATTGAGTGGAAATTCGTGATGGTATATTTTCGATATGTAACAATGGATGTATCTGTTCTTTCTGTCAAATGTTAGGTGTAAATTCATTTGTAGAGTCTTGCCATTGTTCTCATTCTCTTTTAATCTGTTTCTATGTAACTTCATTGAAAAGTTGATAATGCTATCTTTAATGTTTTATGCATACAGGCCTGGACATGACGCAATGAAGCGTTGAAACTGGCAGTGACAAAATAAAATAAAATCGCAAGGATGGCTGTAGGTATTTTTATTTTTTGTTAATAATAAACATCATACGGGAATAAGCGTACGGAGCGGCTCTTGTTAGCATGCCGGTTAAAAAAGCAGTCTAAAAGAGCTTCTACAATATACATTGTCTAATCACGTTAATGTGTCCACCTGCCTAAAGCCTGGATAGTCGCTTTTTGCATTGTAGACGCTGTGAAATGTGCAGGCGGAGAGTCAGTGAGATTGTGGAGGGTACGATGCGGGCGTGGAGGGGCCCCATCTCTATTAAAAAACCGACAGGGATGTGGTGCCATGCGTTCAGTGCTGTGGCCAGTTGCGCCAGGTTTCTTGGTTGAGGATCTATGGCGTGGACAGACCTATCGAGGTGGTCCCACAGATTCTCGATTGCGTTTAAACTCGGTGAGTTCGGTGGCCAGGGGAGTACGGTAAACTCAGCCTGGTGCTCTTCGAACCACTCACGTACACTGCGAGCTGTGTGACCCGTTCCGTTGCCCTGCTGGTAGATGCCACTGTGCCGAGGAAAACCAAACTACATGCCTACATGGCCCCAAGAATAGATGCATACATGTGTTGATCCATTGCGCCTCACAGAATGACGAAATCACCCAGGGTATGCCACGAAAACATTCCCCACACCATAACGATCCCTCCTACAGCCTGAACTCTTCCAACATTTTTGCAGGGCCGTTTACGCCAACGTCCATCTGATGGATGGAGCATAAAACGTGATTCACCTGAAAAGGCCACCTGTCACCACTTAGTGGACGTCCAGTTGCGTTATTGGCGCGAAAATTGCAGCTGCCGTTGTCAGTGAATAGCAGCATGGACGCATGCATTAGGCTCCTGCTGAGAGGAGACCCTTATGCAGCAACGTTCGCTGAACGATCGTTGAGGAGACGCTGTTGGTAGCACTTTGTTCATCTGGGCGGTCAGTCGCTTACAATTTCACGTCTATTCGCTACAGTTGTCTCGGAACCGGTTTTAGATTGTTCTACATCACCACACCATGTTATACTTTAACCACAGCTGTAAATGAAAAGTTCACAAACTTAGCCGTTTCTGAACTATTTCCATTCTTGACCCGACAGCTAACGATCAAGCCCTTTTGGACGTCAGACATATCACTCCATTTCCGCATTACGAAAACGACTGCACTCTTTCCCCTATCCCCTCGACACGCTTTGTATTCCCTCCACTGTTACTTAGTCTACCCGCTGTTTGTGAATGGTTATTGCATGTTGACGTCGAACACAGACTACGGTCACATTAATGTGATTGTACTGTATGTGATCTTTATTACACGCGTCTCTGCAACAGCTCGACGACGACTTACCCCGGAATGGATTTCATAAGCCATTAGTTAACGATAGAATGGAGAGTGTTTCAACTTCATGACATTTCCAACTACAATATCTAATACTAACTTTAACGAAAGGTTGCTATGTTTAGACTAACAATATCTGTAAAACGTGTCTTCCATTTGAGGGTCTTGTTAAAATAAACACCTTACTATATTTTATTTATTATTTTACACTTAAGCATTAGTAGTCAGGCTTTCTACAATACTGAAATTCAGGCATTGCGTTTTACTTAAATCCAGTGACAGTCCATCTGCAGAGAACCGGTTCTTTTTAAAGAAAATATTCAGTATATTTGAAATGTTGAAGTTAGTTCATAAGGATTAACTATAATACGTGCATCGTCACCAAAGAGAGCAATTTCTGCTTCTTAGCTATATGAAGGAACATCATTTATATGATATGGTATCAAGAATAAGCCCGATACTGATCCCTGTGGCACACCTGCAGTAATTATTCTCCGTTCTAAACTTGTTGTTTCACTACGCATACTCCCTGATTATCTTAGTGCATCACTCTGCATCCTTTCAGTCAGAATGAAAACCAATTATCGCCAAGATCTCAGATCGCTTAATATTTTGGCATCTCTAGGAGAATACTGCGAACTGCACAATCAAATGCGTTTGACAAGCCGCAGAAAATACCATTCACGATTTGAAAGATAGTTTGTTCTGTAGAAAGACCCTTTCGTAACCCAAACTGAGACCAAGCATAATGGTTCTTGCGGGCATAATGTTCCCGGTTTTGTGAAGAAAATACATAGCGACATGGATTAACTCAGGTGACTTTCTGAAACGTATATTACGAGGAGGGGTCTCTGGGACCCCTATGTTTTAACGAGAATCAAGACGCAAACCATTTGAAATTTTTAAGGTGTATAAGATTTATTTTTACAATTATTTGAGTGTTGGTTAAAGTATTTCTTGTTGATTTTATTGCACTAAATAAGGCGTGCAGGAATTTACTTTTTATCACACAGAATAGTATTCTTCTGTGAGGTTTTTTAAATAACAGACGTAAATGAGCTCGTAGATAACAGAATTGTTCATTTTGAAAAATTATAGGTTCAATGTACCAAGTGAATTTTCACATAAAACTAAATACCGGGTTTTAAATAAAACTTTCCCTTTACAGGTACAAAAGCAAAGTCTGCGAAACTGACATTCAGTGTTGGGATCTACATTTTTCTTTATCACCACTCAAAACAGATTTGCTTGTAACTATCACTTCAAGTATTTTATTCGAGGAACAGATATGTCCCAATCACAATATTGTCCTGAAGTTCTTCCTGTGGTTAATCTTCCACTAGCAATTTCGATCAGCGGCTATCGACAAATGTTCGTCGTTTGAGTCTGCTTCTTAATCTATACCACTGAAGTATTCCTCCCACCATCGAGCAACAATTTTATCTACTTAAGATCGTTAAAATTCAAAACGTTTCTGCGAATACATTGTCTCCTATACCGAAGAAAATTGGAACGTAGTTTGCGAAATGTGGTCTATGAGGCACCAACACATTTCAGTAACACATGACGACAAAAAACAAAGAAGGCGATAACACAACCGATAACCAAACAATGTAGAGTTTGATACTGAAGAGGGGTGGGAAAGATATAGTGGCATTCCGCTGGAACTGACCTTGGAGAGCGAGTTCGAAATTTTCGAGCGGTCAGAGAGACCACAACTCCTGAGTTACGGCTGAAGCTGTATGTCTGAGACTGTACACAAATATTTCACCACGAGAACGGAAAAATCACGAATAAAAATATTCTTGGACTCCACTGTCAAACCCGTTTCGAAATTTTGGATCAACAGTATGCACAACTATTAGAAACAAATTGCTAATGAACTGCTCTGTCAGACGTATTCTTCCCGTTTCTGCAAATTTCGTGAAATATGGCGTATAGATTAGATTAGTGCCTGTTCCATAGATCATGAATACGACACTTCGTAATGATGTGGAACGTGTCAGGTTAATAAAAGGTGTCTATGCAAGATATTACATTATGCTAAATAGCACATGACACATAATATTTTTATTTTTTTGTGGGAGGGGGGGGGGAGGAATTACCCACTTACTATACCCAAAAATTCATCTAATTAGTAAGAGGAGTTGCCATTCAGAAATTCTTTTAATTTACTTTTAAATGCTATATGGCTACCTGTCAGATTTTTGATGCTATTAGGTTAGTGACCAAAGACTTTTCTGGGAGCATAATTTACCCCCTTGTGAGCCAAAGTTAGATTTAACCTTGAGTAGTGATGACCATCCTTTCTCCTAGTGCTGTAGCCATGTACACTGCTATTACTTTTGAATTCATTCGGATTGTTAATAACAAATTTCATAAGTGAATATATGTATTGTGAGGCTATAGTGAAGATCCCTAGCTCTTTAAATAAGTGTCTGCAGGATGATCTTGGATGAGCTCCAGCAATTATTCTGAGTACACGCTTTTGTGCAACGAACACTCTTTTACTCAATGATGAGTTACCCGGAATATGATTCCATAAGAAAGCAGAGGCGTGGTAAACTAATTTACTGAGATGTATATCGCCAAAATTTGAAATGACCCTAATAGCATAAGTAGCTGAACTCAAACGTTTCAGCAGATCTTCAGCGTGTTTTTTCCAGTTAAACCCCTCATCAGTGGATACACCTAGAAATTTTGAATATTCTACCTTAGCTACCGATTTCTGATCGAAGCCTATATTTATTCATGGTGTCATTCCATTTACTGTGTGGAACTGTATACACAGTGTTTTGTCAAAGTTTAATGAGAGCCCAATTGCAGAGAACCATTTAATGATTTTCTGAAAAACATTGTTTACAGTTTCATCAGTTAATTCATGTCTGTTGGGTGTGCTAGCTGTACTTGTATCATCGGCAAAAAGTACCAGCTTTGCGTATTCGTGAATATAGAATGGCAAGTCATTAATATGCATTAGGAACAGCAGAGGATCCAAGACCGAACCTTGCAGCACCCCATTCATGATTGTTCCCCAGTTTGAGCAATCACCAGTTTATCAAAACTAGGCATGATTGTCTTAATGGGAATTCCACAATCGTTCATTAAATAAAATATGGCGTTTCAGTCTTCGATCGCTATTCTTTATTTTCAATTGCCGGTTTCGGGCTAGCTGCCCATCTTCAGATCATATATTGCAGTTACAGAGTAACTTGTCCGTACAGAACAATCGGTTCGCTGTCATAAGTAAAGTAAATTTTTAATATGTTAAAACCTTATATCGTATTTTTTAAGGTTAACCTGATTGGTAACAGTAAAAAGTGCCCTCTACCTATAACAATAACAATTGTTTTAGGTAGAGGGCACTTTTTACTGTTACCAATCAGGTTACTCTTAAAAAATGCGATATAAGGTTTTAACATATTAAAAATTTACTTTAGTTAGCGAACCGATTGTTCTGTACGGATAAGTTACTCTGTAACTGCAATATATGATCTGAAGATGGGCCGCTAGCCCAAAACCGGTAATTGAAAATAAAGAATAGCGATCGAAGACTGAAACGCCATATTTTATTTAATCAACAGTTTTTTGCATATTATGTGAATTGCTTATTTCAACTTTCTGTACTCTTCCACTTAAGTATGATTTATACCATTTGAGCGCTGTCCCATTCATACCACAGTACTTGAGCTTATCTAGAAGTATTCAATGATTTACAGAATCAAAAGCCTTTGAGAGATCACAAAACGTCCAAACGGGTGACTTCCGGTTACTCAGAGTATTTAATATTTCATTAGTGAAAGTATATATAGCATTTTCCGTTGAAAAACCCTTCTGGAAACCAAACTGACATTTTGTTAAAACTTTATTTTTACAAAGGTATGAAGTTACTGTACAATACATTAGTTTTTCAAGAATTTTGGATAAGGCACTCAGAAGAGAGAAAGGGCGGCAGTTGTTCAAATCAGACGTATCCCCTTTTTCATGCAGCGGTTTAACAATGGCATACTTCAGTCTATCTGGGAAAATACCCTGCTTCAGAGAGCTATTACATATGTGGCTAAGAATCCTACTTATCTCTTGGGAACAAGCTTTTATTATCCTGCTGGAAATGCCGTCAATTCAATGTGAGCTTTTATTGATGAGACAGTGTATTATCTTCCTAATTTCAGAAGGAGAGGTGGGTGGAATTTCAATTGTATCAAATTGTGTGGGTAAGGCCTCTTCTATTAACTGCCTTGCTTCTTCTAATGAACATTTAGATCCTATTTTCTCTACAACATTTAAAAAAATGATTCATTCATACCTTAATGTTGACACGCACGCATCATACCGTGAACCAAAAAGCACAAAATTAATGTAGCTACACTGCTGTCGCTGTCGGCGTGTTCAGCGCAGCCGGTTGGCGATTACAGATTTCTCCGTGAGGAGTTCTCCACCTCGTTGAGGGCGCGTGTGCTTTGTCACAGGGCGTCCGAAGGAGGGCGACAGGGAACGCGACAGGCAGGTAAAGGGTGATGGGAGGCAGGTGGGATGGGGGGGGGGAGCGGGGGTGGGGGTGGGCGTGAGGCGAGGCGAACGACGGTCCGGCGCCACCAGAAGCGTGGAGAGCCGTCCGCTTGCGGGGGAGCTGGGGCCCTCGCCTGATTGAAGTGCGCTGTGCCGTGCTTCTATAGATAGCCGCCGCTTTGACCGCGCCGGGCGTGTGAAGTGCTGTGCCCGTCACACAACAACAACACACACACACACACACACACACACACACACTCACACGCACCCACAAACACAAACACAAACACATTTATTAACTAATCCGACTAGTAAAGTTGGAAGGACAGAGAAACCAGTGCTCCCGTAGGGAAATCCTGTGTGCTAGTCATTATGTTTGATTTGGAAGGCACCAGACAAAATTATACTCAGCTGTAAAGGTGAATTTAATAATTTATTTCTGTACTTTTCTCTGTGTATAGGGAGCTGTATGAGTAGTTATCCACTGTAGTGCCAGGGCCTCTTCAGCCAAATATCGGGAGAGCTACAAGTTGAACTCTGTAATGCGGACAGCCATATCCGTTGAACTTCATAACTTCACGAACAGCAAGATAGCTGTAATTGGCGACTTCCCTGTCGTCACAACCGGTTTCGCTGCTTTAAAACAGCGTCCTAAGATGAACTCCACAAGAATGAAAGGATCCCATGTAATACATACGATCAAAAATACCTTAGAGTCTTTCAAAAATTGCTGGAAAAGTTTTTCGAGAACTTCCAACAAAATTTTTTAAATATTTTATAGATTTTATGTAAAGTATTTTAACAGATAGAAAAAATCTAACTTCAAGCTCACTTACAACAGCGTCACGTTAGCAAACCGAGACGCCCCTAACGTTCGTAATGAAAAATCAGACTCCTGAAGAAGGTTCATCTTTCCGTCTTACTACACACGTGAGCGCCGTCCTCCGTGTACCCTTGTAGTTTTCTTTTACTTCAAGTTTTCTGTTACTTCAAGTTACTTAGCCATTTGCTATCTTATTATCTTACTTTTCTGTCATGGTTAAATGTTCTTTCACTTAACATAGTCAGCCTGACAAAAATTGAATAAAAAATTAAAGTGTCAGTATGTGAGTAAAATATGTTGCGTTTTTCATTTACCTATTACAAGGATCCCACTTGGATATGTTTGTCGGCTTATTCTCAACAAGCCTTACGGTCTTCTCATTTATTCATAATGGTGTGAGGGTGAATGAAGGGAAGAGGACGTAAGAAAGCGTCGGGCCGAGGTGCGGTATTTAGCTCGCAGGGGTCCCCAAATTTTATCTTTGCTTATTTATGTCTTTCGTTTTCACTCATTGTGCTTATATATGGTTTCTTTCTCGTAGTGCACCACCACACTATGTTGATGTTCCGTTTCATTTATTTTGACGACTTTACCTCTTCAGAGGTTTGATTTTTGACGGCGAACGTTGGGGGCGTCTTGGTGCGCTAACTTGACAGTGTTGTAAACACGTCTGAACTTTTATTTTTTATTTGTTTTAATAATTTACATAAAATTCTCAAAAAAAAAATAAAGAATGTAAAAAGATTCTTGCAGTACTTTTTTGTCATATGCTTTTAGTGGGATGCTTTCCCTCTTCTGTAGTTCACCTGAGACTGCTGCTTTAATCCAGCGAGACCGGTTGTGACAGTAAAGAAATCGCCGACTGCGACTGTCTTGCGGTCCATTTTACACCCATTCATTATCAGGAGAGCTATTAAGGGGGCAAGGAGATTTACGATATCTGTGTATGAAAAGAAATATCCTGACAGATCCACCAATTCATCATCGCCAATCCCAAATCGCTAAGGATAGAAATTATAAGACGGTGTTCAACTTATAGGCCGGCCGGGGTGGCCGAGCGGTTCTAGGCGCTACAGTCTGGAACCGCGCGACCACTACGGTCGAAGGTTCGAATCCTTCCTCGGGCATGGATGTGTGTGATGTCCTTAGGTTAGTTAGGTTTAAGTAGTTCTAAGTTCTAGGGGACTGATGACCTCAGATGTTAAGTCCCATAGTGCTCAGAGCCATTTGAAACAAGTTGAAGAGGGTCGTAATGTGTAATAGGCAGACATCTATCCAAACCGTCACACAGGAATTCCAAACTGCATCAGGATCCACTTCAAGTACTATGACAGTTAAGCGGGAGGTGAGAAAACTTGGATTTCATCGTGGAGCGGCTGCTCTTAAGCCACACATCACGGCGGTAAATACCTAACGACACCTCGTTTGGTGTAAGGAGCTTAAACGTTGGACGATTGAGCACTGGAAAAACGCTGTGTGGAGTGTCGAATCACGGTACACATTGTGGCGATCCGATGGCAGGGTGTGGGTATGGCGAATACCCGGTGAACGTCATCTGCCAGCGTGTGCAGTGCCAACAGTAAAATTCGGTGGCTGTGGTGTTGTGGTATGGTCGAGTCCTTCATGGAGGGGGCTTGCACCCCTTGTTGTTTTGCGTGGCACTCTCACAGCACAGGCCTACATTGATGTTTTAAGCACCTTCTTGCTTTCCACTGTTGAAGTGCAATTCGGTAACGGCGATTGCATCAACGCGATCGAGCACCTATTCATAATGCACGGACTGTGGCGTAGTGGTTACACGACAATAACATCCCTGTAATGGACTGGCCTGCACAAAGTCCTGACCTGAATCCTATAGAACACGTTCGGGATGTTTTGGAACGCCGACCTCGTGCCAGGCCTCACCGACCGACATCGATACCTCTTCTCAGTGCAGAACTCCGTGAAGAATGGTCTGCCATTCCCCAAGAAACCTTCCGGCACCTGACTGAACGTATGCCTCCGAGAGTGGAAGCTGTGACCAAGGCTAAGGGTGGGCCAACACCGTATTGAATTCCAGAATTACAACTGAACTGCGTCTGCTAGAAAACCGGAGGAGACTACTGTTTAGCGTCCCATTGACAACGATCGTTAGAGACGGAGCACAAACTCGGATCAGGAAAGGATGGAGAAGGAAAGTGGCCGTGCTGTTTAGAAGGAACCATCCCGGCATTTGCCTTAAAGCGATTTAGAGAAATCACAGAATATCGAATTTAGAATGACCAGACGCCGATTTGAACAGCGTTGTCTTTATGAAGTTGGTCTGCAAGCTGCGTACGGTGTTTCTTTACATAATCTGCTCCTTCCTTCCTTACTAGCAGTGGTTGGTGTCGACGGGCCTTATTTCACATCTGCGCTTGGCAGTTTTTGACATCCTGCGTTATTTACTGCGCTGCACTATTTACGATTGACTTTCTTAACTGTTTTTCATTCTTCACTGCCACACTGTTCGTTAGTTTTCGTTAACCACGTTTTGAGTGTTGCCAAGCTATGAAACGAATTTGTGTGTGTGTGTGTGTGTGTGTGTGTGAGAGAGAGAGAGAGAGAGAGAGAGAGAGAGAGAGAGAGAGAGTTAGTGAAATTGTCTTGTATGTAGGTAGAGGCGTAAGAGGAGTGGTATTTTTATTTATTTATTTATTTGCACTTTGGGGAGTGGGGAGGGGGGGAGGGAGAAAGACAGAGATGGGCCTGGACAATGATTATGATTTCAATGTCTGTGTCTCGAGTTGTAATTTTGAAATGAAAATCTTAAGGATAAACAACATCAAAAACACCTCACCTTACAAGAAAACTACCACACCCAAAACATCATAACACAGAAGAAACAACTCATAAATGATCAGATCAACTTGGCAAACCACGCAAACTTTAAACTGATTGACCACTTAATAAAACTTAATAAAACATTAAAAGTACACACATTACCACAGGCTCCGTTTACCACTACCATTGCCTCCCAGATTCTGCCCTATAATCACTGTCCAGGCCCATCCCTGTCTTTCATCCCTCCCCCTCCCACTTGCAAAGAAAAAGCACTCCTCTACCTACAAACAAGACAATTTCACTAGCTCTCTCTCTTTCTCTCTGTCTCTCTCTCTCTGTCTCTCTCTCTCTCTCATTCTCCCTCTTTCCTCTCTCTCTCTCTCTCTCTCGCTCACACACACACACACACACACACACACACACACACACACACAAAATCGTTCCAGAAGCCGGCAACACTCACAACGCAGTGAACGAAAACAAACGAATAGGCATAAACACTGTCTCAGTGAAGAACGAAAAACAGTTAAGAAAGTCAATTGTAGATAGTGCAGCGCAGGAAATACTGCAGAATGCCAAAAACTGCCGAGAGAAGGTGCGAAATAAGGCCGGTCGACACCAACCACTACTAGTAAGAAGAGAAGGAGCAGATTACGTAAAGAAACACGGTAATTAGTTTGCAGACCAAATTTATAAGGAAAACGCTGTTTTTAACCTGAAACAATAAAAAAATGTTGAAACGTGTATATCCAATTTACAGTATAACCACAGAAGATGCTTCGTAAATAAAAGCGAAACGCGTCTAGTGTAATTCTTTTTAATTTAATTACAGTTCAGCTCAAGACGGATAACCCATAGTAACAGATGTTAACAGCTGCAGCTGAAGATGGCACGGAAACAAACGTATTATAAGAATCTCTATAAATTACACAATGAGGTTTTGTCCGAATTTTCATAGTCAAACTGTGGTGTCACCGCCAGACACCACACTTGCTAGGTGGTAGCTTAAATCGGCCGCGGTCCATTAGTACATGTCGGACCCGCGTGTCGCCACTGTGTGATCGCAGACCGAGCGCCACCACATGGCAGGTCTAGAGAAGCGTACGAGCACTCGCCCCAGTTGTACGACGACGTTGCTAGCGACTACACTGACGAAGCCTTTCTCTCATTTGCCGAGAGACAGTTAGAATAGCCTTCAGCTAAGTTAATGGCTACGACCTAGCAAGGCGCCATTTGTAACATTGCATGTATCTCAAGATAGTCTCACTTGTATCATCAAGAATGCTGTATACCAAAGGACGATATAAAAGTTAAGTGTTCTAGTAGCTACGTTCTTTTCTTTATCACATTCATTACGAATCCTGTTCCAGACTTCGCGCCAGTCGGCGTGTGTGTACGTGTGCCCTCTCGGCTACCCGTCACTGTGGACTGGCTGCCTTGTCAGTCCACTACACAAACAAAGATAGAAAACAGGCAAACAGGGTATCAAAGTGACCAGCATGAGGTCTAATTTTGCATGAAAATATTTAATTGCTTCAAAGTAATCAAGGTAATTAAGGAAAACTTAATTACTGAGCTGATGGAAAACTGAAATATTTCATGGAAAGCTGCTGCAAGCTACGTAAATGAAGTGTCAAAAAGTTCATCTGTTCAAGGAGTAGCTGTTTTGCACATAAAAGGTACATTGGTGCGATATTTAAGTGTCAAAAAGGCTTCCTTTGAATCAAGTCCTAAAGTTAGAATTTTCGAGAACAAAAGACGTTAGCAAGGCAAATGAGATGTCAGTAAGAATATAACTGAGAAACATTTGACGTGCCTTTGAATGACGCTCGAAATCATGAACAGAAAATGAGGTGCCTCAAATGTTTCTCTGCTACACTCCTGGAAATTGAAATAAGAACACCGTGAATTCATTGTCCCAGGAAGGGGAAACTTTATTGACACATTCCTGGGGTCAGATACATCACATGATCACACTGACAGAACCACAGGCACATAGACACAGGCAACAGAGCATGCACAATGTCGGCACTAGTACAGTGTATATCCACCTTTCGCAGCAATTCAGGCTGCTATTCTCCCATGGAGACGATCGTAGAGATGCTGGATGTAGTCCTGTGGAACGGCTTGCCATGCCATTTCCACCTGGCGCCTCAGTTGGACCAGCGTTCGTGCTGGACGTGCAGACCGCGTGAGACGACGCTTCATCCAGTCCCAAACATGCTCAATGGGGGACAGATCCGGAGATATTGCTGGCCAGGGTAGTTGACTTACACCTTCTAGAGCACGTTGGGTGGCACAGGATACATGCGGACGTGCATTGTCCTGTTGGAACAGCAAGTTCCCTTGCCGGTCTAGGAATGGTAGAACGATGGGTTCGATGACGGTTTGGATGTACCGTGCACTATTCAGTGTCCCCTCGACGATCACCAGTGGTGTACGGCCAGTGTAGGAGATCGCTCCCCACACCATGATGCCGGGTGTTGGCCCTGTGTGCCTCGGTCGTATGCAGTCCTGATTGTGGCGCTCACCTGCACGGCGCCAAACACGCATATGACCATCATTGGCACCAAGGCAGAACCGACTCTCATCGCTGAAGACGACACGTCTCCATTCGTCCCTCCATTCACGCCTGTCGCGACACCACTGGAGGCGGGCTGCACGATGTTGGGGCGTGAGCGGAAGACGGCCTAACGGTGTGCGGGACCGTAGCCCAGCTTCATGGAGACGGTTGCGAATGGTCCTCGCCGATACCGCAGGAGCAACAGTGTCCCTAATTTGCTGGGAAGTGGCGGTGCGGTCCCCTACGGCACTGCGTAGGATCCTACGGTCTTGGCGTGCATCCGTGCGTCGCTGCGGTCCGGTCCCAGGTCGACGGGCACGTGCACCTTCCGCCGACCACTGGCGACAACATCGATGTACTGTGGAGACCTCACGCCCCACGTGTTGAGCAATTCAGCGGTACGTCCACCCGGCCTCCCGCATGCCCACTATAAGTCCGTCAACTGCACATACGGTTCACGTCCACGCTGTCGCGGCATGCTACCAGTGTTAAAGACTGCGATGGAGCTCCGTATGCCACGGCAAACTGGCTGACACTGACGGCGGCGGTGCACAAATGCTGCGCAGCTAGCGCCATTCGACGGCCAACACCGCGGTTCCTGGTGTGTCCGCTGTGCCGTGCGTGTGATCATTGCTTGTACAGCCCTCTCGCAGTGTCCGGAGCAAGTATGGTGGGTCTGACACACCGGTGTCAATGTGTTCTTTTTTCCATTTCCAGGAGTGTATTTTTTATTTCATATCATTATACGAATCATTTCATAAAACTTATGACTTTATTTTCAAAAATTTTGTATTCTTTACTTACACAGACTATTGAGATTAACCGAAACGCTTGCCCTTAACATTGACGACTGATGAATTACGTTCGCAACAATCAAATATCAGTGAAATTTCATGGTTGTTCATTCTATTTTATTAGGAATTTAATGTGTGTGATATGCTGGGATAGGTACATATACACTTACAGATCAAGTACTTTGGCGAGAACTTAAAAATATACTTAGCGATACAGTTACACAGTATACATGAAACTTAATATGCAGGATTGAAGCTGAGTCAATTGAAACGTAACAAGTACACGGGCCCGAGCACACGTCCTATAACGAACCGCCGTTGGCATGCGAGCACGCTACCGTTACACTATAGCTAGCTCTCGGACGCCATTCTCATTCTTTGTGTTTAAGGTAGTCAGTCATTCTTCCGCATTTATCGGCTATTAAAAGCTCTTGATCATGTAAAAAAAACATGCGTCTTTAATTTATTGATGAGATAAATGTTCCTCTGCTCTTTCACGTGTATTCGAAGAATTTGTCTGTTGATATTCATAGTTGACAGTATAAATTATGAAAGTCTCCATGAAGATTCCTATCTTTATAAATTTCGTGACAGCATTCCTTTTCGTTTTATTTACCTAAGTAAAGCTAATTTTGTTGCCTTACTCTCGAGCTTCACTATTCTATACTTTAGGGACGCCGTTTCATTGAAACAGTTGGACAGCTCTAAGTAGGCACCTTGTAGTGCGAAATGAAGACACCCGAGCTTTTCGCCCAACGCCGCTGCGTGTTGCTGGATTGTCGTGTATCCAGACGTCGCCCGCTCTCGGTCGCTTCTGACGCTTACGTGCGGCACAGCCTAACAGTACAATTGGTGTGAGCAGCCGGGGTACGATCAAGGTGGACTTCGTTTACTGGACTCGGATCCGGGAGGTCGGCGATTCAAACCTGCGTTCGGCCACTCTGAAGTAGGTTTGTCGTGATTTCCCTAAATCACATCGGGCAAATGCCGGGTTGGTTCCTCTGAAAGGCAAAGCCGATTTCCTTCCCCACCCTTCCCTAACCCGAGCTTGTGCAATGCCTCTAATCACCTCGATGTCGACGGGACTTTAAACGCTGGTAGTCTCCTCCTCCCCCGTTTACTAGATGCTGGAGGAAGCGCACAGACGTATACGCTAAGCGTGGAAAAACATGCATTATCTCAGCACCCAATAGAAGTTGGTAGCGTGTTCAAAGGGCTTGTCTGGATGCTTTACAGGGAGTTTCTTTTATCTCATGCCATGCATAATATATGTTGCTTATCATTCTTGTACAGACTGAAGATTTAACTGATCAATTTCGAGATACTATCTTCTTTGTAACGAATCTCACCGCTCGAGAATCAAGTAGATGTACTTCAGGTCCAACAAGTGTTTTCAAAGCGTTTTCCTTTCTCTTTTAAGCTACAGAAGGTGTTTAGCTTCTCATTTTAATAAGGATTACTGATTTAACTGTATGATTTTAAAAAAAATTTCTTTATGTGATGGACCCTGTGTGGTCTGACCCTTTAATGAGCAATCTAAATAGAAGAAATTTTGGCCAAAGCGTCCGTTTCTCCTCTCTGAACGGCGAGACCGATTTTACTTGCAATTCTAGTACAAATTCTAGGGTTAGTTGATCAATTTCGTGGTGCATTCTTCTTCCGAAAATCCATGTGAGAATCCAGGGTTGATGCCATGCATTGCTGGAAATTCCTAGACACAGGTAGGCCATCTCTTTTTATGTTGAATCAGCAATACTTTGTGTGTGCAGTATCTACTTTCCCACTTATGTGCTAATGTAACAGGTCCTTTCTCCGATTTTCGTACCTCAACTTTTCTTGCGCCTTGGGGTTTGTCTCTTTCGTTACCACTAGTATGGGTTGTTTCCCTGTTGATGAAGAATTTTAAGGCACGAGTTTTTTTGGCTTTGTATATTTCATTTTTTTAACAGAGTTCCAGCAACTGTTCTCACTAAACAGTGGGTATGGGATGTTAGATACCTGTGCAACGAATGTCATTACAATTTATAGTATTTTACTTATGACCTGATTCCTACTTCATCATCTTAAAAATAAATTCCGATGACTATATGTATCAAATTTGCGCTCAAAAGGGCCATATTAGTTAACCAGTCTGACACGTTTGCCTTCGGCTAAGGCAGAATCATATATTTTGTGTAACTCTGATCTCTTCATGATCCAAAATGGAGTACACCAAGATCATCACTAATTCCGAACAAAGTAATGATGGAATGGGAAAAACAACTGAAAATCCCAGGACACTGGAAATCAACACTACTAGGCCGATCCCGGGCCAACACAGAAATTTCAGAACTAGCTTCCACAGACGACCTGGCCTTACTCTCAGATAACCAAGGAGCGCTAACTAAACATATAGATATTATAAAAGAATGTTGTCCTGGAAATATCATTCCTGAAGTCTGAATTTTTCTGCTCAAAATTAAGCACGCAAAAGTTAGATACAACATAAGGCAAGATAATCCGAACCGAACACTTAAAATATGTATGTTAAATTCTCGAACATACAGGAGAATGAAAGGTTAGGAGGAGAAAGGTCTCACAGAATACTACAAAAATTACAAAAATAGAAGGGAGTGTATTTCAAGACGCAGGATGTATCTAATAAGAAATGCATGTCCATTCACACAAAGATCAGGCACTACATCACTATAATCAAGATGTAAATACCGTATGCCAGTGAGACATTAACACTCCATACGAAAACCGACGTGGAAAGCATACTGAAGGGAGGATACAAAATCATGTGAAAAATTCTCGGTTCAAAACCGACAGAAGCAGAATGGAAATCACACTGCATGAAAACGACAGAAGATTTCAAAGTTAGCGATAGGTGTCAGAAAAAGGACGTTAAAGTCCTACAGGCACACCAGCAGGCTACCACTAAAAGGACTCACCATCAGGTGAGTGGACCACTCAACTAACACTGACATACAATAAACACAAATCGATGCAGTAGTAAATAAAGACAGAAGCATCTACAGAAACAAAATATACAAGTTTGAAAGGCTTTTTGGTACGCAACTCCTACTTTATAGGTGAATATCTTAACAGGGACTATTAGAACAGCTTAAGTAAAAATGTTTGGTAGATTTCAGTTTTGACAGCACTTGGTCACGACAGTCAAGTGTAGGTATTCTTTCTATGATGAATTTATTAAAAGTGCATAGCTATGTTCCATTTTGACACAGTATTAATTCTGTAAATACTATAGCAGTTCCAGTCTACTGTACTGCACTCACATATTTTGTCAATCTCCAGACAAATTATCAGGAAAGCGAGTTTCATAATCAAATGTTCTATTTCCTTATGTTATACTTTTTGACATCTTCCACACCAGCGAGACTCACCTAGCCTAGGTTTCTCCATTGAGATCTGTAGCGTGAAGAGTCCACTTGCAGCGTTACTACAGGTTCTCGAGTGGGTTTTAATCCGGAGATTTAAGTGGCCATCGTAGTACGCTAAACCCATCATGTTGCTCTGCGAACCACCCACGTACACTGAGATCTGTGTGACACTTTGCATTGTCCTGCTGGCAGATGCCATCGTTCCGAGAAAAAACAAACTGCATTTAAGTGTAGACATATTCCACAAGGATGTCTGCATCCATTGTTTCTTCCAGAATGACGATATCACCCAGGCAATGCGACGAGAACATTCAACATGCGGTAACGCTCCTACGATATGGTGTCTGCTTTCAGACGTTTCACGATGTACACGCGAACAGCCATCTGTCCGATGGAGTATGTATGTTATTTCGACGATGGCATGCCAGTTATGCACGTCGGATGTTTTATGACATTTCAGCTTGCGCTTGAAAATGTCTACAAAGCTGAAACCATGACTGTTTGAAATAAATGAAAATTAATTTACGGACAAATAGCAAAAATGTCTTCCAAAAGGCAGTACTTGAGAGGACGCTTGGAGTCAAGGCAGTAAGTACGAGGCCTGTTCAGAAAGTAAGCTCCGATTGATTGCCAAATTGAAACTACAGTGAACATCAGAAATGTTTTACTTGTAACAATTAGCTGCACCTTTCAGCTACTTCTCTACGTAGTCGCCGTTCTGACTTAGACTTTTGTCATAGCGTTGTACCAACTTTTCAATAGCGTCATCATAGAAGGCAGCCGCCAGTGCTTTCCGCCAATTCTCCACGCTGGCCTACACCTCGTTGTCTGTGTCAAAATGTTGTCTTCAAACACAGCGGTTCATGCGACCAGAGATGAAACTCAGGGGGAGACAATTGCGGACTGTATTGTGGGTAATCTCACATTTCCATTTGAAAACGATGCAGGAGCATCTTCATTGCCCCTGCAGAATGCGGCTGAGAATTGTCTTGAAGAAGAAACAGCAGGACAGTTATGTAATGTTAGCTGCATAGCTTCAGGCGAAATTTCTCACCAGGCCCTCGTACTTGGCGGCAGACACTATTTTCTAGACATCTTTACGCACTCACTGCGAGCTCAGAAATGAGAAGAGCGACGTGATGCTAACTGGGGTTATACTAGAGACACTACCCAACACATCTGTGCAAAGCTTTATCGGATTTTCATAGTCGTTTCCATTTCGCGACCGATCGGAGCTTACTTTCTGAACGCCCCTCGTATAACGCAGGCAGCATCTGAGGTACACGACTGTTTCGGTCGTTGAAATACAGTACACAAAAATGGAAGCAACAATCTGGTTGAACACCCGAAAGGATACCATTCAGGACTGGGAAATATTATTTCCCGGTAAGGAGACTTAGGTTTCCATGTGCCGTTGAATTCCGAGTCGTCCCAGCTAGATCAGACGCTCGTGTTGGGAAAGGATGCAGAAGGAAACCAGCCATGTCTTTTTGAAAGGAACCATACTGGAATTTGTCTTAAACTACTTAGAAAAAACATGGTAAACATAAATCTGGGAGACATAATGGATATTTTAATCCCCGGTTTTCCGGATGCAACGTCTAATATCTTAACCAGGGGACGACTCAGTGTATTGGTTCAAATGGCTCTGAGCACTATGGGACTTAACTTCTGAGGTCATCAGTCCCCTAAAACTTAGAACTACTTAAACCTAACTAACCTAAGGACACCACACACATCCATGCCCGAGGCAGGACTCGAACCTGCGACCGTAGAGGTCGCGAGATTCCAGACTGTAGCGCCTAGAACCGCTCGGCCACCCAGGCCGGCGACTCAGTGTATTTATTTCTGACATTTAGAAAGAAACTGCGTCTCAAAATCGAGCGAATAGCGGAGGAGTTAGGTAACATGTAGAGCAACGGCATGCCTCGTAAGAAAAAAATTATCTTACAGCCATCATTCAATGTTAATGAATGAACCATCACACTGCCGTCGTCAGCCTATTTCCAATATCTTGGAAAAATTCAGGTCTGCAAGACGATACTTGAGAATGTTCGTTTACTCTTTTGACTCGAAAGAAATAAACACCTGATTTCTCTGAGATGACTGTGAGTTTACCAAAAATTACGGCTTTAACAAGTGAACGCTTTGTGAACCAGAAATTATTGATAAACGAATGGTGGTGCGTTAGTTATTAGTTAAAATTCAAGCTAAGGAATCGGCAGTAGTTGTTAATCATGATGGAGACCTTCAATGATCAATATTAATTAACAACAACAAAATACTATAAAGCGTAAAGGCGAAAGATCAGATGTTACCTTAAGAAAATCAGCAATTCAGTTACAAATTTTCGAGCCATCCTCAAACTTTCTCATGCGTAAAAGTATGTATCACATCTGTGAACGAATAGCTCACAGGAAAAAGTAAATTTATCTCTGATGCTTGGAATGGGGAGCGAAATGAGTTTTGTTTCCTACTCGTAACAAGATTTACGCATTTAACTGGAAAACTTCCGGAGTTTCTGTCAGCGAGCCACAAGACCTTAAACCCTCAATATTTTCAAATTTATAAATATAAAGACACCGTGATATGAAAACATCGTCTGGCAAACAAAAAGAAAGCAATAATTGATTATTTGTGAGCGACGAACACTATGAATGATGCAATAATGGAAGTCAGATGAGCAAATCAGTCACGTGTGGAAGTCAATGGGAAACATTGCGTATGTAGAACGTTGAACTTGATTCGAATGTCTTTTTTTCTTTCCTTCTTTCGAGGTTTCATATGGTCACCAGGAAAATCATAAATATGCATGGACTGGTAGCCATTTCCGTTGGAATATGTGGAGCAAGTTAGGTCTCTTCCTCAACTTGCTGTACATACAGCAGTCCAATTTAAAAAAATTGCACGTCCCAAAATGTTTCTTGCATGCGCTGCAGTATTGACAGGTCCTTGTTTCTCGTGTGCATTTTGCTGCGCATTTTAAGTTGCAGCTTGTTTTGCAGATTCTGGTTGCCACATTTTCAAACCTAGAAGTAATCTCTGCACTGCAGTCGTGACAACTTTCCATCCATTTAATTACTCCCATAAGCTGAATAGTAAAATACTGTAAATATAGCATTTAGTGAAGTGTGTGCGTGTGAATTCCTGAGGGTCAAACTGCTGACGTCATCGGTCGCTAGACTTGCACTCTACTTAAACTAACTTACGCTAAGAACAACACACATCCATGCCCGAGGGAGGATTCGAACCTCCGGCAGGAGGGCCAAGCAATCCGTGACAAAGAGCCTCTAACCACGCGGCCATTCCACGCGGCTTTAGTGAAGTATCTATAAGTAATTCTCTATCTACTCTGGAGGCCATTAAAGAAAAACTACATTGTCAGGATAGAATAATATAGTACTAAGGAAGATTCCAAAGCTACAATGAGGTTAGGTTTTGAAGCAATACTTTTTTTTGTTTTTGCAATATAGATGTGTTTCGTTTCATTTAATTAGTAAAATAATGCGATACATACGTTTCTTTTTAAGAATGGACATATTACCAATGGAAATAAGCAACACTATAAATTTGTGTTTAACAATTTATCACAACAAGTCCTGAACAAAGTGGATACCTGGTAAGCCACCAGCTGTGGATGTTTTGGAAATATTCTGTCACTCTGTATCAGACAGATTCACTAATTAATCAAATCGATACCCTTCGTCTGTGGCCAGTTTCTCCTTGCATCCTATTGGTGGATGCTAGGAGAAGTGTATTTACTGGAATTCTACCGTGAAACTGTCCGATTTTCAAACGCACTTATATCTCAATGTCCACAAGTAGCATGCCAATCCCCTCATACACCACCATTGCTATTGGTGCGTTGAAGTCGCAATCTCCCATGTCAAATACCTATTGCCCTTATGATCGGACATAGTCATTTTCTTTACACATGTTGGAACAATGAGCACAATAACCTTACACTCCAAGACAAACTTCAGAGGCCTATCAATCACACAGAATCTATCACACATTCGCTACTAAGCATAATACTTCGTCGATAACTGTATGCTGGTGGCACAAAACAATATTGAGCGAAAATCCGTGATGGATGGAGATGTCTCCTTTGTTTTTCTCGCGAGGCTACCAGTGTCTATTGGGAAGAGACCAGATGTTCATAACAGGATCTCAACTACCATGTTAATGTCACCTTACATAAAAACCGGTCTTTGTTCTATAGGCACACACAAGTATGACAAAATATATCAATGTTAAAAACTATAAGTTGTTCATAATTTGATGTATGATATAACTTCCAAATGATGTAGGCTTCCACACAAATACCGCGACATTGAATATAGACAGAGATGACGAGGTGTGTAATAACAGACGTTGCGAGCGGTGTAAGTTTGGGATAAAATCACCCTTATCACCGAATTTAGAAACCAGTTCATCCGAGGAACATGGTATTAACTCCCTCTTGCCGCTGCTAGTTATTTCCCACACTAACAAACAGTATTTGTAACACATTCTATCACTACACCTTGTAGGCATTGTAACAGAGGTTCAGTGATACATCCAGAGGGTTATAGGGAAGGGACGGTTATGGTTGACTGAGAATGATGACGTACACTAGATGGTGTGCTATGTGAGGAATCACTTAAGAAATACAATGCTAGGTTGACATCGTAAAAAATGTACAAAATCCTGACTTTACACAGCTACAGTGCTACTCTTTCTGGAGGAAACGTGGCCTGTGATTTGGAATCAGTTCTATCGATTTAGCCACAAGTTTGGGTTGAAACCTATGGAGGTGCCTTTTAATAATTACAGCCACTGGTGAATCATATTTGTGTCACTTTCATATCTCGAAACAAGTCACATTTTACGAACATATCTGCGTAGGACCCCACACAGCAAAACTCCAATGTGGTTTTAGACAGTAACTCTGCATCTTCTTACTGTTCCTCAGTCTATTCCCCGCCCTCCTTGAAGATTTCTCCATGTGCTCGTTCCAATTTAAGTCGGAACTAAGTGGAATTGAGACACTGCTATATCTAAGACCTTGCATCCCATGGAGAAACTGGTTGAGCTGTGTTAATGTGACAGGACCATAGGTAAAGCACTCTGAGTAAATTAGAACATGTTGCCATAGTTCCACCAACCATATAGAGTGTGTAATACCAGCGCAAATCGAAGCTTCCTCCTGCAACAAAGGGTACTTCAAAATGTGGTGTTTCTTTCCGGAAAATTAGGAAGACTACATTATATGGGAACTGGAAGGAGGATGAAGATTTTTGCTACTGCATTTCAGTGCATCTCCTATGTACAGGTACTGCAGTCCAAAGGAGGCCTGCATCTCTCAGGACGCATTCATGTCACCCAGACATTATCTCTATCGTTGATATTTTGCACCATTCAACAGAGAAAAACTGAGAACTACAAAAACTCCGCTAATGTCATCCAGCATAGTACTAGATAAGATATATAGCATCCCTTTCTTCCAATATATTGGTAACAGATACTGTCTGCATGCTGACATCAAATATATCTAGCAATCCTGTTAAAAGTACAGGTATTGGTCCATTGGAGCAGGTAGCCAGTGGTAAAAGTCGCGTCCTCCGACCAGTGTAAAGTTTCGTCGTATATACTATAGGAGGACCATGTACCACAGACTATCACAAGAGATGGTGTCTGTGCCGTTCTTTTATAAGCAGTCTGATAAAAAACATTTTCGCTAGTGTAACACATCCGAGAACTGTATTACTATAGATTTGTACACTGCCAAACATTTCGTTTATCCGCCATGACTTCGAGGACTGTACCAGGTGCTAACCTAGCCTTAACAGGTTTTGATCCAATGGCTCCCACAGAAAGCTGGACATACATTTTATACATATTTTCATCAATTTTCATAATTTTATTGATTTTATCTCACTTCTGCCCATGTGAAGATGACATCATTTCTCGCTATGCATTCTAAAATTGCTTGTATATGTCGAACACTTCTCAACTCCTAGTTGTACTCGACTTCATCCAATCACTTCCAACGACATATTCTACAGTTGCAGTGGTTCACTCCGTTTTCTGTATGTCTGTGTCTGTCGGAGTGTCACGAGAAGTGATGACATGATGACATAAGCAGAAGTGACATAAAATTGATAAAATTGGGAAAATTGACAAAAACTATGTAGAAATTGAGAGAGAAAACGCCAAGAAGCGGAAAAATTGAGGAGAATAAGGGATACTTGCATGTCTTCTGCTTGGTGCAGGAAAATTCTCGTACATTAGAACGAGCGTGCGATAACAAGACGGAATTGACAGAAAGTTATTATGGAACCACCGATAACCAAGGAATCATTCATTTTTTGTGGACAGCGATAAGATATCTCGAACAGATTGCTTAAGATGGAAGGTCACCAAATGTAGAATAATATATATATGTCAGATCACAAGCCCAGGTGACTCCAAAGTCATCGGCAACCACTTTATAGATTAACAGGTGTACTGATGTAATTAGCTAAAGAACTTTGTACTACTAGCTTGGGGACTGCAATATACAACTACAGAATGTATCACGTGTTTGACCTGGTGCATGACTGTTTTAATGTTTTAAACCTAATAAACAGTTTTTACAACTTGCTACTCTGTACTCTCCACCAATCACAACAATGTGGTGTCAGCGAACAATACCTTACAGAACAGTTGAGGCACGTTCTTTAACAACATTATACTATATATTTATTGAGGCAGTGATGATACATGCAAGTTGACTGCTGTCGTTGATACTTTCCCGGAAAAGATAACTACCTGCCTCTAAATTCACAGGGATTGCTTTAAGGAATCATAGAAAGTAGATGGAGTGATCACTTGCGAGGGGTTGTCTCACGGTATAATTTAATGGTAAGCTGGTGATGGCTTCTAGAGAGGGAGATGTTGTTGCAGGTCATTTATTACACATTTACCCAATCTTTTTTCCATTGTTATCTCAGTGTGTATCAGTTGTACACCCCGCAATTGATTTGCATACAATTGTGTGTTTTGTGTGTGACTATCTGCAATCGTTAACAGCAAACGTCTCCATACTACAGTCAGCAAAGGACTTCCAACATATGTGGAATGAATCATGTTCATTGACGGAAAATCTATTTCAATACCGACCTCTAGATGAACAAAGATGTATGTGAAGTATTCCATTCCTCTGCCAAGTCTTGGACATAAATCGAGTCTTCAGTTTCATAACCATTGCGATTCTAAGTTAGTGACAGATGTTTGTGAAGCACTGCAAAACCTATGTATGCATTTCCTTCACTGTTGTTCAGTTTACAGAGTTAGCACAGCATGACATGTAATTTCACATGTCAAACATCACTGGTAAGCATTTTCCTGTTTCCTTCTAAGAGGCATTTTCCTTTGCTGATGATCGTTTTATAGGTCTGATGTGAGCATTTTTGAACCATAATCAGATGTGAATAGTGGGTGCTGTACTCCTCTGTGTAGCTTTTTATGCATGCATCACACAAAATCAACATTTTTCTTTGCTGTAGAAGAAAGTAATATCATGGTCTTAAAGATCGTCTCCTAGTGAGTGGGGTAGAAAACTTGCAGAGTGGATGTATGCCAGATGTTGGACGTACATGTCCTGCATTAGAGTGTTGAGAGTGTTGCATTCAATATGACTAATATTGACGCAGTATGACTAATATAATATAGCCTTAACATTTGAGGTCTGTTTAAGAGCAGAACAGTGTAGCCTTAGGAATGCATGTGCTTATGTTCTATGATCATTTCTCTCTTGTAAATACCTTCTTGATACTGACACAGGCACTAGAACAATACTTTAGAACTGATAGCACAGCTGATTTATTTAAAATACTTCAAACTACATCCATCTGGAGCACCATCAGGCATAAACCGCGTGGTTCTCCTTAACTTTCTGTTATATCATCACAACACTTTCATATCTACTGTACACTGATAAGGGGTACTAACCTCACCTGTCACTGTGAAAGATGACATTACATGCAGAGGTAATCACCATCAGGCATCTGTTTGGAAACACACCAAAATGCCACAACTCTTCCCCTTTCGACATGCTGTGATGTCTTCCACATTTTTGTCAATAAGAAACACCACCTTCGTCTTTTATTTCAGCCATCCGGTATGTTGTGGGAGCAGCTTAACTTTCACCAACTTTCTGTGAGAGCTGATTGATCGAAACATGCTAAGGGCAGTTTAGCATCTGACACAGACCTTCAAGTCGTGATGGGAAAACGAAATGTATGGCAGTGTGCATCTATGTAGTAATACACTTCTTGGATGTGTTACAGTAGAAAAAACAATTTACCAAACTGGTTGCGAAATAAAAGTACAGGGACCCTCTCTTGCAATTAACAGTCTGTGGAACATGTGACTTCGATCACTGCAGCCTGCTCCAATGGGTCAATACCTCTTTATTTAATAGGATAGCTACACACGCTTGATGTCAGGACACACACAATATTTGTTTTCGATATATTGGAAAGAGAGGAATGCCATATATCTTATCTAGTTCTCTACCAGGTGACGTTAACGGAATTTTTATAATTCATAATTTTTCTCTGCTGGAGGGTACGAAATATCAACGATAGAGAGAATCATTGGGTGACATAGATGAATGCACCCTAAGGGACACAGACCTCCTTTGGACTGCGGTATCTGTATATAGTTTAGAGATGCACTGCAATCCAGTAGCAAAATCTTCATCCTTCTTCCAGTTCCGGTATGATGTTGAGTCTTTCTAATTTTCGTGATAAAAGACACCACCATAACTGCCTACACTGTCTTTCGTACTACCCAGTACTGCTTCGATTGGCGCTGGTCTTACACATTGCATAGTGTTGGCAGAAATATGGCAACATGTAGACTGAGGAACAGTAAGAAGATGCAGAGGGAACATTCAGAACCACGCTGGAGTTTTGCTGTATGGGCTCCCTAGAAGATAGTTTCGAAAAAGGTGAATTGTTTCGAGATATGAAAGTGCCACAAATATGATTCAGCAGTGGCTGTAATCATTAAACGACGTCTCCAAAGGATCCAACTCAAGTATGTGTTTGAGTGGGTGGACTTGACTTGAAATCAGAGACAGAATTTCTACCAGAAAGGGTAATTTTTATTTCTTTGAGTCATCACTCTACTGACTGGTTTGATGCACCCTGTCATGAATTCCTCTCCTGTGTCGAACTCTTCATCTCAGGGCAGAACTTAACCTGCATCCACAATTATTTGTTGCAAGTACTCCAATATCGGGCTTACTCTACACTTTCTGCACTCTATAGCTCCCCCTAGTACCATGGAAGTCATTCCCTGGTGTCCTGTGATCCTGCCCTCCTCCTCGTCAGTATTTTTTGCATGTTCCTTTCCTCTCCAGTTCTGCACAGAAGCTCTTCATTCCTTACCTCATCAATCCACCCGACTTTCAACATTCTTCTACAACACCACATCTCAAAGGCTTTGATTCTCTTCAGTTCCGGTTATCCCACAGCGCATGTTTCACTACCATACAATTCTGTGCTCCAGATACACATTCTCAGAAATTTCTTCCTCAAATTAAGGCCTTTCTTTGATACTGGTAGACTTCTCTTGGCCAGGAATGCCCTTCTTGCTACTGCTAGTCTACCTTTGATGGCCGCCTTGCTCCATCCGTCATTGGTTATTTTGCTGCCTAGGTAGTAGAATTCCTTAACTTCATCTACTTCATAGCCATCAGTACTGATGTTAAGTTTCTCGCTGTTCTCTTTTCTCCTGCTTCTTAATACTTCTGTCTTTCTTCGATTTACTCTCGATCCGTATTCTATTCTGATTAGACCATTCCATTCACCAGATCATGTAATTGTTCTTCACTTTCTCTCAGTGTAGCAATGTCGTCAGCAAATCTTGTCATTGATATATTTTCAACCTTTAATTCCACACCATCATTGTTTATTTGAAGTACAGATTAAACACTAAGGGTGAAAACTACATCCCTGTGGTACACCCTTTTTATTATGAGCACTTTGTTGGCCGTCCACTCTTATTATTCCCTCTTGGCTCATGTACATATTCTATATTACCCATCTCTCCTTAAGCTTACTCCTATTTTCTCAGGATTTTGATCTTGCACTAATTATTTTGTTGAATGCTTTTTAGAAGTTGACAAAGCTTATGAGCGTGTCTTGATTTTTCTTTAGTCTTGCTTCCATTATCAGCAACAACATCAGAATTGCCTCTCTCGTGCCTTACCTTTAGTGAAGTCAAACTGATCATCAATAACACATCCTCAATTTTCTTTTCTAATCTTCTGTACATTATTCTTGTCAATAACTTGGATGCATGAGCTGTTAAGCTGATCGTGCGCTAATTCTCCCACTTATCAGCTCTTACAGTCTTCAGAATTGTGTGGATGATATTTTTCCAATAGTTAGATGGTATATCCGCAGACTCATACATTCTACACACCAACGAGTGGTCGTTTTGTCGCCGTTTCCCCCAAAGACATTAGAAATTATGATGGTAAGTTACGTCCTCCAAAGCTCTTTTAAATTCTGATTCTAATACTCAGTTCCATAGCTCTTTTAAATCAACCCTTCTTGTATCACATCAGACAAATTTTCCAATTCATAGAGACCTTCAATGTACTCTTACCACCTATCAGACCTCTCCTCAGCATTTAATAGTGCAATTCCCATTGCACTCTTAATGTTACAACCCTTGCCTTTAATTTCATCAAAGGTCGTTTTGACATTCGTATATGCTGAGTCTGTCCTCCGACATTCATTTCTTTTTCGACTTCTTCACACTTTTATGCAGCCATTTCATGCTAGCTTCCCTGCAATTCCTATTTTTTTTTCATTTTTCAGTGACTTGTATTTCTGTATTCCTGAATTTCCCTGAACGTTTTTGTATTTCCTTCTTTCAGCAATCAACTGAAGTATTCCTTCTGTTACCCAGGGTTTCTTCACAGTTACCTCCTTTACATCTACGTTTTCCTTTCCAACTTCTGTGATTGCCCTTTTTAGAGATATCCATTCGTCTTCAACTGTCCTGCCTAATGATCTATTGCTCATAGCTGTATCTACAGCCTTAGAGAACTACAAGCATCTCCGGCCATTATTTAGTACTTCTGTATCCGACTCCTTTGCGTATTGGTTCATAGTGACTAATCTCTTAAACTTCAAAATACTCTTCATCACTACTAACTTCTGGTCTGAGTCCATAACTGCGCTGTTCCAGGCGCTTCAGTCTGGAACCGCGCGACCGCTATGGTCGCAGGCTTGAATCCTGCCTCGGGCATGGATGTGTGTGATGTTCTTAGGTTAGTTAGGTTTACGTAGTTCTAAGTTCTAGGGGACTGATGACCTTAGATGTTTAGTCCCATAGTGCTCAGAGCCATTTGAACCATATTTTTCCATAACTGCTCCTGGGTAAGCATTATAATCCAGTATCTGATTTTGGAATCTCTGTCCGACAATGATATAATCTAACTGAAATCTTCCTGTATCACCCAGCCTTTTCCAAGTATACCTCATCTGATTGTGTTTCTTGAATCGAGTATTCTCAATTCCTACCTGAAATTTATTACAGAAATCAATTGATCTTTCTCCTCTCTCATTCCTTGTCCCAAGCCCATTTTTTGTCTGCTCCTTCCCCTACGGCATTCCATTGCCATATGATTATTAGATTTAAATACTGTTTTACATACCGTGTTACCTTTTCAATATCCTCATATACTTTCTCTATCTCTTCGTCTTCCGCTTGCAACATGGCCTGTATAGCTGTACAATCGTTGTCAATCTTGGTTTGCTGTCGATTCTTACCAGCACAACCCTATCACTGAACCGTTCACTGTAACACACGCTATGCCCTACCTTCCTATTCATAACAAATCCTACTCTGGTTATACAATTTTCTGCTGTTGATAGTACCCTATCTTCTGGCCAGAACTCCTTGTCTTCTTTTTATTTTACTTCACTGACCCCTACTGTATCTAGATTGAGCCTTTACATTTCCCTTTTCAGACTTTCTACCTTCTCGATGACTTCAGTCTTCTGACATTCCATGCCCAGACACGTGGAACATTATCCCTCTTCAGATATTCTTGCTACCCCAGCACGTTCAAGCTTCTGACATTCCACACCCTGAATCATAGAATGTCATCCTTCGTTGATTATTCAGTCTTTTTCTCATGGTCACCTCCCCCTTGGCAGCCCCCTCCCAGTGTGGGACTAGTCCACAATCTTTTTCCAATTTAGAAATCATCACGACACTTTTTCAGTTACACGACGCATATACTGTCACTACAAGTTACGTGTATTTTACGCGATGGTTGCCATTGCCTTCTGCATTCTCACACCGTTGGTGGTTACCGATTCTTCCACCCCAAGGACAAGAGAGTGCCCTGAAATTCTGTCTGCTATTCTGCCTTCTTAGGTAACATTATAGATCTGGAAAGCCAGTGTGCTGGTCATAGGATTTTTTATGTCTTACAACATCAATCTATCATTGCATTTTCAAATGATTTTTCATATACCACACCATCCACTGTATGTGATCATTCGGTATCAGCCAACACCCTTCCTCACCTCTATCTCTGTGGATGTATCACAGAACCTCTGTTACATTTCCTGCATGGTATTAAGGTAGAATGTGTTACATATTCTGTTTGTTGGCGTGGGAAATATCTGGCAGTGGCAAGAGAGAGTAGCAAATAATGGCTTAGTACCACGTTAGCGGAATAACTTTGTAAATACGGTAATATCGGCGATTTTATTACGAGCTTACACCGCTCGTGACGCGCAGCCGAATTTCGATCTGTTAATACACGCCTTGCAATCATCGTCTTTGTTCAATGTTGGCGTATTTGTGTGGAAGACCACTTCATTTGCGAGCTATACCATATCTCGATACATAAAGTATGTATAGTTTTTAACATGGATGTCATTGGCGATACTTGCGTGTGCCAGTAGAACCAAGACCGCTTTTTATGCTGGGTGACATTAAAACGATCGTTGCGATTGTGGTTTTAACATCTGGTCGCCTCTAAGACTACCACGTCTCTCTTCCTAAACTACACTGGTACCACTAGCAAGAAAAACAAATGTGGCTTCTCAATCGACCGCGAATTTTCGCTCAATATTGTTTGATGCCACCAGCATTCGGTTATTAGCGAAGTAGTATACTTAGCAGGGAAGGCTTATAAAGTTTGTCTTGGTGTGTAAGGTTACTGTTTTGATAGTTCCGATATGTGCAAAGAAAATGACTGTGTCCGATCATAAGGGAGGTATGGATTTAATGTGGGAGATGGTGATTCCAATGCACCAATAGCCATAAGGGGGATAAAGGACTTTATGTGGAATACTATGCCCAGCCTAAGAGGGATATAGATATTGATTTTTCCAGAGCCACAGCCGTCAGGAGGAGGTATTTCCCATACTTTGTTCAGTGTCAAATGTTATTAGATAAATATGGGGCTTGTTTCCTAGAATGACATCTTTTGGTGGCGGTGCGTGTGGAGGAGGTAACCTTTGGCGAGAAGTAATGGGCTTTTTCCATATTTAGGCTCTTGCAAGCAGCGGGTACAAGGAATTCCTGCCAGCTGACTAGTTTTTGCCCACAGCTGCAGGAGCATCTCCCAGCGGTGGTGCCCTCTGTATAGCTGAGCAGCCAACTAATATTCAGTATGAAGTGGGCTGTCTCCACAATCGCGTGAGTTGCATGTCTTCTGCATGGAATTTTGAGTGTTTTCATGTAGATCACTATCAATTGTTGGCACTGGACGAACTGATAACATCTGAATTCCTACCAAGTCAATCATCCCCATATGCCTTCCATGGCCTGGGTTGCTGCACCCTGGCATACATGCATGTCCATGACTGCGGCTGCAATCACGGCAGCAGTTTTCATCAACCTCTGACTGTTGACACTGACAATGTATGAGGGGATTGGCACAAAGTGTGGGACATTGGGACATGAGTGCACAGGATTTGCTAATGCTCCAGCAATCCCCGATATCTAGACATGACCACTGTTGCTATGGTCTGGATTGTGGTTTATGTGTGTCATGTTTAGTGCTTCTCAGTACATCGCAGTGGACTCTGTCTTGCAGTGGTATTTACTGTTGTCTCTATCCTATCACAAAATAGGCCCTTCCTCCTTCCTCTTCCAAATTTACTGGAGCGAACCAATTTATGAATTCTATATTGGCTTAACAATCCAACTGTGATGTCAGACTCACGCTTGATAGCAGTCTCTGATATCTAGCCATGACACCTACAACTGCTATGCGTTGGATCATGGTTTAAGTATGTTATGCTTAGTGCTTTTCAATGCATCACAGTGGACCCTGCCTCGCAGAGGAATTTGTTGTTGTTGTTGTCCCTACCTTATCACATAGTAGGCCCTACGTCTTCCTACCGAATGTAAAGGAGAGAAACAATTTAGCAATTCCTTTGTGTTTTAAAAATCCAGTCATTACAACAAATTCGCGATCGGTTAATTTATTGTTTCCAATAGTGGTACCGTGAGGACACACACCAATGGAGCCCCTCCCCAAATTGTTTAAGGACATAGCAATCAATTGAGCAGAAATTTAAAATTTTCAGCTTCCTATGACGTAATGGACTTCCTATCAAATGATCTAACTGTGCCAGTATCCACCAATGGCAGGCAATTCGAGGGGGGGGGGAGGGGGAATCTAATGGAATTTGAAAAGCAGACAATTGCAGGGTCGAATCTCACTAAATATACCACTCCTAGTATCCACCAATAGGATGCAAGGAGAAACTAGCCATATACAAAGAGTATCTATTTATTTGATTAGACAATCAATCTGATAGTGAGGTAATATTTCCAAGACATCCACAACTGGAGTTTCATCAGGTCCGATTCCTTGTTCAGGACTAAGGTGAGGTTAGTGTGGCAGACTACTGATACTAACTACTTCTTCTTAAATGTCTTTGCTCCATCTGCTACAGATTTTCATAGCAATGGAAGTATGAGAGCAAAGGGATGGATGCACCAATTACTACTGTGAGGCCTGCATGAGAGGTGATGAGAAGCAGGGTAGGGGGATGGATGGAAGGTAGGGTGGGAGCACATCTTGGTGTGTGTGTGCACACATTGGTTCACACAAATAGGAAGCATTCACTTACAGAAAGTGAGAGAAATTGAGAGCATGTATTTGGACAGGAATTTCTCAAGTATCAAATATCAAAGGGTTGCCACCACGTGCAGTTAGTGCGACTTCGGGTCTGTCTGTCACATGAGGTGTCTGGTGGTGCAGCAGCCAACATGACATTCGTTGCACAGCCCAAGTAGGCATAACATAGTCTGCACATGTGGGAATACTCGAAGCAGCCTGCCCTGTAAAGCATTCAGGACATGGGCGCCATGCCCTGTGGTCAGTGTGAAAGATTTTTAACAGTGTAATTATGTGTGGTGAGTTATGTTGATGGTATTCCTTTCACTATTTTCGTTTTAAAAAAGCGATCGATTTAATTACGTCTTTTTGATGTATTTTATAAAACCTTCATTTTCCAAGAGAGATGCAACCCCTGCAATTTGGATTATATAAGTAAAGAGTATATACTTTGCAGTGCAACTGAATTTCTTGTTGTGAAATCCTTCCCCTCCAGCACATACCAGCCAATTTCTAGGTGGTGGAGTGGGAGGGAAGGGCTGAAAGATTTCCCAGATGTGGAGGTGTTAATTAATTAATTGATTTAATTAATAATACAATCAATTAGATAGAATAGGAGGGGATATTCAAATAACTCAGATCTGAAAGTGCACTTCTATTCGCAATGTGGAGGGGGGGAGAGTTAGAGGTTTCTAGAGGGGTGGGAGGAGGAGGTATAGGATGGGGAGGGATGGGAAATTGTCAGAAGGATGGATTATCCCCAGGGGGACATAAGCCACTTAGCAGAACAATAGGGTAATGAGAGGGAGAGGACTCATAAGTCAATCATTTGACACAATTTAATTAATTTGCATATCAATTTGATATAAAAAGTGACTAGGAACAATAGCTTTACTGACCTGTCAGTGAAAAGACAACAAGAGGTTAAAGGCTGATATGGAGCAGAACAACAGGTTAGCCCCCCTGGATGTATGCTTGCCTGTGATATATCCAACCCAAACCAGCAAAATGCCCCAGCACCCCTGTTGGCTCACTACTTAAACCCGATGGTTTCAATATTGACTCCCATTTCTTCCTCTATCGAATTATCAGTCAGTTCTTACCCTCACAGACACCTTCAATGTACTCTTCCGTCCTATCTGTTATCTTCTCTCCTTTACCATTTATATCACCACTGCACTCTTAATGCTGACACCCTTGCTTCAATTTCACTGAAGGTCGTTTTGACTTTACTATATGGTGAGTCTCAACACCTATTATTTCTTTTTCTATTTCTTCAGACTTTTCTGGCAGTGATTTCGCATTTCCTGCCATGCACTTTCTGTGTATATCATTCCTAACTGATCTGTATTGCTGTCTTTTCCTGGATATTGGTTTCTTCGCTGTTTCATTGTGCCTATGTTTGTCTATCCATCTCCTTATCCTGTTCTTTTTAGGGAACCGAGCGAGGTGGCGCAGTGGTTAGCACACTGGACTCGCATTCGGGAGGACGACGGTTCAATCCCGTCTCCAGCCATCCTGATTTAGGTTTTCCGTGATTTCCCTAAATCGTTTCAGGCAAATGCCGGGATGGTTCCTTTAAAGGGCACGGCCGATTTCCTTCCCCATCCTTCCCTAACCCGAGCTTGCGCTCCGTCTCTAATGACCTCGTTGTCGACGGGACGTTAAACAATACTAACCTAACCTTTTTAGGGATTTCTGTTCCTATTCAACTGAACTGCCTACTATGATATTTACTATCGCAATATCTACAACCACACGAACTTCAAGTGCATGTCATCATTCCTTTGTATTTCAGTATCCCACTTCTTTGCACACTGATTTTTCTGGATGAATACCTTAATCTCCAATCCACCCTTGATCAATAGTGTCATCCAAATCTATATCTGCTCATTGGTACATCTTACAGTCAAATATCCGATTTCAGAATATCTTGGACCATAATGTAATGTGATATCTGATTTCAGAATCTCTCAGACTATGATGTAATATTGATGGAATCTGCCCTGATCTCTGAGACTCTTCCAGGGCACCTCCTCCTCTTGCAATATCTGAGCAGTGTATTCGCTGTTGCTAACTCAAATTTATTGCAGCATTCAGTTAGTCTTTCTCCTCTCCCATTCCTACTACCAAGCCCATGTTCTCTTGTATGCCTTTTACCCCTTCTCCAACTACTGCATCCAAGTCACTGATAATTATTAAATTATCACCCTCCTCACATACTAACAACCCATTTTAATTCACTATTTTTATTGGTTAATTAATTAAAAATATAAATGAATAAATAAAATATTAAAAATATTCTTTATGTTTTATTATTATAAATAAATATGCTTTATTATAAATTATTATTGTTATTATTATTACTATTATTTTATAAGATATTACAGTAGAAAAAATATTAAATATATAATATATTTATTATTATTATTATAAATAAATATGCTTTTAATTATTGGTTTAGTTATTGGTTTTGGTTGTTTAGTTTAGTTCCAATTTCCTTTTATCTTTACGCTCCTGAAAACCTGGAACCTATAAATACTTCGTTTTAAATACTACAGGAGAGCAATAGATGTATTCTGCAGCGGCGATGTCACGGAAATTCTTCGTCATTATCTGCTCCAACTGAAATCTCTAAAACCCTTACTCGCTATACAGATCGTTTGGCACAACTTTGTGCTACGTTGTTTGATAAGTCTAGATGATAGGTCCCACAATTTATCAAGTAAAATTTTATTAACTCGGGGATTATCTTTCGACGAATTATGATACTGGAAAAAGCAGGTTCACACTACCGTTCAAAACTTCATCTCTGAGATATATACGTCTCGTAATATCTGTACCATGAAAATTAACTAATTTAGGTATGGAGATATATACACCCTGAGTACTTGACATTAGTTATTGGGTTTTATTTTGTGCAAAAAAACTATTTGAACAATTGCTATATACTGTAATGGCGTCTCACAAAAATACACCGACCACTGTCTTCAATTACTTTCTCTAACTCTCCACCTTCTTTCTGTGGAATTGTCATGCATACCTGATCTGTTGTTCTTGGTGTTGGTTTGTTATCGATTCTGACGATAAAAAGTCTATCACTGAAGTGTTCAAAGTAACTCACTCTTATCTGACCTTCCAATTTGTAAGGAATTCTACTCCCTTTGGCCATTTACTGGTGCTGTTGAGCATAATTACGTATCTTCTTTGCATTTCACTTCGATAATTGTATATTATTAAAAATATTTATTTTAATAGTCTCTATTGAAAATTGCAAATTGTCGCAAATGATTACGAGTTTTAATTATTTTGTGATAGTCTTCAGATCTATTAATCAAAGTAAAATATTACTAATAACTTATTTAGGTATATAACGTCGACAGACGCCACTGTATCTAGACTGAGCCTTTATATTTCCCTTCACAGATTTTCTGGCCACCCTATAACATTCAAACTTCTGACAGTGCACGCTTGGATAGGTGTCGGTTATTCAGTATTTTTCTCAAGGTTACCTGCCACTTGGCACTCTCCTCAGAGAGGTTCGGAAGGTGCTTAGTAAACCTAAATATTTTGGAAAAATAACCAAGAGAATAGGTCAGAAAGATCTTCAATAGACGTAAATATCGGTAAAATGGTAAGAGAATGTGGTTCTGAGTAACTGTGTTCTGCAGGTGGGTTATAATTATAGGTTATTAACTTCAAAATTTATCCCTTAAAGAATAAATAAGTTAATATTTATACTTAAAAAATTAAATAAAAACAATTAACTTCAAAAAATTAAATTTTTTCTTAAGAAACTATATATCATAGGAGATAAATTAATTCGGAATAACCAAAATAATACATAACCAAATTAAAAAAAGTTTTAATTTATATATTAAATAAATGAAGTGCCTTATTAAAGGGTTACCTTGATAGGGTAAATTAAGTGAACAAAAATTACCTTCATTAAACAAATTACATAAGATAGAATTAAACTACCTCCTTTAAACCAAACAATAGTAGATTAACGACTACTTCTGATGGGGAAATTAAATCTAAATCCCTCAAATATCTCCTCTCATATGATTCTCCCTATTCATTATATTTTCAGCTTCATTAATCCTATTTAATCAAATAAACTTAGGAAACACAGGACCATCTACAGCAATAAACTTAATCTCACCACTAATTATTGGACAAATACTTCTATTAATTCTAGAATCAGCAGTGGCAATAATTCAAGCTTATGTTTTCTCAATTTTAAGAACTTTATATTCTAAACCTATGTTAACAACTCACTCAAAGCACCCATTCCCCACGCATCTCGTGGTCGTGCGGTAGCATTCTCGCTTCCCACGCCCGGGTTCCCGGGTTCGATTCCCGGCGGGGTCAGGGATTTTCTCTGCCTCGTGATGGCTGGGTGTTGTGTGCTGTCCTTAGGTTAGTCAGGTTTAAGTAGTTCTAAGTTGTAGGGGACTTATGACCACAGCAGTTGAGTCCCATAGTGCTCAGAGCCATTTGAGCCATTTGAGCATTTGAGCCAAATCACCCATTCCACTTAGTAGACTATCCAGGGTACTATTAGTTAAGGTCTTTAAACCCAAAGAATTTGGCGGTATCTCATTCCATTCAGAGGAACCTACCCTGTGATTGATAATACACGATTTACTCTACTTAATTTATTTGTTTGTATATCTCCGTTAGCAGAGAATCTTTCTAGAGTTATAATTCTCAAGATTTATAATTGTAAAATATTTCAGGTCAAGGTGCAGCTTATAATTAAGAGGAGGTGGGTTACAATAGATTTTTGTTTATAACAGATTTGATAACTTGAAATTTTTAAAAGAAGTACATCTGTTTGAATACAAAACTAAAACAGTACAGTGATTATAGATGGTTCATTGACACGAGGGGGCGTTAACTGTGCATTATTAAAAATATTTGTTTGAATAGTCTTTACTGCAAATTGTCCCAGATGATTACAAGTTTCGATCGCTTTTTGATCGTCTTCAGGACCCAGTAAGCAAAATAAAATATTAATAAGGACTTATTTAAATGTACTTCTCAAAACTGTACCTATCTAATCAAGATTTAAGTCAAGCATTTTTGTAACGTAAATCAGTCCTAAAACTCTAAAATTAGGGAAATATATGTATGCCAGTCTCGTAACTTAAAATAAAATTTACAAAATGGAAGGATGAACAACGTGGATATAGCAATGATAAAGGTGACATTGGAAGAAACTCACGTATTGAATCTACAGGGAAAGTGGAAGAAGTTACATTGTTAACGTGATTCCACTGGGTCAATACGAAGCGAAAAACAATTATAGGCAATGACCGCGACAACCTCTACTAACGAAATATGTGCTTGTCTCGATAAAGCGTAACTGGCACTCTTTTTAACTGTCTTTTAAGTTAGTATGGAGGGTCAGGACGCATGCACGCTCCGAACTTGCCCAGGCACAGTGCACTGCCCCCAAGTTGCGCCGTTATCGCACGTAATCGATGCTTTTCCGGCCGACAGAATGGATGACATTCTAAAGAGAAACGTGTTGTCCCAGAGAATAATAGCGACATTGTGCGCGTCTGACTAGAAGTTGCAGCGCAGAAGAAAAGCGGAGAAAAAACGGGAGACGGGTGAGAGAGAAAGAAAAGAACGGAAGCGAAGGGTTAACGGAGGAGAGTCGGGAGGCGGAGGAGGGTGGAAGGACGACGAAGAGTTGAGAGGCAGCATGAATAATAAATTGCGGCGATTCAGGCAGGGGAAACAATGTAGAGGAGTGTATTTTGCGACCGGTATATCAGTCATCAGGCAACGTCGCAGTTTGCGTGCCCGAGGACACACACACATACACACACATTAGCACAGAACATACGTGGCAGGTAAATAAAGGGCGTTTATTAAAAAGCAGTTTCACCAACATGAAGAGATATTAATTATGAGGTAATGTCGGCTGCACGAACGCTGGAGAGTGGTGGCATAGGAACAGAAGGCGACGTCACACACTTGTTGTAATTATTTTCAGTAGTGAAAAGACTTATTTAAAAACGCAGCTCACAGTGACGGGGTGGTTGTGCTGCTAGGACACACCGAGTCAGTCTGCGGCCGCAAGTTGGTCTGTTTAGCGGGCAGACGAAGTGGAATGCGGATTGCAGTGCGGAAGTCCACTACGTCATCGTATTTTCCACAGGTTGCAGCTGCAGCCGTCGTGCGGTGCAGCGGCGCTCCGTACGTCCCCCTTTAAAAGGGACCCACGGCAAAAACATGGACTCCAGATAGCGTAGTACACGCGGCGCATAAACTGTTTGTGTTTATTTTGCGGTATGTAAATGGCGAAACCGCAGGGCGAGTGTTAACAAAGGCCGGGGCATCGCAGCACAGCGTGCGTTTGCGTCGGACAATGGAAGCGCGGAACTCGTCAAATAAATGTTTTCCGGTCGAGAACCGCGTGTCCCATCCCGGCGGCGACTATGGAGCCCAGAATACGAACCGTTTGCAAACAGCATTACAACGATTTGTCATGCACCCAGTCAAATATGCGATAGTGCGTCGATATCAGCCCAGAATAAACCATACGGAGAAGGGTACCGTGTGCGTCGGTTTGACAAGGTTATAATTCCTAAACCGTTTTTTTTTCTGTGAGTCGATATGATACAATGTGCACGAAACTATTATTTTAGAGACGCTAAAGGTACTTTGAGATAAGAAAGCAAGAGAGGAAAATTATATTTCAGGCGGTTAGAGCTTTTCCATAAGCACTGAGCCTGAACCAGGTGCTGTACACAGCTTATTTTTGTAATTAAAATTGACAATTGCCTAGCAGGGGTAGGAGGGTGGGATATATGTCTTAAAAAAAGCTGTTGTCTTAAATTTTTCCATACTGTATGGAATTTGTTGAGGTCTACGACTGTATTATACAATTTGAAAAATAATTTTTATTGTTAAATCACTTTTATTTAACAATATATACGGATATGACCGTTTCGGCAGCATGCAGCAGATGCGTTACGGTTCCATGTTCATTGCTGTTGTGCCGGCCGGTGTTGCGGTGCGGATCTAGGCGCTTCAGCCTGGAACCGCGTGAACGCTAGGGTCACAGGTTCGAATCCTGCCTCGGGCATCGATGTGTGTGATGTCCTTAGGTTAGTTAGGTTTAAGTAGTTCTAAGTTCTAGGGGACTGATGACCACAGATGTTAAGTCCCATAGTGCTCAGAGCCATTTGAACCATTTCATTGTTGTTGTTGTTGTGGTCTTCAGTTTTCAGACTGGTTTAATGCAACTCTCCATGCTACTCTATCCTGTGCAAGCCTCTTTATCTGCAAATAACCACTGCAGCCTACATCCTTCTGAATCAGCTTAGTGTATTCATCTCTTGGTCTCCCTCTACGAATTTTACCCTCCACACTGCCCTCCAATACTAAATTGGTGATCCCTTCATGCCTCAGAATATGTCGTACGAAACGATCCCTTCTTCTTGTCAAGTTGTGCCACAAACTCCTCTTCTCCCCATTTCTATTCAATACCTCCTCATTAGTTATGTGATCTACCCAGCTAATCTTCAGCATTCTTCTGTAGCACCACATTTCGAAAGCCTCTATTCTCTTTTTCTATAAACTATTTATCGTCTATGTTTCACTTCCATATATGGCCACATTCCATACAGTTACTTTCAGAAAAGTCTCGCTGACACTTAAATCTATACTCGATGTTAACAAATTTCTCTTCTTCAGCAAAGCTTTCCTTGCCGAGCCCAGTCTACATTTTATATCCTTTCCACTTCGATCATCGTCAGTTATTTTGCTTAACAAATAGCAAAACTCATCTACTACGGTACTTTAAGTGTCTCATTTCGTAATCTAGTTCTCTCAGCATCACCTGATTTAAATCGGCTACATTCTATTATCCTCGTTTTGCTTTTGTTGATGTTCATTTTATATCCTCCTTTCAAGACACTGTCCATGTTCATTAATTTTCAGTCATAGATTTCTCTGGAGGGCCGGGAGTATCAGTGAAGTTATGTACCGAAATGTGTCCCTCTTCAGAAACAGTGTTTTATTTTATTGTGCACCATTAAATTTACTGCATGTTTAAATAATCTCATTGGTGTCTTTTCTTACAATTTTCTTGAATGTACCCCTAGGACTGAACGAACACCATTACGTCACACTTTCATATGCAGTTGTTCACATTCCAAAATTTCTTAACTGCTGAGACAAAACTCATTTCGGTTGTTAAGATATTATATACACCGAAAGTACAGACTTCGTGTTCAATTAGTTTTGTATCATAGTGTGTGTTATACAGGGGGGTTATTTAATATTTATTATTTAATATTTATTAGTTTGTGGCATGCCCTTTAACTGTTTAACGTTATTACCATGTATTGTGCCATGAATGGAAATGTTTAGTTCTTCATACAAGGTCAACTGATGTTCCTTCTCAACTGTATGTGACATTTGATCAATCACGATATCAAGGAATGAGTTTGTAGTGTATTTAACTTGGATCACTATTGCTCATTTAGAATAATTATGCGTCTGATAAGCATTTTGAGTTCACTGTATTTTGATTTTAGTTATCTCCCTCAGTTTGGTCCACAAAGAGAGCTTCAAATGCGCTGCACACTATTTTGAAAAGACTCTGTGTGTGCATTAATGTGTCTACTTGTTTGTGGGTTGATGAGTGTATGAAAACCCTGAAAAAGACGTCATCATAGTTCAAAGGAATCTACAGGGTGGTCCATTGATAGTGACCGGGCCAAATATCTCACGAAATAAGCATCAAACGAAAAAAACTACAAAGAACGAAACTCGTCTAGCTTGAAGGGGGAAACCAGATGGTGCTAAGGTTGGCCCGCTAGATGGCGCTGCCATAGGTCAAACGGATATCAACTGTGTTTTTTAAAATAGGAACACCCATTTTTTATTACATGTTCGTGTAGTACGTAAAGAAATATGAATGTTTTAGTTGGAGCACTTTTTTCGCTTTGTGATAGATGGCGCTGTAATAGTCACAAACGTATAAGTACGTGGTATCACGTAACATTCCGCCAGCGCGGACGGTATTTGCTTCGTGATGCATTACCCGTGTTAAAATGGACCGTTTACTAAATGCGGAAAAGGTCGATATCGTGTTGATGTATGACTATTGTGATCAAAATGCCCAACGGATGTCTGCTATGTATCCTGCTTGGTATCCAGGACGACATCATCCAAGTGTCCGGACCGTTCGCCGGATAGTTACGTTATTTAAGGAAACAGGAAGTGTTCAGCCACATGTGAAACGTTAACCATGACTTGCAACAAATGATGATGCCCAATTAGGTGTTTTAGCTGTTGTCGCGGCTAATCTGCACATCAGTAGCAGACAAATTGCGCGAGAATCGGGAATTTCTAAAATATCAGTGTTGAGAATGTTACATCAACATCGATTGCACCCGTACCATATTTCTATGCACCAGGAATTGCATGGCGACGACTTTGAACGTCGTGTACAGTTATGCCACGGGGCACAAGAGAAATTACGGGACGATGACAGATTTTCTGCACGCGTTCTGTTTAGCGACGAAGCGTCATTCAGTAACAGCGGTAACGTAAACGGGCATAATATGTGCTATTGGGCAACGGAAAATCCACGATGGCTGTGGCAAGTGGAACATCAGCGACCTTGGCGGGTTAATGTATGGTGCGGCATTATGGGAGGAAGGATAATTGGCCCCCATTTTGTCGAAGGCAGTCTAAATGGTGCAGTGTATGCTGATTTTCTACGTAATGTTCTACCGATGTTACTACAAGATGTTTCACTGCATGACAGAGTGGCGATGTACTTCCAACATGATGGATGTCCGGCACATAGCTCGCGTATGGTTGAAGCGGTATTGAATAGCGTATTTCATGACAGGTGGATTGGTCGTCGAAGCTCCATACCGTGGCCCGCACTTTCACCGGATCTCACGTCCCAGGGTTTCTTTCTGTGGGGAAAGTTGAAGGATATTTGCTATCGTGATCCACCGACAACGCCTGGCAACATGCGTCAGCGCATTGTCAATGCATGTGCGAACATTACGGAAAGCGAACTACCCGCTGTTGAGAGGAATGTCGTTGCACGTATTTCCAAACGCATTGAGGTTGACGGACATCATTTTGAGCATTTATTGCATTAATGTGGTATTTACAGGTAACCACGCTGTAACAGCACGCGTTCTCAGAAATGTTAAGTTCACAAAGGAACATGTATCACATTGGAACAACCGAAAAGCCGGTCGAAGTGGCCGTGCGGTTAAAGGCGCTGCAGCCTGGAACCGCAAGACCGCTACGGTCGCAGGTTCGAATCCTGCCTCGGGCATGGATGTTTGTGATGTCCTTAGGTTAGTTAGGTTTAACTAGTTCTAAGTTCTAGGGGACTAATGACCTCAGCAGTTGAGTCCCATAGTGCTCAGAGCCATTTGAACCATTTTTTTTTTGAACAACCGAAAACATTGGCTCTGAGCACTATGGGACTTAACAGCTGAGGTCATCAGTCCCCTAGAACTTAGAACTACTTCAAACTAACGAACCTAAGGACATCACACACATCCATGCCCGATGCAGGATTCGAACCTGCGACCGTTGTGGTGGCGCGGTTCCAGGCTGAAGCGCCTAGAACCACTCGGCCACAAGGGCCAGAGGATCAACCGAAAAAAATGTTTAATCGTACTTATGTTCTGTATTGTAATTTAAAAAACCTACCTGTTACCAACTGTTCGCCTAAAACTGTGAGCCATATGTTTCTGACCATTACAGCGCCATCTACCACAAAGCGAAAAAGTGGTCCAACTAAAAGATTCATATTTCTTTACGTACTATACGAATATGTAAAAAAAATGGGGGTTCCTATTAAAAAAAACGCTGTTGATGTCCGTTTGACGCTTTGGCAGCGCCATCTGGCTGGCCTCACCATAGCGCCATCTGGTTTCCCCCTTCAAGCTAGACAAGTTTCGTTCTTTGTAGTTTATTCGTTTGACGCTTATTTCGTGAGATATTTGGCCCAGTCACTATCAATGGACCACCCTGTTTAATTAAAATTAATGTAGATGTAACTGTAAAGCAGCAAGCTACCTAAACGAGTCATGACAATAAATACTGGAAATATTACTGACAGATGCAGAAAAATTATTTTGTACACAAAAATTATTTTATAAACAACGGTCTTCTGCATCGACACTGGTAGCGCTGTCTTCAAAAACAATACGCAGTGTTTTAGATGGGTGCATGGGCGATTTACCGCTGTTTGTAGATGTCTAATTGTATTAGAGAAAGCATTACATAGTTTTTTTCAAATTCGTCGTCAGTCTTCTGACTGGTTTCATTCGGCCCACCACCAATTCCTCTCCTGCACCAAACACCTCATTTCAGAGTAGCAGCTGCAACCTTCCAACCTACGTTCTCAGTTATATGCTGGCAGTATTCCAATCTCTGTCTTCCCCAGCAGTTTTTACCGTCTAATGTTCTCTCTAGTACCATGGACGTTATTCTTAATGCCATAACACACGTCCTGTAGTCTTGTCTCTTCTTCCTGTCAGTGTTTTCCAATATTGCTTTCTTCACCGATTCCGCAGAGAACCTCCTCATTCTTTATTATCTTATCAGTCCACCTAGTTTCCCACATCTCAAACGCTTCGCTTCTCTTCTGTTCTTGTTTTCCCACCGTTCATGATTCACTACCACACAATGCTGTGCCCCAACCGTGCTTTATCAGAAATTTCTTCCTCAAGTGAAGGTAGTAGCAGACTTCTCTTGGCCAGGAATGACCTCTTCATCTGTGATAGTCTGCTGCTTGTGTCCTCCTCCCTTCATCCGTCACGGGTTATTTTCTTCCAAGGAAGCAGGATTCCTTATCCTCATCTAATTTGTGACAGCGAATTCCAATGTTATGTTTCTCGCTATCCTCATTTCTGCTGCTCCTCATTACTTTTGTCGTTTTACTACTCTCAACTCATATCGAGCAGTCATTAGACTGTTCATTACACTCAACAGATTCTGTAATACTTCTTCAGATTGCAAAGTCATCAGTGAATTGCATCATTGATATCCTTTCACCCTGAATTTTATTCCCACTCTTGATGCTTTGATTTATTTCCGCCATTGCTTCTTCGATGTAGTACCATAAAGCTTGTATCTGAAATGAATGTAGAGAATGAAAGGGCTAACAGAGTGGGTCAGATTTCACATAGCAACCCATGTCAGCATCCTTTAACGTGCGGCACTCGGCGTCGGTTGAACTCGTCGCGCGCCGCAAAGAGAGTAGACTCACGACATGCCATCAGAGCCGCCATGGTGGCAAGTCTGCAGGGCAATGACTTCAAGGTAAATCTTAAAATAAGGTAAAATAGACGTTGAGTTGAATTTTTACGACCTTTAGTTGTAAACGGAGTAGTCGACACAGTTGGGGATATTCCAAGCAGGACAAACCTACGGGTTTTTCGCCTCTTACTCGGACGTGAACGCGTTGTTTTTGGCTGAGCAATTACCTGTTTGACAGGTGTCGCATAGGGGGCAGAACCTGTGCACACTGTGGAACCTGGTTCGCCTGCGTCAGTTTGTCGTCAACGGAGACACTCTTGTGCTTGCTACTGTGCGGAGCGGACAAGAAACTAAGCTCTATTCTTGGGAGGAAGGGGCAGACCTGCTCTGTGCTTACGAGACGGCTGATGGAAACGCTTACGCAGCCCAACGTTAGTGTACGTTCGGCGGTTTCCGAACCGTGGAGTGCCAGATCCAGGCACGTTTACTGTCATCCACAGGTCTCTACCAGCAACAGGTCACTGTCACGTTCTCGTAATGGGATATGTGCATTTAAGGCCTACTTCGAAGCCCGGCGTATTAATTTTGTGTTAAAGGCGCGAAACGGTCTAAGGCGTCTTGTTGTGGTCCACACGGCTCCTCCCGTCGGACTCCTCCTTCGGGCATGGGTGTGTGTGTTGTCCAAAGCGTAAGTTAGTTTAAGTTAGATTAAGTTGTGTGTAGGAGGACCGATGAAATAAGCAGTTTGGTCCCATAAGGTCTGACGCACGCGGTCCTCAAAGCACAGTGCGTAGACCACCGCTTAATGAGGAAGGGTTAGTACTGACGGAAAACACACTCTCAACGAGATTGCGGCGTGTTGCAAGGAAAATGAGTGTAAGCCGTTCCACAATTTGGTGTGTGTGGCATGAAAAGGATGTTCAACCATAACGCCTTCAGAAGGTTCACGCCCTTAACCGAGAACATTTTCCACGTCGAATTGAATTCTGCCAGTGGTTCTTGCAAAGGTGTCCCATTCAACCGGACTTCCAGAATCGTGTACTTTTTATGTGTGGGCGCGGGAAAATGCGCTCGTCGCCTTTGTTCGTGGTCACCAAGATGTCTTAGGTGTTGACATTTGGGTCGGCTTGGTAGGACATAATCTGATCGATTCATACATATTCCCCCGGCGACTGAATGCAAAGAGATAATTAATCTTTTTACGAAAAACTCTGGCGAAGTTTCTTAAAAGACATAATAGTCGCCGTTGACTGTATGAAATATTCATTATTACGATTGCAATTTCGGCCTTAGGGCCATTTTGAAGTAACACTGCAAAAGTTACATTCTGTCAGAATTTAAGACTATTCTGACATGAGTACATGTCGTCGCCAAAATGTAGCATTTTGACAGCGGGAGTCCGACAATATCCGATGAATATGGCACTTATTACATCGTAAAATGTTAAATATGTGCTCTATTGTCAATGACACCACCGTTCCAATAATTTATCACAAATAAAAGATAGACAAGGTAAAACAAGTAAGTATGAGACACCAGGTTCGAGTCCGAGGCCGAACAAAAAATTTAAAAAAAAAAAAGAAAAGAAAGGAAGATCGATAGAGCACTTGCGCGTGAAAGGCATAGGTCCCAAGTTCGAGTCTCGGCCCAGGACACAGTTTTAAAATCTGCCAGGAAGTTTCTTAACGCAAGGTTTTTGGACTTAGTATTTAACAGAACAATGCACGTACCCACACAGATTCTTTTGGCGACGAGCAGGTGGGTAGTAGTAAGAACGCTAACCAGCTCACACCGGCGGTCGCAACATTCCTACCGTGTTACAGTACTGGAGCTGAAGGTGGTCTAGTTTGGCAGAGACCGATAATATGAGATAAAATTTAAAAAAGCTCATGTAGACTGTTATGTTCACATAAAACACGATCATTATCACTTCTGTAAAATGAAAAGAGCAGAAGTCTGAATTTCTTAACACTAATCCTGTTCTTCATAACCACACATTTAAGGGAATTAGATACTGGAAAAGTTCAATGATGCGATTATAGCAACCGTAGGAAAATAATTTGCTGACCTTCCAGAAATCCACTTCAGTAATGGAAGGTTATTAAGGGCCAATATGTAGCACCAAGAACACTAATTTTAAAGGCGACCACGCCAAACTACATAAATGCATTTTTTTTTACCGCAGAAAAGTTTTCGCTTCCAGGCCCAGAACTTTTCATTTGAACCTCTTAAACTGCATAACAAAAAAAGATTATATGAAAACTGTTCATCGAAGAAGCCATTCGACAAGGATGTATGTAGCGTAAAATTGCGATTTTTTGTATCCACTTTGTCTTCCATATTCGCACTGACGCTGCAAGTGACCCGCTCTAATTGAGGTACTATTTACGACGTGTTGCGTTATGTTCAGGTAGTGGCTGTAGAGTTAAAAGAACTGGAAAATATAAACTATTTATAGCACGAACGTCTCCCAAAGAAAGGAGTTGGTTGTGGTATGATCACCTAAGACAAGTGGAAAAAGAGAGAGTGTAGCCATGGGTGAAAAAATTTCGTAGTGGGGAAGAAAAGTGTAGAAGAGTATGTTGTTTCAGCAAAAGCGGAATTTCATCAGTGCAACCCACGTGCCTTAGTGTGTCAATAAGACATGGTGATAACAGGTACGATTATCTTGAAAGAGGTAGCAAAATTTAACCCAAACACGGAAGCTGCTCGACTTTTCTGGCGGAGAACAATCATAAAAAAAAAAATGGTTCAAATGGCTCTGAGCACTATGGGACTCAACTGCTGTGGTCATCGGTCCCCTAGAACTTAGAACTACTTAAACCTAACTAACCTAAGGACATCACACACATCCATGCCCGAGGCAGGATTCGAACCTGCGACCGCAGTCGCACGGTTCCGGACTGCGCGCCTAGAACCGCGAGACCACCGCGGCCGGCGAACAATTATAATATACGCTGAGTAAAAAGTCGTGAAGTCGTAAGATAAATGCCTTAACTGGTAATCACAGACACAGACACACACAACCGCACAACCCCATCCGCCTTAAATACAGTAGCACCAGGTCTGGAGCTTGGTTTAAAAACAAGTTGAGACTCTACAAGGGGCTGGATATCAAACAGGCTGTACTCTCCTATGGAGTACTAAATGAGAGGTACCAAGTATATAGCACCCATCGCACACAACATAATTTTATGCACACACACACGCACACACACACACACACACACACACACACACACACACACACACACACACACACACACAAGCATACTAGTTCCAATATCACAACTGGGAGGTTCTTTTGTTTGCATGGAAAATTATAGAACCGGTAATTTTCTCCCATTTATTCCTAACTGGGACTGTAGACTTCACTAGCAACTCACTCGATAATTAACTAAAACGAAACATCTTCCTGTGATGGGCCACATATTAGACAGCCTGCTCTAACCATTGAAGTAGAGAATGAAAAGAAAAAAAAATCAATAAGTCACATGAAATTGCTCAATGATGTAAATGAAACCCTTTACTAAGCTATACACATGAGTCGAGACTTGAAACTACACTAGGTGTTCATATTAATATATAAAAAGATTCAAACAAAACTCCTCTCCCTCCGTCCCCACCACCCCTCTCTTCTATTACGTTCAAGGTTGCTCTTCATCGTAAGGCAAATGCCGGAACTGGAAATGATCTCTCAATTACTTCCAGTCGATATTACCTCTGCCCCGCTACCAGTTCACCCACTTTTTGCGTGGAAGTAATTGGGCATAAGAAGTCAGCCTCATTCTACCAACGGCCTTATCAAAGAGGGCGGAGGAGCGGATAGAGGTTCAGGGCACTCTCTTGTCCTAGGGATGGGAAATTGCCCCTAAAGGCGGAAGAATCAGCAATTATCAACGACATAAGGATGCAGAAGGCAATGGAAACCACTGCATTAAAGACACGTAACGTGTATCCACAGGACATGTGGCCTGTAGTTGAAGAAGTGTCATGATGATCTCTCCATTGGCAAAAGATTCCGGAATAGTCCCCCATTCGGATCTCCAGGAGGGGACTGCCAAGGGGGAGGTTACCATGAGAAAAAGATTGAATAATCAACGAAAGGATAACGTTCTACGAGTCGGGGCGTGGAATTTCAGAAGTTTGGACGTGGTAGGGAAACTAGAAAATCTGAAAAGGGAAATGCAAAGGCTCAATCTACACTCCTGGAAATTGAAATAAGAACACCGTGAATTCATTGTCCCAGGAAGGGGAAACTTTATTGACACATTCCTGGGGTCAGATACATCACATGATCACACTGACAGAACCACAGGCACATAGACACAGGCAACAGAGCATGCACAATGTCGGCACTAGTACAGTGTATATCCACCTTTCGCAGCAATGCAGGCTGCTATTCTCCCATGGACACGATCGTAGAGATGCTAGATGTAGTCCTGTGGAACGGCTTGCCATGCCATTTCCACCTGGCGCCTCAGTTGGACCAGCGTTCGTGCTGGACGTGCAGACCGCGTGAGACGACGCTTCATCCAGTCCCAAACATGCTCAATGGGGGACAGATCCGGAGATCTTGCTGGCCAGGGTAGTTGACTTACACCTTCTAGAGCACGTTGGGTGGCACGGGATACATGCGGACGTGCATTGTCCTGTAGGAACAGCAAGTTCCCTTGCCGGTCTAGGAATGGTAGAACGATGGGTTCGATGACGGTTTGGATGTACCGTGCACTATTCAGTGTCCCCTCGACGATCACCAGTGGTGTACGGCCAGTGTAGGAGATCGCTCCCCACACCATGATGCCGGGTGTTGGCCCTGTGTGCCTCGGTCGTATGCAGTCCTGATTGTGGCGCTCACCTGCACGGCGCCAAACACGCATACGACCATCATTGGCACCAAGGCAGAAGCGACTCTCATCGCTGAAGACGACACGTCTCCATTCGTCCCTCCATTCACGCCTGTCGCGACACCACTGGAGGCGGGCTGCACGATGTTGGGGCGTGAGCGGAAGACGGCCTAACGGTGTGCGGGACCGTAGCCCAGCTTCATGGAGACGGTTGCGAATGGTCCTCGCCGATACCCCAGGAGCAACAGTGTCCCTAATTTGCTGGGAAGTGGCGGTGCGGTCCCCTACGGCACTGCGTACGATCCTACGGTCTTGGCGTGCATCCGTGCGTCGCTGCGGTCCGGTCCCAGGTCGACGGGCACGTGCACCTTCCGCCGACCACTGGCGACAACATCGATGTACTGTGGAGACCTCACGCCCCTCGTGTTGAGCAATTCGGCGGTACGTCCACCCGGCCTCCCGCATGCCCACTATACGCCCTCGCTCAAAGTCCGTCAACTGCACATACGGTTCACGTCCACGCTGTCGCGGCATGCTACCAGTGTTAAAGACTGCGATGGAGCTCCGTATGCCACAGCAAACTGGCTGACACTGACGGCGGCGGTGCACAAATGCTGCGCAGCTAGCGCCATTCGACGGCCAACACCGCGGTTCCTGGTGTGTCCGCTGTGCCGTGCGTGTGATCATTGCTTGTACAGCCCTCTCGCAGTGTCCGGAGCAAGTATGGTGGGTCTGACACACCGGTGTCAATGTGTTCTTTTTTCCATTTCCAGGAGTGTAGATATAGTAGGGGTCAGTGAAGTGAAGTGAAGTGGAAGGAAGACAAGGATTTCTGGTCAGATGAGTATCGGGTAATATCAACAGCAGCAGAAAATGGTATAACAGGTGTAGGATTCGTTATGAATAGGAAGGTAGGGCAGAGGGTGTGTTACTGTGAACAATTCAGTGACCGGGTTGTTCTAATCAGAATCGACAGCAGACTAACACCGACAACGATAGTTCAGGTATACATGCCGACGTCGCAAGCTGAAGATGAACAGATAGAGAAAGTGTATGAGGATATTGCAAGGGTAATACAGTATGTAAAGGGGGACGAAAATCTAATAGTCATGGGCGACTGGAATGCAGTTGTAGGGGAAGGAGTAGAACAAAAGGTTACAGGAGAATATGGGCTTGGGACAAGGAATGAAAGAGGAGAAAGGCTAATTGAGTTCTGTAACAAGTTTCAGCTAGTAATAGCGAATACCCTGTTCAAGAATCACAAGAGGAGGAGGTATACTTGGAAAAGGCCGGGAGATACGGGAAGATTTCAATTAGATTACATCATGGTCAGACAGAGATTCCGAAATCAGATACTGGACTGTAAGGCGTACCCAGGAGCAGATATAGACTCAGATCACAATATAGTAGTGATGAAGAGTAGGCTGAAGTTCAAGATATTAGTCAGGAAGAAGCAATACGCAAAGAAGTGGGATACGGAAGTACTAAGGAATGACGAGATACGTTTGAAGTTCTCTAACGCTATAGATACAGCAATAAGGAATAGCGCAGTAGGCAGTACAGTTGAAGAGGAATGGACATCTCTAAAAAGGGCCATGACAGAAGTTGGGAAGGAAAACACAGGTACAAAGAAGGTAGCTGCGAAGAAACCATGGGTAACAGAAGAAATACTTCAGTTGATTGATGAAAGGAGAAAGTACAAACATGTTCCGGGAAAATCAGGAATACAGAAATACAAGTCGCTGAGGAATGAAATAAATAGGAAGAGCAGGGAAGCTAAGACGAAATGGCTACAGGAAAAATGTGAAGGCATCGAAAAAGACATGATTGTCGGAAGGACAGACTCAGCATACAGGAAAGTCAAAACAACCTTTGGTGACATTAAAAGCAACGGTGGTAACATTAAGAGTGCAACGGGAATTCCACTGGTAAATGCAGAGGAGAGAGCAGATAGGTTGAAAGAATACATTGAAAGCCTCTATGAGGGTGAAGATTTGTCTGATATGATAGAAGAAGAAACAGGAGTCGATTTAGAAGAGATAGGGGATCCAGTATTAGAATCGGAATTTAAAAGAGCTTTGGAGGTCTTACGGCAAATAAGGCAGATGGGATAGATAACATTCCATCAGAATTTCTAAAATCATTGGGGGAAGTGGCAACAAAACGACTATTCACGCTGGTGTGTAGAATATATGAGTCTGGCGACATACCATCTGACTTTCGCAAAAGCATCATCCACACAATTCCGAAGACGGCAAGAGCTGACAAGTGCGAGAATTATCGCACAATCAGCTTAACAGCTCATGCATTGAATCTGCTTACAATAATAATATACAGAAGACTGGAAAAGAAAATTGAGAATGCGCTAGGTGACGATCAGTTTGGCTCTAGGAAAAGTAAAGGGACGAGAGAGGCAATTCTGACGTTACAGCTAATAATGGAAGCAAGGCTAAAGAAAAATCAAGACACTTTCATAAGATTTGTCGACCTGGAAAAAGCGTTCGACAATATAAAATGGTGCAAGCTGTTCGAGATTCTGAAAAAAGTAGGCGTAAGCTATAGGGAGAGACGGGTCATATACAATATGTACAACAACCAAGAGGGAATAATAAGAGTGGACGATCAAGAACGAAGTGCTCGTATTAAGAAGGGTGTAAGACAAGGCTGTAGCCTTTCGCCCCTACTCTTCAATCTGTACATCGAGGAAGCAATGATGGAAATAAAAGAAAGGTTCAGGAGTGGAATTAAAATATAAGGTGAAAGGATATCAATTATACGATTCGCTGATGACATTGCTATCCTGATTGAAAGTGAAGAAGAATTAAATGATCTGCTGAACGGAATGAACAGTCTAATGAGTACACAGTATGGTTTGAGAGTAAATCGGAGAAAGACGAAGGTAATGAGAAGTAGTAGAAATGAGAACAGCGAGAAACTTAACATCAGGATTGATGGTCACGAAGTCAATGAAGTTAAGGAATTCTGCTACGTAGGCAGTAAAATAACCAATGACGGACGGAGCAAGGAGGACATCAAAAGCAGACTCGCTATGGCAAAAAAGGCATTTCTGGCCAAGAGAAGTCTACTAATATCAAATACCGGCCTTAATTTGAGGAAGAAATTTCTGAGGATGTGCGTCTGGAGTACATTGTATGGTAGTGAAACATGGACTGTGGGAAAACCGGAACAGAAGAGAATCGAAGCATTTGAGATGTGGTGCTATAGACGAATGTTGAAAATTGGGTGGACTGATAAGGTAAGGAATGAGGAGGTTCTATGCAGAATCGGAGAGGAAAGGAATATGTGGAAAACACTGATATGGAGAAGGGACAGGATGATAGGACATCTGCTAAGACATGAGGGAATGACTTCCGTGGTACTAGAGGGAGCTGTAGAGGGCAAAAACTGTAGAGGAAGACAGAGATTGGAATACGTCAACAAAATAATTGAGGACGTAGGTTGCAAGTGCTACTCTGAGATGAAGAGGTTAGCACAGGAAAGGAATTCGTGGCGGGCCGCATCAAACCAGTCAGTAGACTGATGACCAAAAAATAAATTGGGATATGCAACGGGTCAGGTCCTTAAAATATCGCTCTACCATTCGTGGTATGGATTGAAAGGGGAGAAAAAAAATAATGGTACGTATTTCAAATTTAAACCCCGAATCGCAGTTCACTAGAACTTGGCTCGGGAGATCTGAGCTTTAAAATGATGCGGGATTTGAAATATTTTATTAACAATCAAAGTGGGCCTCCTGCATTTTCCACCATGTTGGTTACCATATTTTAACGTTTCTCCTCGTCCAAAGTTTTATTCATTGGCTGTCCACCCTACAAACATTATGGTTTTAACTAAGAAGGTTGAGTCTCCCATAACCTTTATCATGCTGTTCACCGAGTTTTAATTAATGCTTATATTCACCTGGTGGCGTGGCTATTGCCCACAAAACCAGTAGTGGTTAATAAAACTGTTTCAGGACACTGCTGTTTGCGGAGTTCTTGCTACCAAATGTACTGCCACAGCTGCGGATGTCCCGATCGCACAGTCATTTGTTAAATAGCTTGCCCTACGGAATGAATTGTGCGAAAACGTAAAATTAATGAATTATTATGACCTTCTCTAAACTCAAGGAAACTGTCTCCGATTCTTTTTGTTTTTGCTATGGACACTAACATCAAATTGTATCTAATATTAACTTTAAAACGTCTGAAGAAGGAGTATTAATAAAGTGAACGCACACAACTGGATTTGGCAATCAGGTTGGTAGTTCAGTGGTTGTAGGCTTAAAGTGTAGTTGCATGACAAAACTGTACTAATATGTAAATTCGTATTCATTTTTCAAATCTCCAAGACGCCTACGGGCACTGAGGTTGCTGCCAAGTATGCATCGATAGGTTATGATTTATGTTTAACCGTTTCAAACTTGAATGCTTTTTCTAGTGGAAGAAAAATTTTTCCTTGTGCGGTAATGTTCTTAACTGACTTTTTTATAATTTTATATGCAAGATTTATACAAAAATGTGTGCCGCTTGCAAAACATACCTTGTACACTGGCTTCTTTTTATGGACTAAAATAACTAATTACGAAATATTCTCTATAGTAATAAAAAGCAAAATTATCAATCAGTAATTACCATGCGAAATAACAGCAACAATTTTGAATTATACAGTTGAATACAGTGAACCAATGATATCCGTTTATTCTAGTGGTGACGAGCTGCTGCGCCTTGCTACACCAACTTGTGATATTTTCATAGGGATGCCCAACAGTTGGCAGCGCTTCCGCATGACGAAGAGGCTGAACATTCAAAAATGTGTACAAACTCTTCCAATACATCTGTCGCACACAGCAATCCAGTGCTTAACAGTGTTACTTGAAAACAGACTTGCTTTCAATTTAAGTTATTTTATTTTTCAACTTCGCGTTTCACCTTATTTAGGCATCTTCAGGTTGATCTTAATTTGGTATTTCTTAGAACGAAAGCGATGTTGGCCTGATGTATTCGACGATGCCCTTTGGCTACACTGTCTAAAGGATCGTTCTAAGAAATACCAGATTAAGATCAACCTGAAGATGCCTAAATAAGGTGAAACGCGTAGTTGAAAAATAAAAAACTTAAATTGCAACCAAGACTGTTTTCAACCAATATAAATGTGTACCTCAGATTTACATTGAGAAAAAATGATTCTGTTGCAGCTCCAGTAAAAGTTAATGTATACAGCTGTGGCCAGAGGCTCTGAAAGGGTTAAACAGTTCTCTGAGACCCATCCAAGTGTTCCATAGAGTGATCTCTCCAAACCCTATTTTTAGGTATTAGTAACCGGACACTAACTGTCAACGAAATGAAAGGGAATTGATGTTTTGCGAAACTGTTTCTCACCATAAGTACAACTGATTAATTAAACTTCCGCAGTTCATTGTCGTTGATTTGAGCCATTTAAGACATGCTAACTAGAGGAGGAACATGTTTGACGGATCTTCCCATAGTCGGGCCATTTATGTTTTCTATACTTAGTTTCAAATGTTACACTAATGCATATAGTACAGTATTTTCTAGAGCAGTTCGTCGTACAGCTGCAAATTCATAGCAGAAGGCTGTTCCAACGGCCGCAGGTAGATTATCTAGTACTCACAACCAACACATAATGCCCAGTTGTTTAATAAGTTGTGAGTCCAAAAATGGAACGAATACATCAGTGATTCTAGGTAGCGTGACAAGGTGTACAGCAATAACCCCAAAACCATTGCTGAGCTGAAAACCGCCTTTCAGGAAGTATTCGACAGCATCGATGTTCCGGCACTTCAACGGGTTATGCAGAATTTCGCTACTCGTCTGCGCCACAACATCGCCAATGATGCGGGCATACCGAACATACCATAACCTAAATCCGAATATCTGTAGTGACGCTTATTTGCTGAATAAAGTGCGTGCACACCGTAGTTTATAACTAACTTAGGTTTTTTCATCTACTTCAATAATTGTTACCCTGTATCTTCCTACATGCGTCACGTGGCTGCAACGCTACCAGGAGTCTTTCAGCCTCTGCATGGGCGGTTATCACAATATTTTGGTTGGTCAGTGTGCGGGGGTCGGATACAAATATGGAAACTCCGCGAAAAATTCACGCTAGAGCATACATTCAGACGCTAGCCAAGCTTGCAAGTCGCGCTCTTGGTTCAAATGGTTCAAATGGCTCTGAGCACTATGGGACTTAACATCGATGGTCATCAGTCCCCTAGAACTTAGAACTACTTAAACCTAACCTAAGGACATCACACGACACCCAGCCATCACGAGGCAGAGAAAATCCCTGACCCCGCCGGGAATCGAACCCGGGAACCCGAGCGCGGGAAGCGAGAACGCTACCACACGACCACGAGCTGCGGGCCGCGCTCTTGGATTTGACCACTAACGACACCTGTACGAGGTCGTCAGTACGTTGCAAATATTAGTCATGGTCAGCGCGGTGTTCTGTGTAGTTGTGTGCATTATGTCAGAGCTAAGTGAACTACAAATTGCGCAACTTGTTGCGGCTCGAATGGTGGGTGCTTCCGTAACCAAGGGAGCCCAAGTGTTTGATGTTTCAATAAGCACCCTATCGATGGTTTATACCGCATACGGGATAAGTAGAAAAACATCATCCGACAATTCCTAACATGAAAGAAATTGTGGATTCTGTGATTGTGGCGTGACGAATAATAAGATGATGACAGCTGCAAAACTCACTGCAGAACAATGTCGCACTCATGAAACATATCAGCATGAAAACAATAGGAAACGAGTTTCATCAGCATAGACTTTCAGGCCGCGCTGGAGTTCCAAAATTGCTCACATCAGTGATGCAAATGCCCATAACAAGTACCAGTTTCTCATATGTTTCCTGTTACTGTAAATAATTCACCTAACTGTACAGGGACAAAGATTAAGGAGCTTGCTGCATGAGTAGGAAATAGGATTGTTTGCGTCTAGTTTGACTTGTTAGCCAGTGAGTTTTGCAGCGCAGGGACATTCTTATTTGATGCATAGTAGCGAGTAGCTGAGATCCGTTTTCTGTTAATCCGGCAGAAACTATCTGGAATACTTTATTATGGAGATGGAAATCATTTACCATCACTTTCTCGTTCTCGATACTGATGAAGAATATTTTGGAGGAATTTTAAAGGTAACGAAGGCATGTGGACAAATGAAACTTTTGTCGGAGCTATTTATCGTAGGAAATCTTTCTCCCTCAGATAACTAACAACTTTCCTGGTTAGCGTTAATTCGATCTGAATGATAAAAGATAATTTGAAGAACCATGAGCCTCTTGTTGGCGGTGATGATATGGAGAGAGAAGGGGGGCGGGAGCAGGAGACAGACAGAGAGGAGAAGGAGAAATGTAGGGTCCCCCTGAATAGGTCAGGCGTGCACAACACGCAGGAAGCGGCTACAAGGGTAGCGGAGTACGTGTGGAGTGCACATGTGGGTTTTTTAGGTTAGAGAATTCCCTCTCTAGGCCAGACAAGACGCCTCCTGAGACGCGGCAAGGTAGGTGTAGGCAAAATGCAACAGGGAATAACAATATTAATGTGCTAATAGTAAACTGCAGGAGCGTCTATAGAAAGGTCCCAGAACTGCTCTCATTAATAAACGGTCACAATGCCCACATAGTACTAGGGACAGAAAGTTGGCTGAAACCAAATGTAAACAGTAATGAAATTCTAAACTCAGATTGGAATGTATACCGCAGAGAGAGGCTGGACAGTGAAGGGGGAGGCGTGTTTATAAGAAGTGCAATAGTATCGAAGGAAATTGACGGAGATCCGAAATGTGAAGTAATTAGGGTGAAGATCACGGTTAAAGCAGGCTCAGACATGGTAATTGGATGTCTCTATAGGCCCCCAGGATCAGCAGCTGTTGTGGCTGAGCACCTGAAGGATAATTTGGAAAATATTTCGAGTAGATTTCCCCACCATGTTATAGATCTGGGTGGATATAGGCTGGGAGACTCAAACGTTCATAACGGGTGGCAGGGACAAAGAATCCAGTGAAATTTTTTAAAGTGCTTTATCTGAAAACTACCTTGAGCAGCTAAACAGAGAACCGACTCGTGGCGATAACAAATTAGACCTTCTGGTGACAAACAGACCCGAACTATTTGAAGCAGTTAACGCAGAACAGGGAATCAGCGATCATAAAGCGGTTACTGCATCGACGATTTCCGCCGTAAATAAAAATATTGAAAAAGGTAGGAAGATTTTTCTGTTTAGCAAAAGTGACAAAAACTAGATTTCAGAGTACCTAACGGATCAACACAAAAGTTTTGTCTCAAGTACAGATAATGTTGAGGATCAGTGGACAAAGTTGAAAACCATCGTACAATATGCGTTACATGAGTATGTGCCAAGAAAGATCGTAAGAGATGGAAAAGAGCCACCGTGGTACAACAACCGAGTTAGAAAACTGCTGCGGAAGCAAAGGGAACTTCACAGCAAACATAGACATAGTCAAAGCCTTGCAGACAAACAAAAATTACGCGAAGCGAATTGTAGTGTGAGGAGGGTTATGCGATAGGCGTTCAATGAATTCGAAAGTAAAGTTCTATGTACTGACTTGGCAGAAAATCCTAAGAAATTTTGGTCTTATGTCAAAGCGGTAGATGGATCAAAACAAAATGTCCAGACATTCTGTGACCAAAATGGTACTGAAACAGAGGATGACAGACTGAAGGACGAAATACTAAATGTCTTTTTCCAAAGCTGTTTCACAGAGGAAGACTGCACTGTAGTTCCTTCTCTAGATTGTCGCACAGATGACAATATGGTAGATATCGAAATAGACGGCAGAGGGATAGAGAAACAATTAAAATCGCTCAGAAGAGGAAACGCCGCTGGACCTGATGGGATACCAGTTCGATTTTACACAGAGTACGCGAAGGAACTTGCCCCCCTTCTTGCAGCGGTGTACCGTAGGTACCTAGAAGAGCGTAGCGTTCCAAAGGATTGGAAAAGGGCACAGGTCATCCCCGTTTTCAAGAAGGGACGTCGAACAGATGTGGAGAGCTGTAGACCTATATCTCTAACGTCGATCAGTTGTAGAATTTTGGAACTCGTATTATATTCGAGTATAATGACTTTTCTGGCAACTAGAAATTTACTCTGTACGAATCAGCATGGGTTTCGAAAAAGACGATCGTGTGAAAGCCAGGTCGCGCTATTCGTCCATAGACACGGGTTCCCAGGTAGATGCCGTGTTTCTTGACTTCCGCAAGGCGCTCGATACAGTTCCCCACAGTCGTTTAATGAACAAAGTAAGAGCATATGGACTATCAGACCAACTGTGTGATTGGATTGAAGAGTTCCTAGATAACAGAACGCAGGATGTTATTCTCAATGGAGAGAAGTCTTCCGAAGTAAGAGTGATTTCAGGTGTGCTGCAGGGGAGTGTCGTAGGACCGTTGCTATTCACAATATACATAAATGACCTTGTGGATGACATCGGAAGTTCACTGAGGCTTTTTGCTGATGATGCTGTGGTATATCGAGACGTTGTAACAATGGAAAATTGTACTGAAATGCAGGAGGATCTGCAGCAAATTGACGCACGGTGTAGGGAATGGCAATTGAATCTCAATGTAGACAAGTGTAATGTGCTGAGTATACATAGAAAGAAAGATCCCTTATCAGTTAGCTACAATATAGCAGGTCAGCAACTGGAAGTAGTTAATTCCATATCTGAGAGTAGGCATTAGGAGTGATGTAAAATGGAATGATCATATAAATTTGTCGGCAAAGCAGATGCCAGACTGAGATTCATTGGAAGAATCCTAAGGAAATGCAATCCGAAAACAAAGGAAGTAGGAAACAGTACGCTTGTTCGCCCACTGAATACTGCTCAGCAGTGTGGGATCCGTACCAGATAGGGTTCATAGAAGAGAGAGAGAAGATCAACGGAGAGCAGCGCGCTTCGTTACAGGATCAATTAGAAACGCGAAAGCGTTACGGAGATTATAGATGAACTCCAGTGGAAGACTCTGCAGGAGAGACGCTCAGTAGCTCAGTACGGGCTTTTGTTGAAGTTTCGAGAACATACCTTCACCGAGGAGTCAAGCAGTATATTGCTCCCTCCTACGTATATCTCGCGAAGAGACCCTGAGGATAAGATCAGAGAGATTAGAGCCCACACAGTGGCATACCGACAATCCTTCTTTCGACGAACAATACGAGACTGGAATAGAAGGGAGAACCGATAGAGGTACTCAAGGTACCCTCCGCCACACACCGTCAGGTGGCTTGCAGAGTATGGATGTAGATGTAGATGGACAGAAAAAAGGAGGAAGGAAGGAGGAAATGAACAGCGACAGGGGGAGAAGCAGATGGGCAGGGGCAGGGGGGAGGAGGAGATGGAGGGAGGGGAAAGGATGGGATGGACAGAGAGACGGGTTGGAAGAGAGAGACAAACAGTGGGAGAATGTGGAGATGAACAGAGAGAGGGGGAAGGAGCAGACTGAAATAAATACATTCCCAGGCAACAATGGGTACTCCTTAGTTTACAAAAAAGAGCTGTAGAGCTGTAACGGCGAATTAGCGGCGGCACCTTTCTACAGTTCCTCCATAAAACCAAACGAAACATGTTGCCGTTACACTGTGCATACTACGCATGCCAGGTTTAAAGAGCTGACTTGAGATAGACTGGAATAACTGAATGCTCATATTTTATATTAAATAGTGAGTCTTCATTGTTTATAGGAAGACCGCTGCACGCAAGCTGCTTATTCTGAAGTAAACGAAACGGGAGTTTTGATTTAGTTGTAACACAGTGTGCGGTATACTTGCGGAACAAAATGACCTGTGCTGTGCCAGTCAGTAGCAGCATTTCATCTTTCACCGGCCCACCGGAATTCCGTTTAGCCGAAGAAGTCAGCACTCTCACTGGCAGGTTCTTGATTGTCTGTACACCTCTTCCGTATCTCCGTTGCATACTCTTGTCGGCGAAGCGCCACCTTGGCAAAATGTTTGCCTTGTGGCGCACGAGGAGGGAGTGTGTCGCCAGAGGGCGGTATGGGTGTGTTGGAGGACCGCCGGGTGATCAAAGTGGTCTGCCTTGATGACGGCACGGCGCCGCCTTATCTGCAGCACAGTCGACTCGACTCGAGTACAGTCGATACGGCTCTCGACTGCGTCTCGAGGGCCCGCCCGATCGCGCATTAACATCTCTGGAGCGGCGCCGCTATCTGCGCTCCAATCGCTTCTTGCCACCTCGGTGTGGCCGGCCGCTAGGGCGAGGAGACACGGGAAAAAATGGCTAACGACGCACTAACTGCCATCCCAGTGCTACCGAGAGTGGTTCCTCGACACGAAATGCAGCAAAGCGCCCGTAATGCGACATTTCCTCAGATGGAATGAACACTCTGGAGCGACTCTTCCGTGTTGTGCGCTGGGAATGGTGAATAGCACAAGCACTTCAATCGAATTTCGGCTATCGACGCGCCGCCAATTTTCTCTGCACCTACGGAATATTCTAAGGTCCCTCCGTCACTGGCTCCCCCTTTTACTTTCAGTATCGTGTCTAGTCGTCACGTAGTTTATAATCCACCGAAAGTAGTCTGATAGCAGCATTCATTTCTATTATTGATTATTGCTAACAATACGAAGTTATCGACTGGTTTCTGTACGTTTTGTTTGCAATTTCTAGTTAACAGCATGTATAAATTCTGCAACTTTTAGAATTTATATCCTGTAAACATTTAATGAAATTGGAAGCTATTGTTTTGTTTACCAATAATTAATCTCGTTTTCATTTATGCTGACCAGTAAGGGAGTACTTAAAAAACACTAAATAGGCATTGGTAAAAGTATGACTTGGTTGATCAAAATTTAAAAAAAAAATGTGTTTCTTATTCTACAATAAACTACCAGAGTACATTGGATGTAACTGGAACATTGTATGTCCAAGATGTGTGACGGAAAATACTAACCTTCTTTCATATTCCTGAGCTCAAAGCCTCCTTCATTTAGAAAGTGTGCTGAGACAAATGGGAACACACAAAGAATATTTCATTCTCCACTCTAAGGAGTGACCCATTATACACTGGTGTCCGTGATGAAGTCAGTTTCAGTTTTAGGTAAGGGACTGGTCCAGAAAGGACCGAGTCGAGAGCCCTAAGCAAAAATCGTACTGATACCTGTGACAGCGAGTTTGCTCACTGGTAGTGTTGTTACTGAAATTGTAGGGTAGGCAATTTGCAGAAGTGGTAATGTGGGCCAAAACAAGAAAAAAGTGTGAAGAAGACGTCGCTTCTAAATGCATATCTTAAGAGCTGTGGGCAGTTTTTCGTCTTCTCTGCTCTGAAACAACTGTCATAATCCTTATAGCAATCATTTTAAAAAAGTTAGTTAATGACCGAGAGTAAAGACCAACATTTTAATGTGGATTTGACTCAAAAAGATAGCCACGAATACCTTCATCTCTTTGATTCCTCTTAATTTCCGTAATCTTTTCAATCTTTGATATAGAAATAGCATTAATTTTACGAACTGTAACCAGTAAATAAACATCAAATATTATATATGTAGTGGACTGACAAGGCAGCCAGTCCACAGTGACGGGTAGCCGAAAGGCACACGTACACACACGCCGACTGGCGTGAAGTCTGAAACAGGATACGTGATGAAAGCTATAAAGAAAGAACGGAGCTTCTCGTATACTTAACTTTAATTTCTTGTTGTACATTTCTCTTGATAATACAAGTGAGACTCTCTCCAGATATGGTTAATGGCGCCTTGCTAGGTCGTAGCCATGGACTTAGCTGAAGGCTATTCTGTCTCTCGGCAAATGAGAGAAATGCTTCGTACGTGTAGTCGCTAGCAATGTCGTCCGTACAACTGGGGCGAGTCCTAGTCCGTCTCTCGAGACCTGCCGTGTGGTGGCGCTCGGTCTGCGATCACTGCCAGTGGCGACACGCGGGTCCGACATGTACTAATGGACCGCGGCCGATTTAAGCTACCACCTAGCAAGTGTGGTGTCTGGCGGTGACACCACAATATACTTCTTCTACTTAACAAGTACCGACTCCAAAAATATGGAAAGCAAAGAGACTGCAATAGGAGAGGTGTGTTTCACAGCAGAGAACATAAACAAGTGCTCATAGCGCTTAAGGTACGCACATCAGATGCAATATCTACCAGACCTTTTTTCTTGTTTTCATCCATACTACCGCCTCTGAAACTTCTGTATCCCACAATCTTAGCAACAAGACTACGGGCACATGTATTTCACTGTCAGAGGTATCTGAGTATCTGAACAATTTTCTGTTATAGGTTTCGGTTCGATCGTTTCCGAACCAGTGTCCCTTACCTCAAATTGCTACATTTACAATTCTCCATCATCCCTGAAAGTTTGTATCATCATCATGGAATCACCCTGTAGGGTCGCGGTTATTAATTTTGGAGTTAAGTAGCTTTGTTTAGTAATTAGGCCTATATGCTTACAGACTCAACTTATATATCATGCGTGCGTGCGTGTGTGTGTCCGTGCGCTCGCAAATGTGTGTGTGTGTGTGTGTGTGTGTGTGTGTGTATGGGCACGCGCGCAGGTTTGCGCTCGGAACGTGTAACAGCGTAGCATGTAGTTTTGTTATTAAATAGGTTTGTAAACGTTTATACGCTTTCAGGTTCACTTTTAATTGTGCTGTGTTGTTGTATCAAACTGAGGTATATTGTAGTTTTGTGGTAGGACAAACAACTACTGTCGATACTCTTGTTCTAAATACATAGGAAATAACATCTGCAATATTGTTAAACTGCCCGAAGTCTGACCCGAGCCACATTATTCTCAGTTTACGGATCATAACGTGGTACCTGTGGTTAATAAACGGCAATCTGCCGACTACAAAACATAAATAACGTAATTGCTTAACCTAGTGTGATAACGCTTGAGACTAATTATAAAGTGATGTACTCTTAGCAGACACCAGTGTTTAAATGAAAATGCTTTAAAAAAGAAAATCTGAAACTCACCAGCACAGCACAGTTTCAAAGCTGTTGAACTTCCCTTGTAAGTACGATTCAGTGTCAGACCTCTGCAGATGGCTCTGTAATGTGGAGTACTGATCGATGATGTACAACGCCTAATCCCCAAAATGTAAAAGAACTGTTGTAGGGGGAAAAAATGAGACTCTTACATTCAAGTGATTTGCAACGTTTCGAGGCTGCAGTCTGACAAGTCCACGCCCCAAGGGAAAGTTAAGCACGTTCTGCAAACCGTTGAAATCGGCGGTTAGAAAAATCATGATGAAATAATTAAATTACTTACGTGGCGCTCGAGGACTGATAACTAATCGTCTGCATTTCATTAATGGCTGGAACGGTAGCAACTTTTCCACAGGTTTAGAGTAATAGTAAGTACCCTCTGCCATCGTCTTGATAATGGCTTGCGGAGTGTCCGTTCAGGTATGTCTTTCAAAGAATACCTGCAGTTTTAAATCGGAATTTTATTGCGAGTAAGCCGTATTGTGTCATTTTCGTTCTTGGAGTTGTCGTTAGATGAAATTGGTGGTACTGTTCTTAAGAGCGAGAGCTCTTTCAGATAGCACTTTGTAGTCTTCATTTCCAGCCATTTATTGCTTATTTCATGTGCAGCCGCGTTGGTAAAATACTGCGAGGCATAAAAAGCAGATTTACAGCGTTCCGCAGTGGCCATAACTTGGATGTGTATTACTGAAGACCTCTGTGTGACGGGCCCATTCCTGCTTTTACAATGTGCAGATAGCGTGTAGCCAAGTATTCAGCAGACATAAAGCGGAATTCAGTACATTCAGATACATCTTTCGAATTTCATATCTTCAGCATTTCATCTTCCAAGATAGGCAGAAGCAATGCAGATGTTTTCTTTAAATTTGACTGGGCATTCGGTTCTTCTGGTCTTCAATGCGAACATTATAGAATCAGATGAAGACAACATTGACGGTTTCTGTTAGCGACTTTATTATGCGCAACATTATTCACTCCAGCCTACATCTTTTGCATTTACTGATGATTTTATTGGATGGCCACTATATATGACATATGTGCCTCTGATATCACTAATCTCGAGGGGAAAGAGGGGGGGGGGGGGAGGTCGTAAGTAATTAGACACTTTTACCCAACTCAGAAGTGGCTCTTACGCAACAACTAGATAGTAACTTATTTACAAGTTCCACGAGTCATTCGCGTTATCTCAGTGTAATGAGACACGACTTATTTTCCCAATGAAACTGTAACTAGATAGTCTACGTAATTAATTGTACTTTATCTTAGAGCTACGTAATTAACTGCAATAAACCTATATGTATCAAAGCACACACACACATTCCTCTGCAGACTATTTCAGTTTTGACCTTATGTTTACTGTCCACTTTAGTTCAGTGGGGAGACTGTCAAATATTTTTACGGCTGTATAATTTCTCTCTTTTCATTGTTGACTGTTGGGGAAATTTGTTCCCTTACAAATTTTTACTTACTGTACGTGAGTCACAATAGGAAAGTGATGGAAAACTAGTTGTTTATAAAAAGCAGGTGCCCTAGCAACAAGCGTATCAGGTAATTTCTCTGGTCGCGACTTCTGTTTGTCGCTCGCATATCGCCCTCTACAACTGTGAACATCGGACGACGCCTACAGCCAATAACGTAGGTACGGTGATTACTTGAAGTTGTGTGACAGCCAGTCAAACAACTTATTCTTATCTACAGCGTATTGAACCATTGACATCGGACATCGTATTAAGTAAAAAAAATCAATCTAATGTCTTTTTCTTGTCGGATAACATAACACGAATCCATACTAATGGCATGGTGAATCTACGACAGGCGTCTAATAAATAATTCAGCACGTTTTTTCATTCTGGAGGGTGGTTGTTTTTATTCAGGATCTAATACACCATATTATTCCCCACTGTTTTTGCTACAAAACCGTACTTTTCAACAAATCTTCTTTAAATACGACGGCTTCACGCCACCTAACTGCGGTTCCATGTATGTCCGCATGGTACCACTCTATTGGTCGACGTCGGAGCAATGTCTTGCTGCATCCATAACCTCATCGTCATACACGTACAGCTTCCAACGAAGTGCACCCTTCACTCGACCAAACAGATGGAAGTCGGAAGATGCGACATCCGAGCTGTAGGGTGGGTGAAAGAGAAGAGTCCAGTGAACTTTTGTTAGCTCCTCTCAGGTTCGCAGACTTTGTCGGGAAGAAGATGAAGTTCGTTTGTGATCCGTCTATCACCTCGAATTAGCGTGTGCGTACGTTCCTACACTGCAGGAGTTGCAGCTGTGTGCGTCCGGCCGGCGCGCGGGAGATGGGACAGGTTTCCATTACCAAGCTAACGATGCCTCACGATAGATCCTATCAGATGATCCTTTCTTTTAATCAGATAGTGGGAAGCTCTTTTTAAAATTTTTAACTACATTCAGTATTTATTCGCGCTCAACCCATCTAACCTTCGCATTCTCCTGTAGCACATTTCAAAAACTCTAGTTTCGTCTTGCCTGAACGGTATATCGGCGACGTTTTCGACTTCCGTACAAGGTTCAACCCCATACGAAAAAATTCAGAAAAGGTTTCCAACATTTACATTTATATTCGATGTCAACAATTTTGTATTCTTTTTCAGAAACGCTTACATTACTATCACCTGACTGCATTTAATATCCACTTTACTTCGGACATCGACAGCTGTTTTGCTGATCACGTATTTACTACTTTTTAATGCCTTACTTCTTAATCTAATTCCCACACTATTTCCGATTTAATTATAATGATAAACATAGATCTGCATAATATATCGCAAATTTTGGTCACACTGTTTTACTAATTTCATATAGATATGGTAGCGCCATTTCCGCGTCTCCGTTGTATAGAATATACTTAACGAATATAATAACATTATTTCTATACAGCTTGTAAAGGAAATGACCCATGCTTGTGTGCTCTATAACTACACTACTGGACATTAAAATTGCTACACCAGGAAGATGACGTGCTACAGACGTGAAATTTAACCAACAGGAAGAAGATGCTATGATATGCAAATGATTAGCTTTTCAGAGCATTCACACAAGGTTGGCGCCGGTGGCGTCACCTACAACGTGCTGACATGAGGAAAGTTTCCAACCGATTTCTCATACACAAACAGCAGTTGACCGGCATTGCGTTGTAGTGGTTAATAAAAAAGATAAATGTGAGAGAAGAGTGACCGTGAAAAAGGGAAAGAATGAAAAGCAAATCGGACTTTGAATTACAGAAAAGCTATCGGACTTCGTTATTCGGAAAAGCTATTGTTGCGGTGGTCCTTGTGGCGTTTTTGAGCAAAAGTTAAACCAATTTTCACTACAAAAGTTATTGAAAAGAAACAGAGAATAACAGAATGTAACTGACAGGGGGAAGTGGCGTAGACGAGAGAACATCCTTTACCAGATTAACTTATCTTCTTTAGGGCGGCGTCCACGTCTTCAAAAATCTCCTTCATTTCAGCGTGAAAAAATCTGCTCCGAAATCTTGCAATAGTCCAGGAATCACTAATTTAAACCAATTAAAATCATCTTGATACTGTATGCAATTTAATTTACTTTGCTACTTCATCCTCCGAATTCCTTAACAACTTCCACAATGTCTACGCATTACAATCAGATCAAGATTAGCCATTAAGTTTTTACGTCAGCATCCGATCACGTCTGCCTTAAGCTACGGCTAACAAGAGACAATTGAAGCGGAATAAAAAACAAAAAAGAGTTAACAATTTTAGTATTTTCTCTCTGCCGTCGAGCGCTCATACCGCTGCGACGGGATATTTTTATCTGAGGGAACGAATGTAGCGCGGCGAAATTCAAAGTCCCGCTACAGCGTGGTGAAACGTTGTTGTGATGCCTCGTGTAAGGAAGAGAAATGCGTACCATCACGTTTCCGACTTTGATAAAGGTCGGATTGTAGCCTATCGCGATTGTGGTTTAACGTATCACGACATTGCTGCTCGCGTTGGCCGAGATCCAATGACTGTTAACAGAATATGGAATCGGTGGGTTCAGCATGGGTGTAACGGATCGTGCAGCCACGTCTAGATCCCTGAGTCAACAGATGGGGATGTTTGCAAGGCAAGAACCATCTGCACGAACAGTTCGACGACGTCTGCAGCAGCATGGACTATCAGCTCGGAGACCATGGCTGCGGTTACCCTTGACGCTGCATCACAGACAGGAGCGCCTCCGGTGGTGTACTCAACGACCAACCTTGGTGCTCGAATGGCAAAACTTCATTTTTTAGGTTGAGTCCAGGTTCTGTTTACAGAATCATGATGGTCGCAACCGTGTTTGGCGACATCGCGGTGAGCGCACATTGGAAGCTTGTATTCGTCATCGCCATACTGGCGTATCTATGCACCCATATTGCGTGAAAATGTAATCAGATGTCAGTTCTAGTATAATATATTTGTCCAATGAATACCCCTTTATCATATGTATTTCTTTTTGGTGTAGCAATTTTAATGGCCAGTAGTGTATGAATGACTGTGAATTGCTTTCATGTGAAAGACGCAGACAGTGGATTGAAGTGACATCCCATATTCTGTATGATAGCGAATAAATTCTTCTCATTAAATATAGTGAAAAATGCAACGCGGATTTCCGACTCAGAAACCATTATAAACGTAAGTAGGCACTCAGAATTTGCTTCACCAGCATACATTTGGCTTAGTAAGTAAGTGATGAAACAAATATGTTCTAAACAGCAAGGTAATTATATTTCACACTGTTCAACTGCTTACATGGTGCTAACAACCCGCCGTACTTCATATGTGAATGCAGTCGCCTGAAACCTTCGCAACAGTGACTGGTGGCTTTTAATTCTCTCTCAAAACTGTCTCGAAGGTGCAAGCACTCATTATTCCGCGATGTGCATGGACTGAAATGGAAAATCTTCTACCATGAAGCACCACTACGAAATTTATCAAATCTTTGGAGATGTTCTCCACATAACGTGCATCGGGTAACAAACTATCATTCCATACGGAACTGATGTCTATCATGCCACATTCCTGTATTCGTTGAGACACTGACGAATTTCTAGCCATGCCTGAAACGTACCGAGCGAGGTGGCGCAGTGGCTAGCCCACTGGACTCGTATTCTGGAGGACGACGGTTCAATCCCGCGTCCGACCATCCTGATTTAGGTTTTCCGTGATTTCCCTAAATCGCTCCAGGTAAATGCCGGGATGGTTCCTTTGAAAGGGCACGGCCGACTTCCTTCCCCGTCCTTCCCTTATCCGATGAGACCGATGACCTCGCTGTCTGGTCTCCTTCCCCAAACAACCCAACCCACCCCTGAAACGTACATCTCAGTTCCCGAAGACTGTTGCTAAAAGGTGGTATAAAAATATACGTCACCCATTGTATGCTGTACGGGTCACAAATCTTGGTACAGGAAAGGCCAGTAAGGCATCCATACATTCCTCAGGCCATTTTTGGTATGATGAACCGCAATGTATGGTCTTATATTAACCTGCCGCAATTTACTGTTTGACACCCTCGTGATGAACTGTATGACACAGATCTCAATAAAATCCTTCTGGATACGTGACCGGACCATACGCAACAAAACTCTAATGAAAACTATGTGCAACATTACCTGAAAGGTCGGTAGTTTTATTGCATATGACGCGGTCACATATCGAGAATAATTTTATTTCAAGGCACTGTGCCCGCGAAAGTCTACGCTTCATATGCCACTCAATCACATTAATGTGACTACCTGACAAACGCCTGAATAACCACATTTTGCATCTCGGAACGCTGCGAGACGTGTAGGAAGACAGTGATGTTCTGGAACAGGGGCGGGCAAACTTTTTTGCACGCGGCTCATGAGCGCACAGCGCTGCACGTGTGCTGCTCGCGTGCAATCGTCGACCAGGGCAGTGGCGACAGTCGGTAGGTTGCAGCAGTGTAGTGCCAGGCTAAGCTGCGGACATTGATGCGAAGCGACCACTACGTAGTGAACGTCGTATTTCAAGAACAGGAAAATGCAGAGTGAAACAAGGAAACGGAGAAGTGGAGATTTGCCATCTTTTAAAAAGTAATGGGAGAATCATTTTTTCTTTGTGCAAAAACGTGAAAATTCGAAACGTTTAATATGTGGCAGTATTCTCGCGGATCAGCAGAAGTTTATTATTGAACGCCATTGTAATAAATTTCATAAGGACGAGTTCAATTTACTGTCGGATTCTGAGCGTATGGGGAAATTGACTGAGCCTAACAAGAGCGATCTCATGATACTAGATGAATCTGACGTAAGTTGCTGTTATCATGAGAAATCTGCGACTTTCTTTCGTCAAGTCTCTCATACAACTAATTTAACATTTTATGGAGCACTGTTTTCAATTATTCAGGACGACAGCAATGAAAGCCCAGCAGTATGTGCAAGTTATAAGGCTGTGCTTAATATAGCGAGAGTTGGAAAACCATTTGCTGAAGGTGAGTTTATAAAGGAGTGCATCAATGACGCTACTGATTTACTTTGCCCACTGAATGCAAATCAGTTTCGAGCTATCACTCTTTCTCGGCGGACTGTAAGTCGTCGTATAAGTGCCATGACAGGTGACGTTTACCGTCAATTGAGAAGTGCAGTGCAGCAGCTTATTACATTTTCCATCGCACTTGATGATTCCACATATATTTCAGATACTGCGCAATTATTCATTTATGTTAGCGGCGTGGACACTACTCTGCACATAACAGAGGATTTTTTTTAGATATGATATATTTAAGAAGCACGACCACCGGCACGGACATGCTAAATTTCGTTGAAGAAGATGTCGATTCAGCTGGCCTAAACTGGGAATGTTTGGTGTCAGTGACAACAGATGGAGCACCTGCAAACAAATGGGAACAAATGGGTTTTGTTGGATTACTAAGAAAAAGCTACAGCGTACAAAAGAATCATTGTACAGCATCCACTGAATTTTGCACCAAGAAGTATTCTGTGCAAAAGCAGCAAAACTGGGGGATGTCATGCAAGTGGTTATTCGAACAGTTATTTATTTGAGATCCCACGGGCTTACACATAAACAGTTTCACACATATTTAACTGAAATTGGGGAAGAGTACGGTGACATACCATACCACAGTGAAGGCCGCTGGCTTAGCCGCAGTAATGTACTCAAAAGATTTTTTGAGCTGAGAATACCAATAAATCAGTTTTTAAAGGTCAAAGGAAGGTACAACCTCAAGTTAGAAGATCCAGAGTTGGTTGCCGACCTTGCATTTTTAGTGGACATTACCGGACACATGAATGCATGGAACACAAGTTTGCAAGGAGAAAATCAGCTAATTTGTGAAATGGCTGAAAAGGTGCAAGCTTTCATAAGCAAGCTTGAGCTGTGGGAACGACTGCTCTCGTCAGGGAATGCAGTGCATTTCCCTACTCTGTCTACTGTGCGAGAACAGAATTGAAAGAATATGTTTCCATACTTAGTGCAATAAAAGAGGAATTTCTCAAGCGATTTGGGGACATATCATATTTATCCCAAGCTTTTGAATGGTTCTCGAGATCATTTGCTGTTTCTGTAGATGATATTCATCCCAATTTGCAAATGGAATTAATAGATCTACAGTGTAATTCTCATCTGAGAGATAAGTTCCTTTTGGCAAGACGTGTAATAGACTTTTATCACGACTTTCCGCAGCAAGAGTTTCCTCGTCCCCATCGCGAAGCTGCAAAGATAATGTCAATGTTTGGCTTGACATAGGTTTGTGAGAGATTTTTTCTGTTATGATAATTAATAAGTCTCAGTTAACAGCAAATATCAGCGATGAAAATTTACATAACTGTTTGCGTTTGTGTGTAGATATTTTGTTCCAGACATTAAACGTATTGTAAACTCCACCTGTGATAATTAAATAAAACTTAGGTACTAGGTACTCTTTCAAACCACGATTTCTTTCAAGCACTCCTACTAACCTTATTCCATCATTCAATAAAGCAAGCTAGGAAACAAAACGAAATACAGAGAAAGGAGCGGAGAGACGTTATGGTGGGGAGGGAAGAGAAGCGGGTGGCCAGTTTGCCCCTGTGTGCACACAGAAGACCTGTTAACTGCACGCGTGCAAGTGCACTGCACACGTGCACGATTCCTGCCCGCCCCTGTTCTGGAAGGTACCGAGAAGAATGTGGAGCCCAATCGACTCCAGAGCCGTGGCCATCTAGGCTAGGTTCCTAGGCTGAGGGTGCATTGCGTGAACTGCCCAATCGAGGTCCACCCATAGATTTCCACTGGTTTTAAATCCGGGGAATGCGGTAAACACATCCTGATACTCTTCGAACCCCGCACGTACACTGCAAGCTGTGTGACTCCCTGTGTTGTCCTAGTGGTAGATACCATCGTGCTGAAGAAATACAAACTGCATGTAGGGGTTGACATGGTCCCAAAAGATAGATGCGTACTTGTGTTATTCCAGCGTATCTTCCAGAATGAATGGCTTTTGCTACATAGTCTTATTAATATGTCTGGGTACTGAATAAGGCACAGGCTTTCGCAGACCGAGTGCATAACAATAAAAATCTTCTAAGTATGTGACTGAGTCGTATGCAACAAAACTACCAATCTATCCGCTGCTACTGCAGACAGTTTTCATCGGAGTTTTTTTAAGTATGAACCAGTCACGTATATGTGAGGTATATGTCACACGATTCATCACCAGGATATCCATTGGCAAATTCAATCGGATAATGTAAGACACCATATGGTAGTTACAGAGAATGACATCAGAACATAACCCTCCTTCCTCCAGCCTTGACCCTACCGAGCGAGGTGGCGCAGTGGTTAGACACTGGACTCGTATTCGGGAGGACGACTGTTCAATCCCGCGTCCGGCCATCCTGATTTAGGTTTTCCGTGATTTCCCTAAATCGCTCCAGGCAAATGCCTGGATGGTTCCTTTGAAAGGGCACGGCCGACTTCCTTCCCCGTCCTTCCCTTATCCGATGAGACCGATGACCTCGCTGTCTGTTCTCCTTCCCCAAACAACCCAACCCAACCCATGACCTCTGACCCTTCTGACAATTGTTCCATGGTGCTTGCTTTCAGACGTTTCAAGTCGATGGAGCATGAAACGCGATTCATCTGAAAAGGCCACCTGTCGCCAGTTGCGGTAATAGCATGAAAACTCCGGTCAACGTCGCCGATGAACGGCTGTCGGCAGACGCCTACTACAGAGGACCATACGCAACAACGTTCGCTGAACGGTCGTTGATGAGACGCCTTAGATAGTCTCTCGACTCGTTTGTTGCACGTCTGTTCGCCCGCATACATCTCTGCAGCCGTTGTTCACCCCTGTGGTCGATGGCCCGTGATGCTACTGCTGCCACCTGCCTTTCATGAGTGGCACCAGTACAACAGGATCGTGTACTTACCTTACACCCGTAACCATTCATCGTTTGCTTAATATTTACCTATTACCAGTTACCGAGAGCTTCCCACAGGGTAATCCAAGAGCTGGAGGGATATTGGGAATCTCTGTCCCCTGTGACCTACCATTGGGTCGTCTACAGTGGTTTGGTGTCATCTGTAAAGGTGGCATGACAACTCGAGATTTTAAGCAATTTTCCAGTACTCTGTTCCAGACGCGTCGTAGTGATTTCCTGTGACGATTGCCTGAATCCTCTACCTGGATTTTAGCTGTTTTCAACACTCTATTTGTCATAACCATTGATCACTCCCACGATCTTCCCATTATGTCGTCTTTCTATAAGATAGTAGAATGAAGGCTTTCACGACCGGGTGACATGGCTGTTGATATACTTTCCGGGATGTGAGGTCGTGGTCCAAGAACTTTTCTGCTCCTTACGTTTCGTCCAGAACTGCGCTAGACTTCCTCAGAGGCGCTGCTGCCGACTCTGTAAGATAGCCTGCCTACTCCTCTTGTGACATTGTTGTCCTGAATCCATCTGGCCATTAGTCATTCTGCAGTCATCCCACTTCAACCTTCCGTCGGTATGATGCTCTCACGATTTTCATGCAAATGATTCGATCGTTCTCGAAGTTCGAAACATGATGGTAAGGTGCACGTGCAAATCTGCTGTACTTGCTGTTTGCGATCGCTACATGAAAAATTCCAGTGTCACACCCATCGTGTACCGTTGTTTACCTTCATGAATGTCTTTCTTCCGTGCTGACAATACAGAAAATTAGCTCGCTTAAGGATGTAATTTCACAAAACCTATTCCCATAGGCATGGAAATGCAGAGAGTATAAGTTTTGTGCCGTTTGGTCAATGCAGTCATGGAGTAACAAGTTTCATTTCCGACTATACCAATTTCCAAATTGTGAAATGCATGGCGGAGGGTGCTTCTCACTGTGTCACTTATAAGGGTTTCTTCGCCGTTCGATTTGCGTATGGGGGATGGCAAGAATGATTTTTTAAATACATCCGTGAATACTGTGGTTAGGTTTATCTCCTCTTTGTCATCCATAAGTTAGTGAAGCATAGGGAGTTAAGGTACGTTCCTACATTTCTCGTCTGAAACTGGTTCTTGAAACTTACTAACCAGAGGATCGCGCCTACTTGTCATCACCAATTTCGTTCATATGTATGATATTTCATTTCTTGGGCAGTAATGAAAGTGATAGAAGTGGAAACACCAGACGGTCTCCGTGCGAGATTAGCCGAGCGGTCTAGGGCGCTGCAGTCATAGACTGCACGGTCAAAATAGCATTTCTGGTGTGGCTCGGGCGTGAGCCATTTATATTCACACAGTTTTCAGGTAGCGTTTGGCTCAGTGGAAACAGTACACAATGTTAGTCGGAGGTTCCTGGTATCGAGTACCTACGCGGACATTTATTTTCAAAAAAATGGTTCAAATGCCTCTGAGCACTATGGGACTTAACATCTGAGGTCATCAGTCCCCTAGAACGTAGAACTACTTAAACCTAACTAACCTAAGGACATCACACACATCCATGCCCGAGGCAGGATTCGAACCTGCGACCGTAGCAGCAGCGCGGTTCGTGACTGAAGCGCCCAGAACCGCTCAGCCACAGCGGCCGGCATTTATTTTCAATTTTTACTTTATTTACATTGCAAATGAACGGAAATAATACTAAGCATATTGTATTTATTAATATTACCTAAAAGGAATGAAAAGGAAAGACAAAGGAAAATCTGTAATAGCTAGTAAATTTCCAAGAAGGGATTGTACTTAACGGCGTCCATGAGATCTCTGCAAATTACTTTCCAAGAAGGGACTAAAATTAAAGTGTAAAGGACATCGTATTCCGTTAGTTTAATTTTGACCTTCGAGAACGGCTATGCTTGATTGCTGCAAGCGGTGTGCTGAGAGAGAACCTTTCATGAATTTAAACCAAGTCTAAATTTCTACAGAAACCATGAAACAACCATGTAATCGTAACAATTCATCGTTTATAACATTTGCAAAATGCCGACAAGAGTACTGCATCCCCTGTTGTACATTGAGACACAGGACTTGTGATAAATCATCTGTAAGATAGTAAAGGGATATAGTTTTATATAATGAGTTGACTTCTACGTCTTAGAATCGTTTCTTGGTAATTTACTTCCGAGTCCTTGAGGATTCTGTAAGTGTAATTCTTTCTCAAAATTTATCTTCTAGCCCAAATATTCCGTATCCTTTCCTTCTCATGCCTTTTAAGAAAATGTTAATAGCACTGAGCATTATATAGGTTAATTTGCAGTGTAAGTAAACGGAAAAATTGAAAAACAAAAAAAAGTCCGAGTAGGGACCCAACCCCACTACCCCGAAACTTGTATAGGTTGACTAATCCAGAAAATTGACATTATTGAACATTTCAAGCAATTTGATCACGATGAATATACGTGTAGCTTTTATCAGTCAATACTTGACTACAGATAACTAAATGATCTGGTTACTATGACTACTGTCTGTCCAGATATTAGTTCACAACGTGTACAGCAGGTGAGCAGCACACGTTTCTGGGGCACACCCACAATTACTTCTACGTCTGTCCACTGGTCTCCAACGAAGATAACATGCCACGTTCTCCATACCAAGAAATTCTGAACCTAGTCACGTTTTTTACTTCACACCCCACATGATCGTACTTTTGTTGAAGAGCGGTGATGCGGCACTGAGTCAAATGCTTTTCGGACGTCTAGAAATATTGAATCTACTTTACAGCCTTGATATTTCGCTTGTAGTTTGTCATATGATAAAAGAATGGGTGGACTATCGTGTGGCCGACATTTTCAAACCCCATGCCGCTTATCCAGCAGGAAATAATCTTGTCCGAGACACCTGACTCATTTTCAGCCCAGAGTCTATATAAATAGAAACTTAAGTGATCGTTTGTTCAGGATAGTGTATCTTTGAGCGTTCTTGACCAACTGCTTTGAAATTTTAGCACAACGATGAATTCTAATACAAGCGCCCTTTCAGAAGCCTAATTCTTTAATATATGAAAATTTCAAAACGTTGTTACCAAATATCTCAGAATATATCATTCCGATTTGCTAGAGATTTTCACAAGTTACTGTAGTAAACGGTTATATACACATACTTTTTAATATATAAATATGTATATAAGGCACATACTAGTGAAAATTTGTTATCTAACAGGAAATGTGTATTTATGGCTCATTGGTTTATGATTAGAATACTACTACAGAACCTGAATTTGCAATAACAATCAACAACACTCAAGATCAGAGAGACGGGGAAAAAGGAGATGGATAGAGGCATGGGAGAAAATGGACATAGGAAACGCGAAGGAAAAGATGGACAAAGAGAGGGGACAGGCGGAGATGTAGAGTGAGAGTGGAGGAGAAGGTGGGCAGAGAAATGGGGAGTAGGTGGTGGGCAGAGAAATGGGAAGAGAGAGAGGGGACGGGAGGAAATAGAGAGTAGAGAGAAAAAGATGGACATGGGGCGGGGTGGGGGGGTAGCGGACACAGAGAGAGGGAAGGAGGTGGAAATAGGCAAAGAAGGAGGTAGGGGTGAGATGAACAGAAACAGAAGAAAGAAGGAGATTAGGATGCATATCTATTTTCAATACATATTAGAAACGTTACGTTTGTATTTTCTCTCTTTTGCATTTAAGCAGAATGAGCAACAACTAGTATGTCTCACGATTGTTCTATGGATCGCTTTTGCTTCGGTAATGATTGAAGCTAAAGAAATAAATTTATGTATGTGTAAAAGTACCACCACAGCTGTATATTGAGAAAGTCTTTATTCCATCACACGACTCGTTTCGGTGGCTCATTACCGCCATCCTCAGGCCCCACCACTGCCAAATGAGTATTTGATTACCTTCGAGCATTTACTGTGGGATCCTTGCTACTAGCACAAGTGGGCTATCTTTCATGTTGCCTCCAATGCATTTTCGGTAATGTGCCATCGAAACTAGTTGTGTGACAGAATAAAGAAATTCTCAAGACACGGCTGTGGAGGTACTTTTTCTGATACGTATCATCAGCTGAAGTCCCTCGTCAGTGCAATAAGATGGACATGCATAAATAAATTAATGTTTGTCCCACGGCCGGGACTTGAACCTGGGTCGTCTCCCTACAAGGTAGATGTGCTATTCACTACACCTCCGTAGCAGTTGTGAAGTGCCTCTTACGTGAGGAAGACATTTTTACCGGTTTTAATAAATTATTTTCTCTTAATGATGTATTCACAAAAGTTAGGAAGTGCTGTAGTCCGTAGCCGGCCATGAGTCGGAGAGCATTTCCTACGCTGGCTGGCTAGGTGACGAAGCAACCATATGTCGCGCGTAGTCGGGTGGGGCTCGGCTCTGGACCGTAGCAACAAGTATCAGCCTGAGAAGTATACATGGCCGGCCGAAGTGGCCGTGCGGTTAAAGGCGCTACAGTCTGGAACCGCAAGACCGCTACGGTCGCAGGTTCGAATCCTGCCTCGGGCATGGATGTTTGTGATGTCCTTAGGTTAGTTAGGTTTAACTAGTTCTAAGTTCTAGTGCTCAGAGCCAAGTATACATGACAGGAAGTACCGCCATCTTGGCGCCAAAGTCACCGATTTTGTTTATTTATATTTAATAATTAAAGTCATTTGTGACAACATGAATACTAGGAGGAGCCTCTGGATGATTAAAACTATTTATCATACTTTTGCCTCGTTAGAATTCACACCCGTTCATTAACAAATGGATATCTTAGTAAGTACGAACTTGATCGGAAATCCACGAACTGTGACGAAACTAGTAAGAGATACGGACTGCGCGATAAATTCGGCAGTCGGCGTTAAGAGCTAAACCTGTCTTGTTCGATGGTAGCCATGCTCTCGGTTAACAGTAGTTTGTGACATGACTGTTTCATTATTGATCTAATAGGAATTAAAGTGATATTACTTCATTCTGAATGTTAATTTCGAGCAATAGATACTCCAAAATTGATCGACAGCAATTTCAGATAATTAGCTTCCACCGACAGAGACATCCAATGCGCCAATGAAGAATCTGCACGGGACGACGTTTACGAGAGCTGCACCGCGCACAGGCAGGAGGAAATCCGACGACACGACCCACCAAGGCGGATCAAGGATGGTCCGACTTCCACTCGCAGATTCCGGGTGGAAATGCTGACCAGTTGTACTGTACGTCACATATAGAGAGCCTGTATCGGGAGAGAGTGGCCAACCGGACGATACGGCGGCCGTTTTTCTGCCAAATTGCGGGCGGGACTTTTGAATGGCCAGTAGTGGAGTACACACTCACCGAATCAAAAGCACAAGACAATATGGCGAAATCATTCGTTAAATGCCTTTGTTTATAAGAATAATGTGCTATAATAATTTTCACACAGCCAATTTACAGGTCTGTTTTCAAATTTAACTATGTATATTGCAAGTTGTTTTATATGTAGTAAAAAGCAAAAACGACTTGCTTCACATAGATAAGAGTGCTTGGTTGGTTTCCACAAGGCTCCTGTTTGATTTATGTCAGCCCTGTTGACTGCGACTGCCCACTGCTTTCCTCTTTCTTCACTGTGTGGAAACGCTAACGTGCGAAATCCACCTTCACCTCTATTGGAACAACCAAATGCAGCACAACCTGGCATCGTTTACGAACGTCTGCAGAACGAATTACAGATGTCAAAAGCAATACCGTACAATTACTAACGTGTTTACTTCAAACATGTAGGCCTACCGACTTCATGACAAAACGCTTCATTATTTCAACTCGTATTTAAGATCGCACACGCTAATTACGTACTAAAAATGATATACAACTAAATCGAACATGCATGCACAACGCATAAAAAGTCTCTCAGTAACTCAAATACCTTTTAATCGTTTCCAGAAGTCCTCTGAACTTCAATTCAACTCAAAAGCACGGCGAACATAGGAAGCGCGAGAGACGTTTGGCGCCATTTTTCTGCCAAAGCTAATCAACCAATCACGGGCAACTTCATCTACGGCCACTCTCTCTGTATACAGGCTCTCTAGTCACATATGCCACCCTCTACGGACTCGCGGCTAAGCTGAGTAATAACAGTATCAGTTGAGAAGCGAGAGGATCTTGCACAGTATGGTTAATACAAATGCACGGACTACCCCGGTGGCACAAGTTTGAAATCGTCTCTTTATCTTCCATCATTATCGAAGATAATGTTGAGACACATATGTCTCAAGGAAAATGTTATTCCATCAGATCGACTCATAACTTTTGTTTCGATTCTGGTAATCGGGTGTGGCCTGACTCCTCATCCAACTGCAGGCCACCGTTTCTTGTTCGAGTGTTCCTTCAGAGTTTCAGTAACCAGAGTGGAGTGGTGATTTTTGTAGAAGGTTCGCAGTGCCTCGCAGGCTGCCTTGCGGCTTGTGGGTACAGGAGCAGATGGTGAGGGAAGGACGGACGCCTTCAGCTAACGACTGCCGTCTAGCAGGTGGTCTCTCGGGCGGAGCGGCGCGATAACAGTGTTATGCGGGTAGTCGCGGGCGGCGCGGCAGGCGCGAAATTCGGCGCCGGCGCCGGGGCACGGAGCGGTGGCGGCGGCGGCGCTCGCCTGCCGTTTCCGGCTGCGGGCTCATCTCCGGCCCAGCGCGGCCCGCCGCCCCGCCTTCCCAGGGCGCAGCTGCCGGGGCTTCCACCGGCACTCGGCGCTCGGCGCCGCACCTCCTCCCTGTTACGTCTGGAGCTCGGACGGTTACAGTCTTCGCGCACAGGAGAGCAGTTTCTATTAAAGTACGGTTCATGTCTCAATATTTACGTACCAGTATGAGTTGGTTCCTACGATTCTTTATGCCACTACACGGGAGATGGACAGTCACTGAAGGTGTGGCAGTAACTTCAGGTGTGACTTAGCGAAATATATTGGGACACTTGTTGATCATGCTATACATGAATGAAATTGCAGACAATATTACGAGTGCGGTTAAATAAGTAATGCAACATTTCTTTTTCTCGGCCAATTTCGGTTGAAAAAATTCGGAACTTTTTGTGGGACATCGTGGCGTATCCATACTTCGGCCTCTATAGTTAAACGACGTCCGATAGGTGGCACAGCTATACGTAGTCTTCAAATTGGCGTCTGTAACGAGCCCCCCCCCCCCCCCCCCCATGAACCATGGACCTTGCCGTTGGTGGGGAGGCTTGCGTGCCTCAGCGATACAGATAGCCGTACCCTAGGTACAACCACAACGGAGGGGTATCTGTTGAGAGGCCAGACAAACGTGTGGTTCCTGAAGAGGGGCAGCAGCCTTTTCAGTAGTTGCAAGGGCAACAGTCTGGATGATTGATTGATCTGGCCTTGTAACAATAACCAAAACGGCCTTGCTGTGCTGGTACTGCGAACGGCTGAAAGCAAGGGGAAACTACGGCCATAATTTTTCCCGAGGGCATGCAGCTTTACTGTATGATTAAATGATGATGGCGTCCTCTTGGGTAAAATATTCCGGAGGTAAAATAGTCCCCCATTCGGATCTCCGGGCGGGGACTACTCAAGAGGATGTTGTTATCAGGAGAAAGAAAACTGGCGTTCTACGGATCGGAGCGTGGAATGTCAGGTCCCTTAATCGGGCAGGTAGGTTAGAAAATTTGGAAAGGGAAATGGATAGGTTAAAGTTAGATATAGTGGGAATTAGTGAAGTTCGGTGGCAGGAGGAACAAGACTTCTGGTCAGGTGACTACAGGGTTATAAACACAAAGTCAAATAGGGGTAATGCAGGAGTAGGTTTAATAATGAATAGGAAAATAGGAACGCGGGTAAGCTACTACAAACAGCATAGTGAACGCATTATTGTGGCCAAGATAGATACGAAGCCCACACCTACTACAGTAGTACAAGTTTATATGCCAACCAGCTCTGCAGATGACGAAGAAATTGAAGAAATGTATGATGAAATAAAAGAAATTATCCAGATTGTGAAGGGAGACGAAAATTTAATAGTTATGGGTGACTGGAATTCGAGTGTAGGAAAAGGGAGAGAAGGAAACGTAGTAGGTGAATATGGATTGGGGCTAAGAAATGAAAGAGGAAGCCGCCTGGTAGAATTTTGCACAGAGCACAATTTAATCATAGCTAACACTTGGTTTAAGAATCATGATAGAAGGTTGTATACATGGAAGAACCCTGGAGATACTAAAAGGTATCAGATTGATTATATAACGGTAAGACAGAGATTTAGGAACCAGGTTTTAAATTGTAAGACATTTCCAGGGGCAGATGTGGACTCTGACCACAATCTATTGGTTATGAGCTGTAGACTAAAACTGAAGAAACTGCAAAAAGGTGGGAATTTAAGGAGATGGGACCTGGATAAACTGAAAGAACCAGAGGTTGTACAGAGTTTCAGGGAGAGCATAAGGGAACAATTGACAGGAATGGGGGAAAGAAATACAGTAGAAGAAGAATGGGTAGGTTTGAGGGATGAAGTAGTGAAGGCAGCAGAGGATCAAGTAGGTAAAAAGACGAGGGCTAGTAGAAATCCTTGGGTAACAGAAGAAATATTGAATTTAATTGATGAAAGGAGAAAATATAAAAATGTAGTAAATGAAGCAGGCAAAAAGGAATACAAACGTCTCAAAAATGAGATCGACAGGAAGTGCAAAATGGCTAAGCAGGGATGGCTAGAGGACAAATGTAAGGATGTAGAGGCTTATCTTACTAGGGGTAAGATAGATACTGCCTACAGGAAAATTAAAGAGACCTTTGGAGATAAGAGAACCACTTGTATGAACATCAAGAGCTCAGATGGAAACCCAGTTCTAAGCAAAGAAGGGAAAGCAGAAAGGTGGAAGGAGTATATAGAGGGTCTATACAAGGGCGATGTACTTGAGGACAATATTATGGAAATGGAAGAGGATGTAGATGAAGATGAAATGGGAGATAAGATACTGCGTGAAGAGTTTGACAGAGCACTGAAAGACCTGAGTCGAAACAAGGCCCCCGGAGTAGACAACATTCCATTGGAACTACTGACGGCCTTGGGAGAGCCAGTCCTGACAAAACTCTACCATCTGGTGAGCAAGATGTATGAAACAGGCGAAATACCCTCAGACTTCATGAAGAATATAATAATTCCAATCCCAAAGGAAGCAGGTGTTGACAGATGCGAGAATTACCGAACAATCAGTTTAATAAGCCACAGCTGCAAAATACTAACACGAATTCTTTACAGACGAATGGAAAAACTAGTGGAAGCCGACCTCGGGGAAGATCAGTTTGGATTCCGTAGAAATACTGGGACACGTGAGGCAATACTGACCTTACGACTTATCTTAGAAGAAAGATTAAGGAAAGGCAAACCTACGTTTCTAGCATTTGTAGACTTAGAGAAAGCTTTTGACAATGTTGACTGGAATACTCTCTTTCAAATTCTAAAGGTGGCAGGGGTAAAATACAGGGAGCGAAAGGCTATTTACAATTTGTACAGAAACCAGATGGCAGTTATAAGAGTTGAGGGACAGGAAAGGGAAGCAGTGGTTGGGAAGGGAGTAAGACAGGGTTGTAGCCTCTCCCCGATGTTATTCAATCTGTATATTGAGCAAGCAGTAAAGGAAACAAAAGAAAAATTCGGAGTAGGTATTAAAATCCATGGAGAAGAAATAAAAACTTTGAGGTTCGCCGATGACATTGTAATTCTGTCAGAGACAGCAAAGGACTTGGAAGAGCAGTTGAAGGGAATGGATGGTGTCTTGAAGGGAGAATATAAGATGAACATCAACAAAAGCAAAACGAGGATAATGGAATGTAGTCGAATTAAGTCGGGTGATGTTGAGGGTATTAGATTAGGAAATGAGAAACTTAAAGTAGTAAAGGAGTTTTGCTATTTGGGGAGCAAAATAACTGATGATGGTCGAAGTAGAGAGGATATAAAATGTAGACTGGCAATGGCAAGTAAAGCGTTTCTGAAGAAGAGAAATTTGTTAACATCGAGTATAGATTTAAGTGTCAGGAAGTCTTTTCTGAAAGTATTTGTATGGAGTGTAGCCATGTATGGAAGTGAAACATGGACGATAAATAGTTTGGACAAGAAGAGAATAGAAGCTATCGAAATGTGGTGCTACAGAAGAATGCTGAAGATTAGATGGGTAGATCACATAACTAATGAGGAGGTACTGGACAGGATTGGGGAGAAGAGGAGTTTGTGGCACAACTTGACCAGAAGAAGGGATCGGTTGGTAGGACATGTTCTGAGGCATCAAGGGATCACCAATTTAGTATTGGAGGGCAGCGTGGAGGGTAAAAATCGTAGGGGGAGACCAAGAGATGCATACACTAAGCAAATTCAGAAGGATGTAGGTTGCAGTAGGTACTGGGAGATGAAGAAGCTTGCACAGGATAGAGTAGCATGGAGAGCTGCATCAAACCAGTCTCAGGACTGAAGACCACAACAACAACAACGGAGGATATAGGATGAACATTAACAAAAGCAAAACGAGGATAATGGAATGTAGTCGAATTAAGTCGGGTGATGTTGAGGGAATTAGATTAGGGAATGAGACACTTAAAGTAAAACTGAGTTTTGCCATTTGCGGAGCAAAATAACTGGTGATGGTCGAAGTAGAGAGAATATAAAATGTAGATTGGCAATGGCAAGAAAAGCGTTTCTGAAGAAGAGAAATTGTTTAACATCGAATATAGATTTAAGTGTCAGGAAATCGTTTCTGAAAGTATTTGTATGGAGTGTAGCCATGTATGGAAGTGAAACATGGATGATAACTAGTTTGGAGCAGAAGAGAATAGCTTTCGAAATGTGGTGCTACAGAAGATTGCTGCAGATTAGATGGGTAGATCACATATCTAATGAGCAGGTATTGAATAGAACTGTGGAGAAGAGAAGCTTGTGGCACAACTTGACAAGAAGAAGGGACCGGTTGGTAGGACACATTCTGAGGCATCAAGGGATCACAAATTTAGCATCGGAGGGCAGCGTGGAGGGTAAAACTCACAGAGGGAGACCAGGAGATGAATACACTAGGCAGATCCAGAAGGATGTAGGTTGCAGTAAGTACTGGGAGAAGAAGAAGCTTGCACAGGATAGAGTAGCATGGAGAGCTGCATCAAACCAGTCTCAGGACTGAAGACCTCAACAACAACAACAACGGAGAAGCATTCCAAGTAGAGATTTGTCGTTGAGTTTCGTTTGGCGGAAAACCAGAGCATCGCAAATATTCATAGACGCTTTTATATTACTGTGACTGGCAGTGAACGAAAGCAGATTCAGTCGCTGGGCGAGGCGCCTGTCATCATAGCAACAAGGTCGCGCCAACCTGTCCGAAATCCCACGTGCCGGCTGGCGGTACACAACTGTGACTCCTGCATTATTGGAACATGCAGACACTCTCATTCCAGGTGATCGAAGGATCACAATCAAAGACCTCGCTTCTCTACTGGACGTCTCTGTTTGATAGCGCTGACATACGCATCCGTCAGTTAAGGTACTCAAACGTGTTTGCCCGCTGGGTTCTTCACCGCCTAAAAAAAAAAAAAAAAAAAAAAAAAAAAAAAAAGTTCAGTGGCTCTGAGCTCTATGAGACGTAACATCGGAGGGCATCAGTCCCCTAGACTTAGAACTACTTAAACCTACGACCCTAAGGACACCACACACATTCATGCCCGAGGAAGGATTCGAGCCTGCGACCGTAGCAGCAGCGCGGTTCCGGACTGAAGCGCAGAGAACCGCTCGGCCACAGCGGCCGGCCGACCTAACAAAAGACCATAAAGAGTAACGAGCTTCTGTGCAGAATGGCTTGCGTGTTACGAGGCTGATGGTGACCATTTTTGGTCGACCATCGTGACAATCGATGAAACAAGTTTTCATCATTTCAAACCGTAAATAAAACAGCAATCCATGGAGTGACGCCACACGATGTCTCCTCAATGTTTCACCCTCAGTCGGTAAAGTTAAGGCGACGGTCTTCTGGGATTCCGAAAGGGTTATTCTGTCTGATGTTCTCCATCACGATACAGCAATCAATTCGGAGATGTATTGTGCTATCCTCATCAAACGACTTCACCATGTTCGTCACCACAAAAATGCAAAAGTACTTCTTCTTCTCCATGATAAAGCTAGACCTCACGGAAGTCTGCGCAACCGAGCTCATAAAATTTCATTGGACTGTTCTCCTACAGCCTGGATCTCGCACCTTCCGATTTCCATCTGCGTGGTGTCGTGAAGGGTGCACTCCACGGGAAGCAGTATGCAGATGATGGGGGTGCAGAATGTCATTGGCTCCGATGTCGACCGGTGGAGTAGTACCACCTAGGCATATAGGCGCTACCAATAAAGTGGCGTAAGCCAGTCGCATTGAACGAAGGTTACGTTGAACAATAAAGTTTTGCAGCCAAAAAAGAGCGGATTGAAGAAAATAATTTACTTATTGGACGCCCTCCGCCCCGTATTAGAACCTAAGATTAATCAGGGAAGGGAACTTTGGAAAGTGGGAGGGATACGCAGAGGGTCTATTTAGGAGAAATAAAACTTTAGGTTAATATAAAAGGAGAGAAGAGGAAGTAATGATGAGATGGGAGGTACTGCAAAAAGAATTTGACAGAGCACTGGAAGACCTAAGTGGAAATAAGGCTGATGGTGTAGACGGCACTCCCTCAGAATTACTGACATCCTTTGGAAAGCCAGCCATAACAAAACTAGGTCACATGGTGTGATAGATACGTGAGCCAGGGAAACAAGGTTTTAAGGAGAATTCCAGTTGCAACGAAGGAAAGTGCTAACAAGTGTGAATACTACGGAACTATCTTTAACACTCATAGTTGCAAAATATTGACACGAATCATTTGGAGAAGAATGGAGAAACTAATGGTCACTTTGGCTTCCTGAGAGATATAGGAAGACATTAGTGAACACTGGGCCTATTTTCCATCTTACAAGATAGGATGAAGGAAAGCAAACCTATATTTATATTACTTACAGAGTTCGAGAAATCTTTTGTCAATGTGGCCACACTAGAATATTCGAAATTTTGATGGTACCAGGGATAAAACATAGGAGAGAGTTTATTTATAGCGTGTACAAAAGCAGACTGCAGTTATAAGAATCGAAGGACATGAAAGAGAAGCAGTAGTTGGGAGTAATACAAATTTGTATGCTATCCCTCCCCGTTATTCAATCTATACAATGAACAAGATGCAAAGAAAATCAAGGATATATCTTAAAATGGAGTTAAAGTACAGGAAGAAGAAATAAAAATTCGTGTTTAGTAGATGACATAGTAATTCTTCTCAGAGAAGGTAAAGGATTTTAAAGGGCAGCCCAGCGGGAAGGTTAGTGCCTTGAAAAGACATAACAGAAGTAAAACAACTGTAATGGACCGTAATCAAATTTCATAAGACGATTTTGATGGAATTATATTATGAAATGAGACATTAGACGAATTTTCCACTGTAACTGACGATGGGTGAAGTAGGATATCAAATGCCGATTGCCCATAGTAAGAAAAGAATTTCTGAAAAAAAGGAATTTTTTAACATCTAAAATAAATTGAAGTAGAAAAAAATTTTCGGAAGGTATTTGTCTGCAGTGTAGCGTTTAACGGAAGGTAACTAATTCGTACGAGAATAAATACTGAAGTTTAGATTGGTATTTCGAATAACTAATGAGATGGTAGAGAACCGATTTGGGCAAAGAGAAATTTATGACAGAGTTTGAGTAAAAGATAGGCTTACTGGAGAGCACATACCCTAAGGTATCAAGGAATAGTTCATTTGGTAACAGACGGGATTGTGGGGGGGATTTTACAGGGAGTCCCAGGAATGAATGCAGTGAGTATGCTCAAATGGATGTAGGTTACAGGAGTTATTCACAGAAGAGCATTGAATGGGATAGACTATCGTGAAGAGCTGAATCAAATCATTCCTCGGCATGAAGACCACATCAACAACCCAAGATTTGACGGAGCTGTAGGGCTGTCTGTGGTCGACTATGATCATTTTGATGGTCCAGATGTTGTGGTGTGTGAGTCTTAATGTCGCATGTTTGTCAACCGCGCTACTGGAGGAGAAACATCGAAACGGCAGTGCACATCATTCCATACACTAATCAACCGATCCCTGTTTATTGTATCGACAGCTTCAACAGTTCGATTTTCCAACTCTTGAAGGTTAGTTGCCACATGTGAGACAAAGAATCTGTCCTTTATGTACATCCACAGAAATAAGTCGCAAGGTGTGAGGTACGGTAACCCGGGAGGCCAGAAGCAATGAACAAGATCTTCTTGTCCACATCTTCCAGTTCAATCATGTGGGATGATGTTGTTAAGAAAAAGCCACACTTCAAGGTGAATATGAGGCAGGGTGCCGTCATGCATAAAAATGAAATCGTTGGAATCATCGTGGAATTGAGGAAACACATAGTTTTGAAGTATATCCAAGTATGACATTCCGGTCACAGTTTCGCCGGCAAAAAAAGAAAAGTTTATAAACTTCGTGAACAGAGACTGTACAAAAGACATTCAGTTTCGGTGAGTCTGCTTCACGTTTGACTACGACGCTAGGATTTTGTGACCCACAAATTTTTACATTATTGCGGTTTACTTCACCCAATAGATGAAACGTCTATTCGTCTGGAAAGATGAGTCGTTCGGAGAAAGTGTCCTCTGCCGTTTTCTGGAAAAATGAAATGCAAATTCGTATCTTCTGTTATGGTCACAGGAACGCAATTCCATCAGTAACTGGAACTTGTAAGGCTTCATATGCAGCCGTCATTTCAGAACACGGCACACCGTTGTTTGAGGTAGGTGAACATCCTGGTCTGCCCATCTTGTGGACTTCCGAGAGCTTCGTGTGTAGGCATTTCGGTTTAAGTGCGATATTTTCATAAGAATTCCAAGAATTTATTTGTCATAAATATGCTTGTGCAGAGGCGGCTTCTTGCTGAATCGAAGGTGGAATGCTCGTTGCAATTGAACAATGGACTGACTTCGAGCGAATTTTAACACACAAAATTCACTGATAGTGTAGTCGCCATGTTGGTACAAACAAACAACAGCGCAGCTTGACCCACCTCTATCCGGTGACATGCGCAATTTGTTTCCATCTTTTATAGTTTGACTCTACAAACAACTGAAATCTGATCTGCCTTTTTGAATCACCACGTACTTGTGAAGAGCAGAACAGCTTTCTGCTATCTGAGTTGTACTTACGGGAAGTCTAGAACCGTCAGAAATATTCTCCCCCGGACGAACAAGCAATACCTTCAGTATTGCTTGTAAACCGTGAACCGTGCTAGGTTTTACACGTGGGTGGAAAAGTTTAAAAGTGGCCGCAAAAGCACAACCGACAAGCACCGTTCCAAGCGGCCGCTAGTAGCATTAACCTCGGCGTTGTGAGGTCGTATTGATTCACTTACCCAAGAAGACTGATGACCTACAGTTGAACAAATTTCTCGAAATGACAAATAAATAATCGCACAACTCATTACATCAATTAGAACAAACTGCATTATATTTGTGAAAAGTCCATTCCCAGAGAGCTTGGTACATCACACAGAATATAGATTCCATATTTGCACCAAGCTCAAAAACCGTTCCAGCTGCATTCTTGGACACGACTGTAACCTTTGATGAAACTTGGATACACCATTTTAGACCGGAATCCGACCGTCAAATCTTGCAGAGGAAAGAAAGAAGTTCAAAGTGCAACGATGAGCAGAAAAGGTCATCATAAACATGTTTTGAAGTGTCTGTGGACGGATTTTCTGTGATTGTTTGGAGAAGCGACGCACTGTCGAGAGTCTGTACTAGTCAGGAATGAATGAGAAGCCTTTGCTGAAGAGGAAATGTCTGAGACGGCAAAGGAAAGGCGTCATTCTTTGTGACAACGCTCTACCTCATTGCGGCAAAACTAATACAAACTGGCTTAGAAGTTCTACTTCATCCTCCTTACAATCTGACCTTTGCACTTCCGATTTGTACCTGTTTCTTCCGACGAAGGAAGCTTTGCATGTCATCAAGTTCAATGACAACGAAGACGTAAAGAAACAAGTACAAAACTGGCTTTGAGATCGAGATAAGGAATTCTGCGCTGACATCCCGTGAACAGGTGGCCCAAGTGCATAGAAGATGGTGCGGAACAAGTGAAAAATAAGACAAAAAGTGTATTAATTTAATGAACCATTTTTACTTTATAGTTATTTGTCTCTCTAATAACTGAATGACCCCCGTATTAATGATTTTCCGATTATGTAGTGGTAATAAGAGTAGTAGGTGTTTTCATCCATGCATCAACATCGGGTATGTAATAGAGTTTAAGAACAAAAACATTATCACAGACATTTAAATAATTATAGGCCCATTTTGACAAGGGTGCGACACTTACCTCGCTGTGGCTTTATAAAAGGAAGTAATTTATGGGAACTACCAAAAACCGACATCACTGAACAGAGGAAAGTCCACTGGACCTGACGGGATACCAATTCGATTCTACACAGAGTACGCGAAAGAACTTGCCCCCCTTCTAACAGCCGTGTACCGCAAGTCTCTAGAGGAACGGAGGGTTCCAAATGATTGGAAAAGAGCACAGGTAGTCCCAGTCTTCGAGAAGGATCGTCGAGCAGATGCGCAAAACTATAGACCTATATCTCTGACGTCGATCTGTTGTAGAATTTTAGAACATGTTTTTTGCTCGAGTATCATGTCGTTTTTGGAAACCCAGAATCTACTATGTAGGAATCAACATGGATTCCGGAAACAGCGATCGTGTGAGACCCAACTCGCTTTATTTGTTCATAAGACCCAGAAAATATTAGATACAGGCTCCCAGGTAGATGCTATTTTTCTTGACTTCCGGAAGGCGTTCGATACAGTTCCGCACTGTCGCATGATAAACAAAGTAAGAGCCTACGGAATATCAGACCAGCTGTGTGGCTGGATTGAAGAGTTTTTAGCAAACAGAACACAGCATGTTGCTATCAATGGAAAGACGTCTACAGACGTTAAAGTAACCTTTGGCGTGCCACAGTGGAGTGTTATGGGACCATTGCTTTTCACAATATATATAAATGACCTAGTGGATAGTGTCGGAAGTTCCATGCGGCTTTTCGCGGATGATGCTGTAGTATACAGAGAAGTTGCAGCATTAGAAAATTGTAGCGAAATGCAGGAAGATCTGCAGCGGATAGGCACTTGGTGCAGGGAGTGGCAACTGTCCCTTAACATAGACAAATGTAATGTATTGCGAATACATAGAAAGAAGGATCCTTTATTGTATGATTATATGATAGCGGAACAAACACTGGTAGCAGTTACTTCTGCAAAATATCTGGGAGTATGCGTGCGGAACGATTTGAAGTGGAATGATCATATAAAATTAATTGTTGGTAAGGCGGGTACCAGCTTGAGATTCATTGGAAGAGTGCTTAGAAAATGTAGTCCATCAACAAAGGAGGTGGCTTACAAAACACTCGTTCGACCTATACTTGAGTATTGCTCATCAGTGTGGGATCCGTACCAGATCGGGTTGACGGAGGAGATAGAGAAGATCCAAAGAAGAGCGGCGCGTTTCGTCACAGGGTTATTTGGTAACCGTGATAGCGTTACGGAGACGTTTAATAAACTCAAGTGGCAGACTCTGCAAGAGAGGCGCTCTGCATCGCGGTGTAGCTTGTTCGCCAGGTTTCGAGAGGGTGCGTTTCTGGATGAGGTATCGAATATATTGCTTCCCCCTACTTATACCTCCCGAGGAGATCACGAATGTAAAATTAGAGAGATTAGAGCGCGCACGGAGGCTTTCAGACAATCGTTCTTCCCGCGAACCATACGCGACTGGAACAGGAAAGGGAGGTAATGACAGTGGCACGTAAAGTGCCCTCCGCCAAACACCGTTGGGTGGCTTGCGGAGTATAAATGTAGATGTAGATGTAGATGGGCGACTGGAGATTATAGCCTCCATCCTCCATAACACAAGGATATCCTACCTAAAACAACCCAACCTCTTTCAGTTTGTTTCTAGTGCAGATAGCGCAGTTTATCGTTTCACGACGCGCCTGCTCCCAATGGTCTGGAGCCCTCGACCGTCGTTCGAACATGGAATCAACGGCTTTAAGAGGGCCATGTCAAATGCCATGCGGAATCTCAACGGTGCCACGCAACTAGCGCCCAACTGAACAGACGTATTGTTGACTCGACTGCCCTTGCGGATTGCACAGCCACGTCATGCTCTTTGAATCAGGGAATAGGTTTACTTGAAGCAAGACCAGTATCCGCACGGCCCAAGCGGCAACATCTGGAGCAGCACGGACTTTCAGCACGGCGACCATTGTCGTCGTATCCCTTAAGGTGATAGCAAAAATGGTTCAAATGGCGCTGAGCACTGTGGGACTTAACATCTGAGGCCATCAGTCACCTAGAACTTAGAATTACTTAAACCTAACTAACCTAAGGACATCACACACATCCATGCCCGAGGCAGGATTCGAACCTGCGACCGTAACAGTCACGCCGTTCCGGACTGAAGCACCTAGAACCACTCGGCCATCGCGGCCGGCGTCGCGACAGCATAAAGGGAAGTGCCGACAGCAGTGTGTCCAACGACAACACGGAGGTGCTGCCACGACATGTTTTCATACGAGTACTATGTTCTTTTTAGTCTCGAGCTGTAGCTCACTTGTTCATCTTTCTACCGAGCACCACTAGGCGCCAGCACTGATTGAAACTTTCGAATTCTGGAACTGTAGAGCCTGTCTCGGCAAAATAAAGGATTGGAGATCAGCTTTCAGCTGTAAGCTTAGGTATTCTGATTTCCGTGCCTTAGCGAAGATCCTGTTAGAATCAAGTAAACCATCATTTGCTTCATTAGATACGGGCTTGCCATATTCATAGTCAACAAGACGATTGTCTGCCCGCATCACTGAAGGCCTCCGAAGTTGGTAATGGTATAGTCCCCGCAAAAAGCGATTAATTTATCTAATGGAACTTCTTTTGCTTTGCTGCCCTCAGTTTCAGTTCCTGTCGGCTTCGCTGGGAACTGGACGCTAACTTTGGTGACACTAACAGCCTTTACGTACAACCAGAATTTCTTTGGGTTTTGTGAAAGATCTTTTGACAATACTCTGCTACGGTAGTTTGAATGAAGCAACATGAAGTTGCAAAGTTCCGTGCATTACTGTCCGGCTTCAGTCATGAGGTTTCGTATACGATATCACACATAAACAAAATTAACTATGGCTTCAAAAAAAATTTAAGGGTTATTCATTGTTAACTAGAATTAATGCAAAGCAGATAAAACATTAGTAGCCAACTTGTACTTTTAATCTGTGGTGTGGACTGAGGGGAATCTACAGCATTATCATGGTCCTATCCACATGTGGAACCTCTGAGCAGAGCAAACATTGCAAGATTTAATTCTACTGAGCAAGATGATATTGGGTTACACAACCTTTGGTTCGCATAGCCGATAATCTGGACGAAACGCCTTGCATTTCTTGCTTGTTATGTCTAGTGGCTATGCCCTTGCTTCTACGTCTCCGTAACATCTCTCAACAATGCCAGACTGCACGTTGCCCGTGCTGTCCTCAGTCAACTTCATACAGACGATGTTTAACTGTAACCCTTGCCTCCAGACTAGTCAACCACTGAAACCATTTGGTCATATGTTGCCGGACGACTGCTAAGCCGCCTCTCGTAAGCCATCACAAACGATAAATGATGGCAGGGAGCAGAAATATCGTGGAATGGCATACTTGTATCTAATATGTGCTACTGCAGCTAATACGTTATATAAGCCATGCACGAAAAATGCAAGAAAAATGTCAAAGAGCAGTGGAGGTCTGATAGAATGAATTCCATTCATGGAAGCGCTTGACAGAACTACATTTAGTCCTTATATCTTTCAGTTAATAAATTGTCGTCCTGCCAGACGAACTTAACGGACATAGCCACAGGGATTGTAATTTTTATTTCATCTTGTACGGCACCAGCAAGATGGGCGTGGAGTGCAAGCTGGAAAACTGGGGAAGAGCGCTGGAGGATATGGAGGTTAAGGTCACCAAAATTTTAAATCTATCCTGGGAAGAAAGAAACGCCCTCCTGTCATACGTAAGAACTTAAAGTGTGTGCTTCAAGTACCACGGATGAACTACGGAAAATAATTGGTATCGGGGTCGTCAGAGGATTAACACAGTCACAGCAGACAAATTGAAAACTAATTTTGGGACTCCCTGAGACAGAAACAAAGGAATGGCACAAAAAACAGTCGTGAAACGAGTGTTGCTGTAGGCACAGGGCACATGAGCAGCTGCCACAAAACAGTGCAAAAGGCTGGATGTACTGAAAGATCAGACTTCACGGCCTGATCCGGCACTGAATTTAACTTAGCACAAACGGTCATCGCGGTTTATACAATGCTATTAGAATAAAACACGGTTGGTGGTCCAATCAGTATTTCAACTTCCGAGACAGTTCGTTTCATAATAAATGATATTGCTCGTCTCATAAACGTATTATTTAATTCTCAGTACTACATGTGATTAGAAAATTAACACAGATCGTAGTTGTCATCTCAGAGGATCACGGCTCGATTCAGGATTAGACTAATTTCAGGAAGGCCATGCAAATGGTTTAGTTAATGACTGAAGTGATACGATTTTCGTTTTCCTCACTATTTTGTTTACAGCTAAACATTTAACTACTGTTTGATGTGAAGTACAAGTTTGGGTGTGGATTGCGGGTGGAGGGGGAGGGGGACGAGGGAAGGATGAATCTGTATGTTCCCAGAGCCCTGTCCTAACGGCCACAATACGACAGGATTGTGACGAGTGCTCAGACACAATCTTCCCACCCCACCTTCCACATCACTCACAATATTTTTTTTATATAGTTCAAACACGTCCATGACAGTTCATACCAAGTTTTTTTGTTATTTTAAATACCGTCATCAATGGTTTTGGCTTTCTGCTCTTTAACCATTATCAAATTCTGTACATTGGCATATGTGTATTACTTTTATCTACTTTTTGATAAAAAATAGTATGTATGTTAGACTGACTCTGTTATCACTTATGCAAATTCGGTAGCCTTGTTGGGGCAATGTCCCTTAGTTCGGCACTTTTATAACTTTTCATGAGCATATTAATTTTTGACATCGTGACTTTGTAAGTTTAATGATACATTTAATTCCTTCCTCTTACGCCCTTCCTATACCCTCCCTACAGCCCCAGGAAATTTTATTATTCTCAGAATTATATTACTTTTTCTATATGTTTAAAGTCTGGATTAAAACCCTCCTCTTATTTTTCCCTAATGTATCCCTGGTTTTGTCATTTGAAAACAAATTCTAATTCTGTATTTCGATTTTGTAATTGAGTATTGTTCTTTCTTTAATAATTTTTGTCTGTTTGCTAATTGGTCTTTATTTATTTAGTCTTAGAACAATGCAGTGATGATGATGAAATATTTTCGAACCAATATGTTAATGAAATATTTTCGAACCAATATGTTAAAGTGTAAGTTCATATCATATCTCTTTATTAATTTTTCTCTACAAAAAAGGAATTTCAATTATATTTGTGATTATGTAGACACTGGATGATATATTCTTCTTATCAATATGTAACATTTTAGATGTAGATCATGTTTCTTCATAAAAGAAGGTTAGAATGAGGTGTATGCATAAAATTTTAGACGTTTTACAGCTGCATATTCTATATTTCCTTCGTATTTTCCTTCATCCTAAAAATACTATTTCCTTCATATTTATTTATTTTAATGTGTATTTTCGTCAAACATTGCGTGACTGACTTTAACTTCATGAATTGATAGGTAGCTTGTATTTTACATGTTTACATTTTTGACTGGATTGTAAGATTTTGTATATTCTTACATTCATCAGTCTTCTTATTCATATTTTATTTTATTGATATTTTTATGTAATATCAATCTAGAGTAGAATTGAAATGAAAATTAAATGGACACCCTAGCTGCAAACAGGCGTTGATGTACTTCATTGGGGACATGTTGAAAATGTGTGCCCCGACCGGGACTCGAACCCGGGATCTCCTGCTTACATGGCAGACGCTCTATCCATCTGAGCCACCGTGGGCACAGAGGATAGTGCGTCTGCAGGGACTTATCCCTTGCACGCTCCCCGTGAGATCCACGTTCCCAACATGTCCACACCACTACATTCGTAGTGCGCCTAATAGATGTTTGCCCATCATACTCATTACTCGTGGCAGATTAATCTACCAAGTCCCGTACGAGTTCGTGCATAGCATGTGCGTTCGCACAAGAAGGTCAATCGCCGGGAAGCCATATTTTAACTATATATGGCGGTAGTATCTGTTCCCGAAAGAACAGTTACCGTGGATGACCATGCAGCTTTGCTAGAAATGAAATGATAATTAAATGGACACCCTAGCTGCAAACAGGCGTTGATGTACTTCATTGGGGACATGTTGAAAATGTGTGCCCCGACCGGGACTCGAACCCGGGATCTCCTGCTTACATGGCAGACGCTCTATCCATCTGAGCCACCGTGGGCACAGAGGATAGTGCGTCTGCAGATTACCACAAAAGTATTTAATGGCAAATTTTTTTGGATTTGGTCAAGACTGTCATCTTTGAGTTTGAAGTTCTTTGAGATGCACTGCTTTACACAACATTCTAATCATTTGTCTGTGTGCCATCATGTTTTAATTTCTTCACAATTTTTGATTTTTATTGGCAATTATGGTTTTCAGTGATAACTTATGTCAAAGCATGTACACTCCTGGAAATTGAAATAAGAACACCGTGAATTCATTGTCCCAGGAAGGGGAAACTTTATTGACACATTCCTGGGGTCAGATACATCACATGATCACACTGACAGAACCACAGGCACATAGACACAGGCAACAGAGCATGCACAATGTCGGCACTAGTACAGTGTATATCCACCTTTCGCAGCAATGCAGGCTGCTATTCTCCCATGGAGACGATCGTAGAGATGCTGGATGTAGTCCTGTGGAACGGCTTGCCATGCCATTTCCACCTGGCGCCTCAGTTGGACCAGCGTTCGTGCTGGACGTGCAGACCGCGTGAGACGACGCTTCATCCAGTCCCAAACATGCTCAATGGGGGACAGATCCGGAGATCTTGCTGGCCAGGGTAGTTGACTTACACCTTCTAGAGCACGTTGGGTGGCACGGGATACATGCGGACGTGCATTGTCCTGTTGGAACAGCAAGTTCCCTTGCCGGTCTAGGAATGGTAGAACGATGGGTTCGATGACGGTTTGGATGTACCGTGCACTATTCAGTGTCCCCTCGACGATCACCAGCGGTGTACGGCCAGTGTAGGAGATCGCTCCCCACACCATGATGCCGGGTGTTGGCCCTGTGTGCCTCGGTCGTATGCAGTCCTGATTGTGGTGCTCACCTGCACGGCGCCAAACACGCATACGACCATCATTGGCACCAAGGCAGAAGCGACTCTCATCGCTGAAGACGACACGTCTCCATTCGTCCCTCCATTCACGCCTGTCGCGACACCACTGGAGGCGGGCTGCACGATGTTGGGGCGTGAGCGGAAGACGGCCTAACGGTGTGCGGGACCGTAGCCCAGCTTCATGGAGACGGTTGCGAATGGTCCTCGCCGATACCCCAGGAGCAACAGTGTCCCTAATTTGCTGGGAAGTGGCGGTGCGGTCCCCTACGGCACTGCGTAGGATCCTACGGTCTTGGCGTGCATCCGTGCGTCGCTGCGGTCCGGTCCCAGGTCGACGGGCACGTGCACCTTCCGCCGACCACTGGCGACAACATCGATGTACTGTGGAGACCTCACGCCCCACATGTTGAGCAATTCGGCGGTACGTCCACCCGGCCTCCCGCATGCCCACTATACGCCCTCGCTCGAAGTCCGTCAACTGCACATACGGTTCACGTCCACGCTGTCGCGGCATGCTACCAGTGTTAAAGACTGCGATGGAGCTCCGTATGCCACGGCAAACTGGCTGACACTGACGGCGGCGGTGCACAAATGCTGCGCAGCTAGCGCCATTCGACGGCCAACACCGCGGGTCCTGGTGTGTCCGCTGTGCCGTGCGTGTGATCATTGCTTGTACAGCCCTCTCGCAGTGTCCGGAGCAAGTATGGTGGGTCTGACACACCGGTGTCAATGTGTTCTTTTTTCCATTTCCAGGAGTGTATTAGATGCGATACATCCGTGATAATGTTTGAGAGTATTTCTATCCATTTGACGGTTTTTCCTATTTTTTCTTATTACGTTTGGCAGTGTTACATGGCCCACTTTCGTATGTTGTACAGCTGCCGTTGATGTTGGTTTAGAACCGTAACAGTTAGCTGAAAAAATAACGTTATCACAGACAGAACAGTGTTACGGATTTTGTAACAATAAAAATGTACTTCCTGTTGATCATCACCTAAGCAAGATGTTCTGTTATTTATACCGTGCAGTTTACCTACGACGCACTCTGTCGCCTGAACAGTCGGCACGTCTGACGGCCACACGGGGGACCCGTTACTATCAGCGATTTTTCCTCGAAAGGGATTCATTCAACTTCGTGAGCCGAGCTGAGGTATCGGTTTTTAAGTTTGCAAAGATAATAACGAGTGGAAAGATGTGTGCTGACGATACGCCCTTCCACACCGCATTCAAACGAGTCATTGGCAAAGAATAACACGGCGACCTTTCAGCTTCTTGCTGTCTTCAGCGCGTGATCGTGGTGCCGCTTTTAAATAATCATTCGAGTAAGGATTATGTTGGTGAGTGACACAGGGCTACAAGCTACATTCCTCTTGTTTGACTTGTACGTCCAAGACCAATGAAATAAGTCAAGGAAAATTTCATACCATGGTTCGGTCTGTGCGTGTACTCGTCTCGGATGCTTCGTAAAAATGGAGGCACCCCATCGCGTCCAGACGCTCAGAAACGTTGACGGAACGCGTCATTCTGTTGTAAGATACATGTTGTCAAGGCTGGAGTCATTCCGTTGCAGGATAATTCCCACCAACACGTTGTCAAGGTCGTTTCGAGTACAATGGAGAAGTTTCGCTGGGAAGTCCTCACACATCCTCCATGTAGTCGAGATCTCTCCCAACGCGATTTGCATATTTTTTGAGCCCGTAAGTAACACTCTCTTGGCTGCTGATTTCCTTCGGACGGAGAGGTGCACGGCTGAATACAATCACGTTTCTGTAGGCAACTGCAACCATTGTTCCATGCAACCATTGCCCGTCTTGACTCGCAGTAGGGTAAATGTATTAACCTCTTGACCAGACTGTTCGTTGTGCCGCTGTCTGCTCCTACCCGTGGAATTATTCCCTTGTCTTGCGGTCCCTAGACTTACACACTACTTAACTTAAACTAACTTATG